>NC_089230.1:49621123-49925627 GCF_963924675.1 Phocoena phocoena
CCATTTAGGCACAGCCGTTATAATGTCCTGTGCATCCATCCTTCTATGGATCTTCAGCCTCAAGGATATTGTCAATTCTTTTAACTACGAATAACACCATAGTTCTTAATAATGTAGATATATTTAGATGCAGAAGTGAGGTGAAGCCATTTATGTAATTGTCCATGAACACTGTGAAGAGAGAGAGAAAATCATCCAAGCTACAAGTAACTTCATTTTTACTGAGCAATTTAAAATATGGAAATATCTCAGGTAATAATTACTAGAATATTATTAGCAAGATGCTTATAGGCATGTGGACCTAATATGGATGGTGACTATACTTTTCATCACTCCCGTGTTTCATATCTGTTTGATTACTGAAATGAATATAAATTGAAGCTTACTTTGTCTTTCCTGAAATGATGTATAAGGTGTCAGAACTTTTCTGAATATTAGATTATTCCAGCTACTCCACAGGGATAATTACTGACTCTTCATCCTCAGAAAAACTTCCAGGCCAATGTTAATTTTAAGCACAATTTAAAACAAAATCTAAGCACAATTATTCCTTCAGTGTAATGCAGGTGATATTTCCAGGTTGAAAAAAGCAGAAAGTATATTTTCATCCAAAGGAGATTTCTTTAAAGAGATGATTTTAACAGCTACATAAGCTAAAATAATGCATTTTCCTCCACTTTCCCTGGTCTTAATAAACTATATTCTGATTTTGAAAATGCATTCTTCAATTATTTTTTAAATCCAAATAATTCTTACAATTTCTTAGATCTTTTAACTATCTTCCCATCATCTTGCTGGTAGTACCTTGCCCTCAACCATATGCTTAGGTGATCCTTTATATCCTTCCAAAAGGTACCTTTCTCAAACGCAGACATGACTACTTAAAAAAATTTAGTGACTCCTTCACCACCTCCACCCCCAGATGCATAGAGCCTAGAGTTCAGAGCGGCATTCCAGGTCCTCCACCCTCTGGCCCCACATCTTTTTTCAGCCTTCACTGCTGCTGGCCTTCTGACCCATTCATTCAACCAGCATTGTATTAGGCACCTAACAAGTGCTAGTCCCGGTGCTCAGTCCTGGGGCAAGAGTGATGTGGAACAACTTCCGCCCTTCGGGAAGCCAATATAGTGTGTTGGAAAACCCAACTGTGACAGTGAGACATGAACATGCAAGCCCTGTAAAGAGTGCACTGGGAATACAGGAGAGAGGGCAAGGCAATAAGTACCCTCCAACTCCTTAGTAAAAGCCAGTGCAGATCCTACAGGATGGTAGTGGAGAGGAGGAGTGCTTGGTCTCCTTTTGGCGATTGCCTTTTTCCATGTGATTCATCTTTAGGGGAATCTCTCGCACTAATTCGTTATCACCAACACACTGGCCTCAGGGAGGCGCTGCACTGCTTTTATTGCTCTAGCCTAAGTATAATCTCAATTTTTTTCCCTTAAGCCTCCAAGAAACAGCTGAGTCTGGGCTGAAATATTTAAACAAGACCTGACAGAACGCTAGGGGAGAAGCAGAATAGTAATACCATAATAGGCAACTAGATAATCTGACAAAATATAACTAACTCCTTCAAAATATAACTACCCTCCTTCCCTGCTGTAGAGCTGCCTCTAGTGGAAGATGCTTTCTCTTCCCTATCATCACAGAGCACCCGCAGGTTTATCGGAGCTTCCAGAAGCCCAGACATGGTTACCAAGGTCCAGACAGATACAGAAATTTCCTTTCCTATTTGAGACAGACCCTCCTTCCAAGCCCTAGTTTCTGGTACATGAACTTGTCTTGTCTTCAGATGGAAGACACTGGGAATGCCCTTTAAGGGAGATTGCATCAACCCACAGTCTTGTTGATGGCCCTGCCCTGTGGTTTCACAGGGAAAGAATATCAAAATACAAGCCTGTAAGATCTCCATTCACACATACATAGGTCAAAGGGGTATACGTTGGGGATAGTGCTGGGGAGGAATTAATTTCATTATAAGGGACCCCTAAAGTGGGGAGGAGTCACGGGAAGCTTCATGAGAAGGTGAAATGGGTACTGAAAGTCATGTAGAAGTTAGCCAGATAGAGAAGGCTGGAAAGCAAAGTGAGTAAAATAAATTTTAGAAAGAGTGAAGAACCTCTGTAGAGAGGCCCTAAGGAGTATCCTATCTACCAGTCATCTAGTTTGGCTAGAGCTTAGAGCCCAGGGGGAAATGGAGAGAGTAGAGGTTGGAGAAGAGGAGACAGCCAAGTCCTGGCTCTCAAAGGGCTGTGGGTGCCAGGCTGCTGAGCACAGACCCCCACCTGAAGGGGCTGGGAAGCCATGGAGAATTTTCAGTTGGGAGCAACATGACCAGGTTCTTGTTCTGAAAAAAATCTCTTTTTAGCAGAAGTGAGGAATTAATTGGCAAAGGATGAAAATGAAGGTAGAAAGGCCAGTTAAGAAGCGATGGTAACCACCTAGAGGGGTGGGATAGGGAGGGTGGGAGAGAGACACAAGAGGGAGGAGATATGGGGATATATGTATATGTATAGCTGATTCACTTTGTTATACAGCAGCAACTAACACACCATTGTAAAGCAATTATACTCCAATAAAGATGTTTAAAAAAAAAAAGAAGCGATGGTAATAGTAGGCCATAAATGAAGTCCTAGTCTAAGGCACTGGCAGTACAGATGAGCAGGGGATAAATGGAAAAATTCAAGAGATATTTGGAAATTAGGTTCAACAAGACTTTATGACTATTTAGATGTTGGTGGTGAGGTTACGGGAAAGGTATAGAGCAATGGTATCTAATAGAACTTTCTGTAGTGATGGAAATGTACTATGATCTGTGCTGCCCAATATAACAGCCACTAGCCACATAAGCCACTTAGCACTTGAAGTGTGGCCAGTGCAACTGAGGAACTACATTTAATTAATTAAATTTAATTTAAATAGCCACCTGTGGCTATTGGCTACCATATTGGGCAGTGAAGATCTGGAGGAACTCCTAGGATTTTGGAACTGATTGGATGGCTGGTGCCATTCACTGCAGTAGAGAATACAAGGAGGAGGATATGGGAGAGAAGATCATGAATTCAAGATGGACAAGTTATGTTTCAAGTGAAGATACCTGTATGACAGGCAGATGGCAACTCCTGAATACCAGGAGTAGGTATTCAAGCTGGGCAAGGGCTAGAGATGTAGATTTGGAAGCTTTGAACATGGCAGCTGAGCTGCAGCCAGACCAGAGTACCATCCCTCTCAGAACAGCCTCTGGGCCTTTGCTTGTCTTGTTACGTTCTGCCTTCCTTCAGTCTGCCAAACTCCTGTTCAAGGCTTAGGTCAGAAATACCCCCCCTAACTACCAAAATCAAACTGCCTCTTTGTCCTCTTGGCACACTGTGAACAACTTGAAATAGGAACTGAGTCTCACTTACTTTGTGCCCTAACACCTGTCACAGTGGAAAGGTGCACACAGTAGGTGCTCATTCAGTATTTGTGAAACCAATATGGAGAATAGGCTTCACAGCCTCTTGGTTTTTTGTTTTTTTTTTGCGGTACGCGGGCCTCTCACTGTTGTGGCCTCTCCCGTTGTGGAGCACAGGCTCCGGACGCTCAGGCTCAGCAGCCATGGCTCACGTGCCCAGCTGCTCCGCGCATGTGGGATCTTCCCGGACTGGGGCACGAACCCGTGTCCCCTGCATCGGCAGGCGGACTCTCAGCCACTGCGCCACCAGGGAAGCCCTTCACAGCCTCTTTGGACAGAGGTGAATCTGTCCATTTATTCCCTGCTCTTCATCCTCAGAATGTATATTGTGTCCTGCTCTGTGTCATGTTTTCTAATTGGGATGGCAAAAATAGAGCCCCCCAGAAAAGAAATGACTAGAGATGGTCAGTGTCAGCACTGACACTGTCCCCATAAAGGATCATGAAATGGAAATTGCACCTTCCCCTTAACCACTGCTTCAACCCAAACACTGGCAGAGGGCACAGTCCTATGTTTAGAGCTATCTCTCTGGCCTCTGCTGCCTTTTTTTTAGTTGAGACGACCATCAGAAGTCTAGTTCCACTCAGGGAGTTCTGGCTTGTGGCCAGCGAACATGTACAGAGACCCAAACTAGCATGGCTCTGGGCTGTCTTTTATTCATGTATTCAGTGGATGGCAATGAGGTGCCCACTCTGTGCTAGGCACTGAGCACTAAGCAAAAGCATGATCTCTGCCCTCAGGGGAGAATCAGAAATGAATCCAAGAAGCATAGAAATAAATGTCAAATTTATCCCTGATCACTCCTATAAGGGAGAGGGGGAACTTGACATAAGCAGGGCAGGGAGGGGGGCGGTGTCTGGGAAACATCCCCCAAGGTAGTGATGGCTAAGATCTGAAGGAAGGCCAGGAGGTGACCAGGCCAGGGGACAGAGGGAGGCAAGAGCAAAGGAGACAGCTGTGGCAGGAAGGGCACATGGGGTGGTGGCTGAAGTGCTGAGAGCCAGTCTGGCTGGAACCGACAGAGCAAGGGAGCATGCTGCAAGGCACCCTCAAGGGGAGTGGGGAGGCCGGCCATGGGAGAGACCTTTGGTCTTTATCATAAGGATGATGGGAAATTATTGAAGTGTTTTAAGTGGGGAAGGTGAGACCACATTAGCATTTTGAAAAGATCGCTCTGATGGCAGTGAGGATAACAGACTGGAAGGGTCCCGGAGCAGGTGTGGAGGAGCATGGCAAAGTGGACATATCTAGAGCTATTTAAGATATTTATGACTGATGTTAATTTAATTTGTAGGAAACAGCCTAGCCTAAGCTAGATAGGACTCAATTTAGGAATGGAAGCTAAATGTGAAAATTTATGACTGACTGAATTTTCCATTTTTTTCTCCTATATAGGCAATTGATTGAAGGAACAGATGTTCTTCATCAACTAGAATTGGTTCCAACAGAGAACGAAAGACCAATACAACAATGTGTAATTATTGACAGTGGAGAGTTTTATGCCTAACCTTCATATCAGTATTTTCTGATGATTTATTATTGTACATCAGATCAGCTGTTTCTAGATTTAATTAAAGTATTTGTTAAAATTTGATTTGAAAGCTGTGGCGGATGCTGTAGGTTAGCTCTCCCAACACCCAATCCCTCCCCATTTTCCTTTCTTGCCTAAAGCAAAATACACAATTTTCTAGCCTCCTTTGCAGCTAGGAGTAGCCATGGGATACTGTTCTGGCCAGTGAGACAGCAGCAGAATGCCGGTGGTCCTGCCCCTTCCCCTCTATCCAGTCTTGAATGCAGAGAGGCTGCAGCCATGAAGGAAAGGCCAAGAGAACAGAGGTGTCAGCCCCAATTCTTGAGCTGCGGGACCAATACCAGCAACTCCCTATGTCTAGATTTCTTGCTATCTGAGACAAATAGATCCCTGTTTGTTGGTCAATTATTGTTACTTGTAGTCAAAACCATTCTTAATTTAGCAGCAGTACCTAATGGCCTTTGAATCCTAAAACATTTGTACCTATAACAGAATTATGTTGGTGTCTGTAATTATATTTCTGCCATAAGAAAATTGGTAAATAACCAAATAGCAGAGAGGCAACAGAAAAAAATTCATTGTAATACTTCGTTGTTTATACGTAACATTCAGAAAAGGATATACACTTTAGATGGTTTTATGAATAGAATGCTTGTCTCTGAGCCATACCAACCATATGAAAACCAAGGGCTTGGGTTATAGTCCCTGTGGTGGTGGACTCCTGAGATGTTACAGTGATCCAGCTTTATCAGCTGCTCCTTAAGCTGAGATTCTCAAACCCACGTCACCTAGGGAAGTTTTTCGACAAAGACTACAGGACCCTGTCTTTGACCTGCAGAATCTCTAGATGTGGGACAGGGATTCTGCGCATTTGCTTAGCTCTCTCCCCAGAGGTTCTTATTTAAGCCACCTGGGCACTGGTCACTTGGGAATTACTGCAAGACATAAGCAACATGTTTCAGCCCCCTTTTTGCAGTCAGTGAGGTGCCTGCCTCTGTTAGTGGTGACTGTGCTGAGCTGCCGCCACCACTGCTGTCGAACTGCTGCTCTGCCCAGACCCACTGCACTTCTCTTGCCCTTAAGTGAAGGTTTGTCTTCCAAGCACAATCTCTCTTTGAGCTGATCTTAAGGAGACAGCCCCCTAATTGACCTGGGGCTTGCCAAAGGGAGGCAAAGGATTTTTAAAAACTTTTAATTTTGAAATGATTGTAGGTTCACAAGTAATTGCAAAAATAGAACAGAGCAGCCCTGTGTACAGATCACCGTTTCCCCAGGGGTCCTATCTTACACTACAGTATAACATCAAAACCAGGCAACTGACAATGGCAGAGTTGTCATTTTATCCTGTATATTGTAGATCTGTGTGAGTGGCACCACAATAAAGACACAACTTTTTCAGCACCACAAAAGCCTCCCTCTGGCTAGCCCTTTATAGTTAACCTACTCCCTTGCTCCCATCGGGCATCTATATATACCTCTATCTTCCCCCCTTCCTTCCTTTCTTTCTCTCTCCTTCCCTCTCTTTCTCTCTCTGCCCTCTCTCTTTCTCTCTTTTCCTGTCTCTCTCTCTCCCTCCCTCCCTCCCTCCCTTTCTCTTTCTAATAACAGCTTCATTGCTATTGCCATATGGTTCTATCCTAAGCTCTGAGGTGGACGGGGAGGGAGCGTACTGCCTGTGTCACGTTCTCAAGTGACCCAGGGGCAGCAGAATGTTAAGAATGTGTGTTCTAGAGCCAGACAGCCTGAGTTTGCATCCTGGCTCTGCCCTTCCCGTGCTGCATGAACTCAGGTAAGAACTTCACTGTGCCTCTATTGCCTCATCTCAAAACAGTAGTCCCTACCACACAGAGCTGCTGTGAGGGTTCAGGGATCTAGAATACGACATGAACTCAGGTAAGAACTTCACTGTGCCTCTATTGCCTCATCTCAAAACAGTAGTACCTACCACACAGAGCTGCTGTGAGGGTTCAGGGATCTAGAATACGACCAATTATGCTGTAAGTGCTCGATACACGTATGATTAATAAAATCCTGGTATATGACCTTCCGAGTGTTGTCTAGGAACTTGTATTTTGAAAAAACTCCTCAATGACTGATTAACAGCCAGATTTGGGAAACACTGAAGAGGAGGTATCTCCTCCTCTTCTACTCTTAGGAGTTTTGGCCAACCTGAGAATTCAAGCTGTTTGTATGAAGCCTCCAGATCCACTCCCTGGGCCTTTGGAGGGGTTCCTCCAGTCACACTGGCGACACCTCAAACAAAGGGGCGCTGGGCTTGCCGCAGAGGCTCTCAGCAACTCCTGAAGCACGGGATGAAAGAAACTGACATGTTGCAAACGTCCTGGTTAAAACATTACAGGCATTAGTCATGTAATAACAAGCGGCAGAGCAATTCTTACTGGCAATGAACCTGCATATTAGGGCATTAAGCACCTATCTGATATCGTGAAAGAACTGGGATATTTGCATGGGTGTAAGAAGCTGATGCCAGCTCCCCTTATTTTTCAGCTTGGCTGCAGTGTAAAGGTGGAACTCTGCTAACCACCTACAGGATGGCAAGTTCATGGTCACTTTGTTTGCTCTCACTTCCCACTTTTAGGCTGTGTAAAAACTTTAGTCACAGATTGTATATGCAGTGGTTCTTACTGCCATCATTTAAAGGTACATGATACTTCTGTCTTAGAATATATTGTCTTAGAATGATTTATGTTTAACTATATCGTTTGGAGAGACTGATTGTTACAGAGGACTCAGAAGCTTATCCCAATTAACTCCAAATATAAGACTTTGATTTAACCAAAATGAAAGATTCCGATTTGATTAAACAGAAGGAATTCTAAATTCGTCCAAGTCTACAAATATGAGAGTAGAGGCATTCTGATGCTTTGTACAAAATGTTAGTTATGTGACCTGGCCCTAAATGCTGATCTGGCAAAGTCAAGTACATATGCTCTGTCTTACACCGAGCCACGTGAATAAGCAGACTGTGGTATCGGTTCATTTTGTTTATTTTGGGAGATTTGAGATAAATATTTTAAATTCTATCTAAAGAATATGTTTCCCCCAACTCCAAACAATGCCAGCTATTTGTTAATGAATGAATAGGCTGGCAACCTCAGGAATCCATGCTATTTACATTTTATACATATTTAAAATCAGGTGTGTTTGTTTTAGTCCCAGCTAGCTAGCAAAATGGTGCCCAAATCACTTAACCTTGCATTTTCTTCATTTGTAAAAAGAACAAATAGGAGTAAAGAAGTTGTTAGCTCCCTTCAGGCTCTAAAACTTCAGTGGTTCCCTGAGTAAATTTATAAAATCAATAACAATACTATTATCTACTTTTGGGCTTCAATTTCACTAGTAAAATCGGGGTACATCTATCTCATAGTGGTTTGAGGATTGAGATAATTTGTGAAGACACCACTAATGATCCTGGACACATAGCAGAAATTTGATAAAAATTATCTTCCCATCTGGAATGTCAACCCACAAAAAACAGAGAAACTGCCACTGATAGAAAGAACATCATCATCATTTCAAGAAACAGCAAGTCCCTGTTATGCTCAGTGTTAGCTATTCTCACTAACATACTAATTTCCAATTGACTGAATTAATTCAAAGGTATACCCTCAAAATTAAAATTAATCTCTGTCAACCTAGTGATACTCTTTCCCTCATGGAAACTCATTTTTTAAACTACTGTATTGCTTATACCATCCACTACCCTTCCCAAAATGGAATCGCAACTTCAACTTGCAAATCTAGTTGGTCCGTATCTCCAATAGATTGTATACATCATACAAAATGTAACAAACTAAGTAGTAACACATAAAACACAAATTACAAAGTTTGACACTTGATAGGGGGCTTTGAAAACGTGGTGAATCATAGGTTCTTCTACTTCAGTGAGCATCAGAAATGCTTGAGCCTATTAAAACACAGATTCCTGGGCCTCACACCAGTTTCCCGTTCAGCGGATCTGGAGTGGGTTGGAGAATTTGCATTTTTAACATGTACCAGGTGATGATGATCTGCTGGCCTGGAGACCACACGTTAAGAACTACTGGGATATATTAAAGTCATAGATACATGAGAGACTTGTGGCATACAGGTATGCAGAACAAATAAAAAAGTTATTAAACACTAAAGTGTGACAACAGAAAAGAATGAGAAAAAATGATGAGACAAGAAACTGATTTCATCAAAGCAGCAGGGAGGTATGCAAACACTGATCAATCAGAAGGGATAGCAACTAGAGGCCTGGTGCAGGGTCCTAGAGCTCTTGGCTGGGCTGGAAGTGAGTCCTCCACTTCTAGAGAGGCAACAGGGCAGTCTGGGGTTTCAGAAGAATGACTGGGACCCTTGCTTGGGCTGCTCGGGCAGTGATCTTTACCACTCAGTACAGAATCAGTTGAACATTTTAATAAGCAGAATATCCATCGGGTGTGTTCCGACTGAAAAGCAGCACTCCAAGACAGGATTGGGAGGAGCACAAAGGATGCCTGGGCACAGGGGCAAGTAGTGGGTAATGCTGGTATCAGAAAGCTGCCTGGGTGTAGTTTACTTTGAACTCGGGGGTTGTTCCTAAGGAATGAGTTATTAACAAGTCTTCGTTCTGTTTCCTAAAGGACTAAGCGATATAATGGGAAAAGCTCTAGCCTGCCCAGGATTTAAAGCAGTATAGAAATAAAAATAAATGTGTCTCAAGTGCCAGCCTAAAGGGAACCTAGGCTGGGCTCCAAGACTCTTGCATATCCAGTAGTTTTGTGTTGCTTGTACCATAACCTTACATACCTTTGTAAAACAAGCAAAAACCCAAATAAAGAAACAAAAACTTCACAACATGTCTTGCTTGATGTAATTTTGTAGAGGATTCACCACTAAGAATTGCGGCCACTTAGGAGAATAGTTCTCCACAGGTTACAGTGTAAAGCAGTCTTCTCAGACTTTAACAGGTGCACATATGGATCTCGTTAAAATGCAGATTGTGATTCAGCAGGTCTGAGGTGAGGCCTGACCTGCATTTCTAACAAGTTTTCAAGTGGTATGAATGGTATTGGTTCATGAACCAGGCTTCGAGAAGCAAGGGTAAAGCATGGTTTGCAACCTAAGCTGCAGACAAGAAACACCTGGGGAGTTTTTACAACTCCTGAAGCCCAGACTTTATTCCAGATGAATTAAATCAGTACCCAGGCATCAGTATTTTTCAAAATGTCTGGGTGGTTCCTATTTTCAGCCAAGGTTGAGAACACCTGCTTTAAAGTGTAATGCTCCCCTATGAAACCCTGGAACAATTATCAAGGAAATACCATAGTCCAAGTGGAGAGCATCTAGTATTTTATCACCAATCCTAATCACAGTGTGAACAGTAAGAATACGAATACACAGTTTTAGCTCACTGTTAATATTTGACTTATTACAATCGTTCTCTAGTTTTGTTGAAAGTTATTTAAATATTACACAAGGTTTAATACATGTTAAAACTGTATTATACGCATGTAAATCAATGAAGTTAGAACACTCCCTTACATCATACACAAAAATAAAATGAAAATGGCTTAACTTAAATATGACATGACAACATAAAACTCCTAGAAGAGAACATAGGCAGAACATTTTCTGACATAAATCGTAGCAACGTTTTCTTAGGTCAGTCTCCCAAGGCAAAATAAATAAAGACAAAAGTAAGCAAATTGGACCTAATCAAATGTAAAAGCTTTTGCACAGCAAAGGAAGCCATAAACAAAACGAAAAAACAACCTGCGGACTGGGAGAAAATATTTGCAAAGGATGCAACTGACAAGGGCTTAATTTCCAAAATATATAAACAGCTCATGGAACTTAGTAACAAAAAAAACAAACAACTGTATCAAAAAATGGGCAGAAGATCTAAACAAGACATTTATCCAAAAAAGACATACAGATGGCCAACAGGCACATGAAAAGATGCTCAATATGGCTAATTATTAGAGAAATGCAAGTCAAAACTACAATGAGGGACTTCCCTGGTGGTGCAGTAGTTAAGACTCTGTGCTCCAAATGCCGGGGGCCGGGGTTCAATCCCTGGTCAGGGAACTAGATCCCACATACATGCCACAACTAAGAGTATGCATGCCACAAGTAAGGAGCCCGCGAGCCACCACTAAGATGCGGCGCAACCAAATGAATAAATAAATATTAAAAAAAAAAAAGTTGACTCGTGCCTTCATTTGGTCTGGTGTCAGATGGTTATGTGCTAAATAAATACCGTGTGAGAAGTATCCTGAGAAAAGAAATACCTTTCTTTGTTTGAAGGCTGATAATGAGACCTCACTTACTTACTTGTCTGTACTCTCACGCTTCTGGCCATAGGTTGGATCAGTCAAAAACCGAGTTTCTTGTTTACATCCAAGCAAATCTCCAACTAGTGTAGTTGATGGAACAAATATTCATAGTCATGAGGGTACAGAAGCATCCCACTGATTCGATTTTAGGGTTAGGAAAGGCTTCAAGTTTAGGTAAAAAATGATAAAGCACTTATGCAGTCTTCTTTTTTGGGGTTTCCATAGAAAAGCAGATCTCAAAAGCAACTGATGTTGTTATTTTATTAGACTAAATGCACGTAATTAAAATTAGATGATAAATACAAATAGCTGAAAACAGCGTTAAATACAGCTTTTATAACCTAAGTTTTACCATTTGATAAAAGCATGGCTGCACTTCTGAATATTTCTGTGAGTCGGGCATCAGATGGCGCTCACCCGTACTAAAAGCCTGAGCAGTGACAGAATATTAACAGGCATTTCGAAAACCGGCCCTGACGCCAAGCAATTGTGCTTTACGGTCAAGTCTCTTTTTAAGTTTCGGTTTCTTCATCTGTAAAGTGGGGGTGGGAACAGACCAGATGGATTTCCAACCCATAGCGTCTTTCTTTGATTCTTCGACTACAGCGGTGGCACAGACTGGCTGCTGCTACCGCTGGCTGAAATCGCCAGATTTATATAAGTCAGAGTGGGAAAGCGTGACAGAAGTAGACAGTGTGCGTTCCCGGCTGGAAGGCAGGAGACCGCTTTCGGTGTTTCAGCCGCTCACATTACGTGGGCGGCGGCGCAGAAACTCCTTAACCGCGTCGTGCCTCTATTTCCCTGGGGTGTCCCAGCACAAGGTTACAGAATTCCAGCAAAATCGACTTTCAAGGAAAAAAGCGCGGGTCCTACGAAGCATACTTATGCAAGCACGTTGGGAACGCGGGAGGACAGTACAAACTTAATTCTTTCTCAACTAAACGCCTGAAAACAACTTCCGCCCACCGGGTCTCAGGTCTGGGAAGTGCTGCCCCGGAGGTCACGTGGGACCAAGCTGGTTGTTCGCGAGGACTTCTTCGCCACATCATGTAGGTTGTTCCATCTAAGCCGGGGGGAAGCCTTCTCTATTACAGGAACGAGAAAAGCCCAGCCGCGCCCTGTGTGGCAACCTGAGGGCAAATAAGAGTTTTCTGTGTCTAGGCAGTTTCTCCGCTTGGCCAGTACAGTCGCTTTGGGGAAAATCTTCCCTCAGTTTCCTCTCGATTCCTCTGTTCCCCCTTCCGTAGGATTCCAGTTGGTATCGCCGGCTCCCCGCCTCCGCACGCCGCCCTCACGTGACACCGGCGCGCTCCCGCGGGGGGAGCGGGGTCTGAGAGGCGGCGCCGCAGGGGACGGAGGAGCGGGCGCAACGTTGGGTGTCTTAGCTTTTGCTCCAAGGCCAGCGCGGAGGACGCGATGTCGGGGCTCTTTCGCCCGCTGCTTTTGGCCGCTGGCTGCCTGGCCTCGCTTTGCGTGATGACCGCAGCTCAGAACACCACCCCGGCCTCGAACACGACTACATCCTCGGTTCTACCGACCAACACCACGACAGCGCCGGTGCCGCCGCCGACCTTCCCGACGGTCACCACTCCAGCACCAGGTGGGCGCCGGCCCAACGGGCTTTCTGCTCTCGCCCCCCCGCCGGCCCTCTCCCTGCCGGTGGTGCGCGCGGGGCCGGGGCGGGCCGCGGTCCGGCAACATGGCGGCCCGTCCGAGTCCGGCCGGGGACGGGCAGAAGTGGCCGCTGTTGGGGATCGCCCCGGGGGGAAGGGGCGGCTGAGCCTTGGGGCCGTTGGGCTGTTTCCGGCCCAACAGTGTCCTGCCCGCCTGGAGGTGTTGTTTAAAAGTGCCTTGTAATCTCCATCCTCACTTGAGGCTCCGAAGAGGGGACGTGGCTTTCTTCCGTAGTGGCGGCAGTGAGGTTGATTATGGGGCGAGGCTACCGCCTCCAAAGTTGGCGATGAGACCGAACTCCCTCTCTCTGGGGTTAGTCGTTTGTCCATCCAGGTCTTCTTTTCGAAGGGAGGCTTCTCCCGAAGTTGGCGAAAGAAGGAAAGAGACGCTGCAAACTAATGCTCGCTGGTGTCTCAGCCCTAGGTCTGAAAAAATAAGTCGTTTGAGATTTAATTACATCGGTTTTGCGGATAGGTATGGGATATATTTGAGACTTGAGCATTTAATTAATGAAAATTTTGCACTCCGTGCTGTGTGCAAAGGAGAAAAAGTACCCATTCGTGTACCCGGTGCTTCGCATGTATCTGTTAGTATTTTAGGCTAAACTAGAAGATAAGTGGTGAAACCTAGGAGGTGGATGGAGATAAATAAAGTAACTCCGCCAGAACCGTGTGTTTAGTAGATTGTGAGGCTGAGATTGGAACCCAGGTTTGTCGTTCTTCTAAAACTAGACCAGGACCTTTTGTTAAGCTCTGCAGTCGATTTGGAGACTGGTTGAGGCATACACTGAATCTTACAGCAGAAATTGTCAATGCCGTGACAACACGCACGAGAGGAGGGAAGGTAAATTTTAAATTAAGGTGAAGAACCTTAGATATTTAAAACTTGCAGTCTATTGTGATTGGTTATCCTAGTTAATATTGGGTAAGGAGTAACTGGCATATAGACCGAAGACTTGAAGTGTAAGAATTTTTACTTTTTTTTTTTTTTAGGCCGATCACGTTGTTTTACAATATCTTCTCTAGTTTTTGTATTTTGTAGGAGTTTAATGACACATATAGTAAACTTAATGTTATTTGTTAAATTTAGAAAGATGTAATGGTAAAATTCAAACATCTTTTAATGAAGAAAGGAAATTGCAGTACAATACTGGATATTCTAACCGCACTATTTCTAAGATGATAGAGCAGAATTTGTTTTCTGCTTATTTGGTAGTTTCCTCCTAGAATTTTTTTCAGGGGGGGTTGGGGTGGGGTGTGTGTGTGTTTAAAGAGAGGCTTGGAAATATGTTAATTGCATTTGTGTAATTGAAATGAGTGCAAAGGAGATGATTTGTGTTTTATGTTAAGTGGTGGTTGGATAAACTGCAGCCTGAAAGGCAGCAAGTTTAGTTCATTGTAAATAACATACACTATGCTACCCAAATATTCATCATCAAGCACAGAAGATTTTAAACAACTAGCATTTTTCATGTGTATACAAACCTCTGAATAACTTATTTCTACTTTGTGACTCCCTGCCACTCCCCAAAGGGTACGGTATATGTCCCAATCTCTGATAAATATTGAAATGCAATGTGTTTGTGCAGAACTATTTTTTAGGCACGGGGAAAGCAAATGAGAATGTTTTTTGGAGGCATCTAGCTTCTAGGAAAATGTATAGAGCCTAACTCTATAGTCCATTTGTTTGTCCAGACCTTGAATTGTAGTTAGCTGCCTTTGATGTCCTGTCTCAGAGCCGTTTGGCTTAAATTATTGACAAAGACCTTGCTAACTTGTTAAATTATGTGACTGTAGTCCCCTCCAGATGTGTTGTCTCTTATCCTCCCGTCATGGAAAACCCCGGAAAGAGTGGACCATTTATGAATTACCGATCTCAGATTTTTCAGGATAGGCATCATCGGAGCTTGGGTTCAACCTGTAATAAATCTTTATTACTATTAAAAATTCCAGTTCACATCTGATGTTTTGGGGCAGTGATTTCCTTGTGTATAGTGTTGGCCTCGCAACAGCCTTTTTTCCAGTATTTTTCTTTTTTAAGGAACACTCAAGAAACTCTGAGTGTCTGAAATAGTTGCTGTGCAAAAAGGGGTTGTTTAGATAGGTACCAAGAAATACTGAGCGTTCCCACTAGCTTGTGCTTTTTCCCCCCTTTCTCTTGAGTTGACTTCTGGCTTCATAAGTTTTTTATAATGATAGGAATTTTTTAGTAAGCCACTTTATAATGTTTTTTTTTCTGTGTGTGGTTTTAAAAGAACACGTAAGATCTACCCTCTTAATAGATTTTTAAGTGTACTGTACAGTATTAACTATAAGCACAGAAGATCTCCTGAATTTTTCATCTTTCTTGAAGCTTTATACTCATTGAACAGCAAACCTCCATTTCCCCTCTCCCATCTCCTGGCAACCACCATTTTACTTTCTGCTTCAGACTTTGACCATTTTAGATACTTTATATAAGTGGAATCATGCAGTATTTGTTCTTCTGTGACTGGCTATTTTCACTTAGCATAATGTCCTCAAGGTTCATCCATGTTGTAGTGTATAACAGGATTTCTTTTTTTTTTAATGGCTGAATAGTATTCCCTTGTATGTGTATAACACATATTTATCCATTCATCTGTGGATGGGTTATACAGTTTTGCCATTTTCTTGAAATAGTAAGTCTGGTACTGTATGTAATACTTGCTGTTGTTTAAAAATGGTAACTAGTACAAACTCAAAATAAGATACCAATTAATTGATTTTATACATTTTAACCCCCACTCCTACCCCCAGAAATCTGTGAAAGCCGCAACAACTGTGTTTCCTGTTTTGATCCTAATGCTGCTAATACTACCTGCTTTTGGATAGAGTGTAAAGGTAAGAAACTTTGGGATTGCTTTAATTTTGAGAGTTCAGTATTGTTTTGTTCTAACATTTAAAAAATACTGCAAGGTATTCTTGAACACTTGAAACTTATGTAAAACATTTGGGATGGTGTGCATTACTTATTTTGCAAATCAAATACTTTTCCTTTAAACTTTAACCAATTGCTTAATATTCTCCCTAAAATCTTTTGTTGTCTCCTATGCTCCCCCCTTTAATTTCTTAGACTTGATAATTAAGGCTCGATAGCTTTAAAAGGAAGAGAAATTTTAGACCTTTGTGGTTAGGTTAAGTGTACTGGTACACTGAAATTAGCTGTGAGAGAAAGCTGTGGGATTTTCCCCTGAAAACTGTTCCCCAGTAAAATGTCTGAGGCATTTATCTTCTGTAGATGTCCTACTAGATGAACTATAAAGAGACCTTATGAAGCATTGTTGGATACTTAGATATGGGAGAATGAGGTGGGAAGAGAGTGACTTTTTTTGTGCTATTGTTAAGTTTTAAAGTTGTCTTTAATTTGATTGAGGGATAAAGAGCTAGATGGAGATAGTTTGAAATGCCAGTAAGGTTTTTGTTAGAACCACTGGATTACAGCATAAATTATTTTGTTTTCTTAAGGTAAGATGGTTGCATTTTTTTCTTATCAGTAAAACAATTTCTCAGGTTTTTTGTTTTATATATAAAGAAAAAGCCAAAGCTACATGTTAAGCTTTTTATTCTTCATTGAAAAATTGAAGAGTTCTGGAAATTATGTCACTACGTAACAAAGTTTAAAAGCCTCTTTTAAAATTAAGGTATTAGCTTAAGTTTGAATTAAATTAACTTCTTTGTTGTATAAGGGTCACTTTCCTTTAGGTGATAAAATGGAATTTAAGAGTGTACCCCTCCCCTCTTGTATGGCAGAGTTGGCAAGTTTTGGAGATTGAATGCCTGCCTTACTGTAGGATATGTTGGGGAAGGCTTTCCCTTGCTGGTGTTACAAGTCTTCCCATCCAGGAAAGTGGTTTTAGAAAGTGTAGAAGACTAAAGCAGAGATCTGGAACAGAGATCCCACTGCTGCTATGGGGCACCTCTCATGTTTACTAAGCCTTTATTAGTTTCTAAGGACTTCTCCCTACTGCTCAGCCCTCTTGTGGATTCTAGCAACCTTCCTGGTATAGTACCACAATTCTGAGATATACGTGTTTCTGACTTATCTGTTCAGTATATTCATGTGGATTTTAAAAGGATGTTTGGAGAGATCCTGTGTAATATGTCTAAAACAAGGGGAAAAAGATAATAAAGTATTTTGTTTATCTGTGGACTTCTAGAGAGTTTATACCTGAGTTTGATTTTTGGAAGCAACTCTGGAGCATAGTAACAAAGTCAAAGATAATGTGAATAATTGATGCTCTTCCTGTCCCCTTCCAATAACAGGTAAAAGCTACTGTTCAGATAATTCAACAGTTAGTGATTGCAAGGTGGTGAACAGCACCGAATTCTGTACTGGTAAGTATTCACATTGGCGTCTGGGAAAAGTGGCTACAAAGAGGTAAGGAAGATCATTGCCTCAGGAAGCCTTATTTCAATATTTGGTTTAAAGCATTTCTATAATTCTAATCTCATTACAAACTTGGATCTGAATAGTATATTCATGTTGATTGCTGAAAGGACAGTGTTCTGAAGCTTGATTTAGTCATTTGCTGGTACATACTGTGGTGCTGTAGGTACAGATATCTCCTCCTCTGTTTTTCTTTTAACTCTTCCAGATACTCACTGTATTTTACACCCTCTCTTTATTTGCATTTTACAGGCCTGGACAACCTTGTTCTGGCACTTTCTTGATTATGGTACTGGTGATTATCACAGTCTGGATCAGTTTGTGCTATGGTTAAATGAATCCTCTCTGTATTCCTCCATTTTCTGTACTTTGGTTTGGGGAACTTGGTTATTTAACCTTTACTCTGCCCAGGAAATAGTTTTTAAAATTTCCTAGATGAAAACTGATTCTTCTAACAAGATTATAAATTAATTGGAAAGTCAAACTCCTAATTTGGTGTGTAGATAATAAATAGAATAAAAGATTTTTCTGGAGTGTGTCAGTAACCTTGAAAGACTACCTGTAACTGTTTAATTTTGGTGGGGTTTCCCCATTCCTCTCGCCTCCCCCTATCCCAACTTGAACTTTGTAACTGAAACTTTGATTAGTATGAGATCAGTTATACCCAATGTAGAGTCCATAATATGGTTTAGGTGGTAAATGAACAAACAGTTTTAATATTTATTTTAATGTGTGTGTACCTGTGATTTTATGATAATATTGTTTAGAAGTAAGATTAAGTATAGAATTTTAAAATACATTGAAGAAAAACTGAATAAGTAATTCTACTCATTTGACGATGTATCAGTTAGAATTAGTTTTGGCTACCAAGGACATAAAACCCCAAATTAATATGCTTTAATTGATAGATTAATTTGGCTCTCGTGTAAAGGAAATCTGGGTTTCAGTGCAGCTAGAGGGCTAGAGAGGCATCTCTACAACCATTAGAGAGACCCAGGCTCCTTCTAGGTTTTTACTGTGTCATTCCTCAGAAATGGCTTTGACCTTATTCTCCAAGGTGAATGCTTATGTTCCAGCCATCAAAATGGTTTTCCTGCCAACAGGAAGAGGAAGGGAAAGTGAGAGACCCCTACCTTACAGATACTTCCTAGCAGTTGCAGATGGCTACGTAGCTGCAGGGGAGGCTAAGAAATGTCTTTGCATGGGAGGGTGTCACTAAAAATTGGTGCTATTTCTAAAGAAGGGAAGGCCAATATTGGTACAGAGCAACTATCTACTCCATATGTGGCACTTAAATGAAAACATTGTGAAAGTGGTACTCAGATGACTGCAGGTTGGGAAATAGTGTTACAGATTGTGATATTTTAGACAGCTTTGACTTACATGTGTGTTTGTTTTTTTAAATAGTGCCCACTGCCACACCATTGCCAACCAATTCTACAGGTAATACAAGATAATTGACTCTTTTCCCCTTCCTTTGAAGGTTTTTAAGCTTTTTTTGATGAATAACTTTAGTAATTAAATATCTAAAAATCAGTATGATTTTAAAAATGAGTAGATGTAGTCTTGGACTACAGTAATTACATTAACATGTACTGTTTGTGACAGTGAAACATAACTATAGTGTTTCACGTTCATTGAATTTGAGCAGATTTGCCGTAGCTTTGTACGTTGAGTCTGCAAACAGCTTTTTGTGCATTTTGTGGAACTCTTAAGGAAATATAGAAGCCTAAAGGAAATTAATTCTCATCATCCATAGGTACACCAAAAGGTTTTCAGTTCTTACAGACTTTTCTCTTTGTGTATCTAAATAAATATTAGGAAATTGGATGATATGGCCATGCAGGTTTGAATTGTTCTCCCTGTTAACTGCACACGTTGTTGTGTGCACTTTACCCATCTACTCTTGGTTGGATAGTTAGATCATCTTTCATTCTTCATGCAGTGAATATCTTATAGGAAAGTATTTGCTGTCATCTCTGGTAGGATTGATTCAAACAGCATTCTCTGTCAGAGGATATGATTATCTTAAGACTCTTAATACTGATCGCTTTCCAGAAAGATATGCTTTTCATTCCTATCAACAACTGGAAAGTTTTTTACCACATCTTCAATAGCAATTAAATAATATCTCCTTGTAAAAATCTTTACCAATTTGATAGTAAGACTAAATAATTAAAAAACATCTTCTCCAGGACAAGTACTAGGCTAGAAGATAGGGATATAGGAACACAAGTAAGGTAGTATTTTGTCTATTGTAGGAACTATGAAAGGTCGGGAAGCACAGTGTGTTGGGGGATTTGTAGGAAGGTGTGTGTGTTGAGTAATATGTGGTGACAGCTTCCTGGAGATGTTGACTGAGTCTTGAAATTACACTGGTAAAATCCGAGGGGAACTTCCCAAGTGGAGCAGGCTGGTTAGCTCATGTGAAGGAGAGGTAAAAGAGTATAATAAAGTCAGGGAATTGGCATTTGGAGTGTCCAGTACAAGGCGAGAACAAGTTAAGCTGGAGAGTCAACAGGTCAAGAGCCAGATTGGGACGTGCCATTGTATACTTCGCTGGTGGGTTTGAAGCATGATGAGATTTGCATTTTAATAAAATAACTTACTTTAACTGTGTAGAGAGGTGAGTGGAAAGAGGCAAGAGCGAACACAGATGAGATACGCTATTGCAGTAATTCTAGAGAACTAATAGCGGAGGAGTTGCAGATGTATGCAAATTGGCTTAGGAAGTAGAAAGGAAAGCACTTGATGATTGAGGTGATGGGAGAACTCTGCTACACAGCACAGATAAGTTAACCATTGTAGGCAGTGGTAGAGTCTACTGGAGCAGCTTTGAGAGAGAACAGGGCTTGAGGACCAGGCTCTTGGGAACAGTAATGTCTAAGAGGTGGGAAGAGGACTGGATAAGAAACTGAGTAGGGATGGGCAGAGAAGTAAGCCCAGAGACGTGTGCCTAAGAAAACCTGTGTTTGTGTGTGTATGCGTTTTAAGTGTAGTTTTTCAGAGGAAAAAGTAGTCAAATGGTGTAACAAGGCTAAGAACTCATTTTGAAAGACTTTGGCAGTGTTGAGCTAGCTTGTACCAGCTTCTGCTGGCACAGCTCATCCCCCCTGTACCCTCAGTGATACTATGTTGGCAGCTTGAATTAATGGCTACAATGGGAGTAGTCACTCCATGGAAATCTGCAAATTCTACAGAAAGTATTTTGGAGAGCAAACAGTGGTGTGCTGATAAAACCACCAGAAGTCATTGACAAGGAGGATGTGTTAAAAGTTGATGAAAGCAGAGATACTGAAAGAATATGGATTTCCAGAAGGTAGGATATGAACAGAGAGGGGCAGAGGAGGAAATAGTTTCCCCAAAACTATTGTGGGTTGCTTTTCATTTCTTCCTTATGAATCTTGATGTAGTTCTACTTGCTCTATACTGGGTTCTCCTGTGATCTCCTTGAGTGTCTTTTGTTTTCTCTCTTTGGTTCTCTGAAGTGGAAGGAAGTCAGGGCTTGCTTGCAGAAAATGCATCAATTGAGTGGTAATTAGTGGTTGAAGAGCAGCCTTTATATGGTCTCTTTCCATGTCAGCTGCTGAAGAGAGCAAGTGAGAAATAAAGGAACTGTTAAAGAAACGATGCAAGGAGAATCTGATTTATGTAGATAGGCTTTCAGTGAGGTTAATTATATAGTCTAACACCAGTACAAATAATATAAGTATTATAAACATAAATAAAAATATTTATAGGTAACATAATATCTTACAGTAGAATGACTAAATTATATTAGAAATACAGTGGAAAATATATTAAGTAGAAAACAAACTGCTGAGTAGTTCCAGTACAATTTCATTTTTTTGTTGTATACATGTCTAGAAAAATGGCCAGCAGGAAGTAACATGTTTCTCAGAATGATAGAGTCACTTAAATGCTTCTACTGTATTTTCTAAATTTTCTATCCCAGTAGCAGCTTTTATAACCTATGAATTATTTTTTTAAATGAAAGGAACATAGGGTAGGTCAACAAGGTATTCCCTAAGTAGTGCCTGATTTTGAAAATTTTACCAGTGTAATACTTTGGTTAAAAGTAAAAGTATGTAAATGTTTTGCCTATTTCAAAAAATGAATTATTTTTTAAAAAGTGAGGGCAACTTTTACAAATACCCAAAAATTAAACCTCATAGCTCTGCCTTCATTGATTATGTAGTGGGCTTCTAGTGCTTCAGAGATTTAAACCAGTGCAGATTTCAAAAAAAAAAAAAAAAAAAATATATATATATATCTATCTTTTACCATGTTCAGAGGTTGGTAGTGAGAAACAAATAGCAAATTTGCAAATTTTTTCCCCTAATGTTGTCAGACAAAATTAGTATTTTAAGATTGAAAAGAATTTGATACATGTTTAATTTATGAAGTATATTTTTTGTTTCACAGAATGTATAAGCAACAAAAACTTTGAAGGGATTATGAGTCTTAAAATAACCATACCCTCTAATCTAGGAATTCTGTATAAGAATCAGTCCTATCAGAGATGAGATCAAATATTACCCTGTAAGATGTTCATAGCATGCAGAAATGGAAGATGACCTAAATGTCCAACCAAGAGCTGGACCGCGGTGCTTACAGTTAGAGAGAAAGGGGTACAAATAAATGTGTGTGAACATATCAGCGTTTACTAATATCTATTAGTAGTATCGATACTATCAGAAGTCTCAGTATAGTGCTTTAGTTCCTAAAATGTTTTTACATTCAAACTGATTCTTCCCATGAGTGCATTTCTTTAGAGACACTCATGCAGTGTGGTAGAGAGAGCTTACCCTTGGGCTCTTAATATCATTTAGATGGGGAATTATGGCCCCAGGGCACCTGTTCTTTTAAATAAAATTTTTGGGAACACAGCCATGTCCATTCATTTGCTTGTTGTCTTTGACTGCTGGTTCATTACACAGTGCACAAAGTCTAAAATATTTACTGTCTGCCTCATTAAGAAAAGTTTGCCAAGCCTTGGAAACGAAGAAGATAAGCAAATCTTGATACTTACATAGACTGAATTGTATTTGTTTCTTACCTGACTTATTAAAGTTAATAGTTTTTGTCTTGGAAGCAAGATTATTGGGAAAGAACTTGTAGTTCCCTCACCTAAATACTAATTCTTGCCCTTCTGTGTGTCTTTTTGCAACTTGATCCAGGTGTATACATAAATTTTTATACTTAGATGTGTACATAGATGTTAACATAGATAGAAGTTTTTGATTGCTTAATGTTTTAAAATACACTTCAGAGCTAATATTTTGGATGCATAGATATGTTATTGAACCATTAACTGAGATTTGGCCTTTATTCTCTAAAAAATTTGAAAGCATGTTGAAGTGGTAGTAGTGTTTCTAAAAGGTGCTAGATAATTGAGAAATTTAAAATTTTAATACATTTTGTTTACATTCCAGCTAAAACCACAACTCCGCCTTCCCCTTCTACAGCTTCCACCACAGCTACTACATCAGGTAATTGAGGTTTTTTTAAACTAACAGTGAGGTAGGATGTGTGTGCTGTGTTGCCTTTTACTATTTCTGCTATCACTGTCCAATTTTATTCATGAATAGTTATGAACTGAAATTCATCTCTTGTATTTGGAGGACCAAGATAGTAGGCTGTTAAAGCAATAATGATAGGTTTGCTGAGAGTCCTCTTCTGGATTTTTAAAGTGTAATCACATTTGGCATGACATGTTAGAATTAAATGGTAATGGTTTTCCAAAACCCTTTTAGTACAACCTGTAGGTGAAATCTAATTTCTTATAACTTAAAAATTAAATACTGATTATTGTTAGGGATTCGTTGTGTGCTGTATTAGACCATGGCAATTTGAGTGAAGGTAATATAGCCATCCTTTTTGCTGTGAAGGGTCTAAAAAGCCAAGATCACTACCAAATGTGCACCTCATATTTCTTACCATGTCTTATATTCCTTTATAACCTTTGATAGTGTGTGTGAAAATTAACTTTTTATTAATTAATGATTTGACATGTTATTAACTAAATCATATTTAGGTTATGCCACAGGGCACTGTAGGTACACAGGTTAGGAACCCTTCCCTCCAGCCATATTTATAATACTGTTTTGATTCTCATGAATATTTATGGTTTTTTTGATCCTTTTGGTTTCATTCTTGTGCTACCTTTCTCTAAATTGCAGCGAAGCCATTCTGTCTTCACAAGAAGAAATACAGAACAGTTGTAATTAATTTTAAAGCTGGCCAACTTATACAGCCACAGGAACCAGTGTTTATTTGCTATTCCAGTTAAGAAAATAAACTTTATTTTAAATATAAAATTGTTGGGACTTCCCTGGTGGTCCAGTGGTTAAGAGTCCACACTTCCACTGCAGGGGGCGTGGGTTGGATCCCTTGGTCGGGGAACTAAGATCCTGTGTGCCGCGTGGCACAGCCAAAAATTTTAAAAAAAGAAAGAAATTGCTTTTTGTTAAAGCGGATGGTGCTCCACTTGAAACATTTTAGTCTCTGAAAAGGAATTTTTGTTTTGTTTCTTGTTGAAACATTTTACTGCCTGAAAAGGAATTTAAATTTTTGTGCTTTATTTCCTTTGGTAATACTTTTTCATTATAACATTTTCAGAGTAAAATTTAAATGTCTTTAATGGTGAGTTCTGCTTGTTAGAATTACAAATTGCAGATTTATAAGATTATAATTGTAGATTATTAAGATTACTTCTGTAATTTGAAAAGCTAATCAAATTTTTATTTACCTTATTTAGTAAAATGCAAAAGTTGTATAAATTTTAAACACAAATATTAATGTTTACTCTAGCAATTAACTAAAATATGTAGTCTGAAGAAACCAGGTTTTAAAAGTGCTTGACATGTTCCCAGGGCATAATGTGCCAGGAGAGTCATTTTTGTCATTTTCATATTTGAAATTATATAGCAGCATTGACCATTTGATGTTGCTGGGTAGAATGAAGAACGGGATTGGTAAATGGTCGTCTTCCTCAATTAGGAAGCCGTAAAGACTTGACACAAGAGGAAATACTTCATAGAATTTAACACATGGCAAAAAAGAAGCTCAGGTGAGTCTTAAAATTATCATAGAGGATCATGAGACATATTAAGTGTTGTTATTTCTTTCATCTCATTTAACAGGTACAACTAATACCACTGTAACTCCGACTTCACAACCTGCACGGAAGTCTACGTTTGATGCAGCCAGTTTCATTGGAGGAATTGTCCTTGTCTTGGGTGTGCAGGCTGTAATTTTCTTTCTCTATAAATTCTGCAAATCTAAAGAACGAAACTACCACACTCTGTAAACAGACCCGCTAAATTAACAAGGACTGGTGTGTAACTCACTGAAACCAAAATATTATCTTTCAAGATGTCCCACATGGAAGACGCTATTCTAGGATCTTTAAGTGTTCAAAGGATGCATATAGGAGCATCGCCCTTGAAGAAAAATCAGTGAAATCTATTTGCTCAACGGGAATATGTAAAATATTCTGCATGAATCCTTGTGGCTGTCTTCTTTTATTTTAAATGGCTGCTGCTGTGGGATTATGTTCTCTCTTCTTGACATGCCAAATGTAACTCTGTAAGTGATGGAAAACATTGTCCTGCGCAGACAACCTCATGACTCTTGGCAATTTAAATGTAGTTATTTTAAAGCCTGAAAGCTGCATTTTTTCATCCTAACTCAGGATGTAGTTTAGTGACCAGAATTGAGAAGAATGTGTGCCAAATGAGCATCAATCAGGTGGATTTGGGGCTATCGTTGCAGAAGTGGAATAAATTTATAAATGCAGTATCCTTAGAGTAAAATTTTGTGCTTGATAAGTTATTTTTTCTACATTAGAAAAAAGATGCCACACAGGGAATTACATTCCAGATTTAAAGAAATGAATGGAAAGGATACAAAACATTAAAGTGTAGCAGGTTATTGTTCATACTTGTAAAGCACCTTATATCATTGAGAAAATAAAGAACAGTGCCTTAAAAGACAGACCGAAAGGTAGACTGTAACTTAAAATGTTGGTAATTTGTTCTTTCACATTAATGAAGGGAAAGGTTGGTCTGAGGATGTAACTGTTGATGTGAGCAGTAGTAAACCTGCTTTTAGATACCATACTGTTAGTACTTAATTGAAAACTTGCCTACTTTATTTCAAGCCTGAGTAATTTAAAGGATGTTATACAAAGTCAAAAGCCTTCATCTATTGAATCTCCCAACGTTTTGCTTATGGCTGTTAAAAAGTATAGAGATAAAGTTGATTTAATTATATTTTCCTTTGTACTTCAAAAAATTATCCTCACACTGTTGTACCTTAAAAGGATTTCCACGAAGCTTTCTGGAAAAGTAACTTCTGTAAGGCAAGAAAGAAAGAAGTTGTTTTAGAATCATTTATTAACTCTTTAAATGAGACAATCATTTTAAGTTTTGAGACAGCAAACGTGAGCAGTGTAATTTCATGAAAAATTTTAGTTGATCAGATTACTGTAGATTTTTAATGATGATTGCCCTGGATAAACAGGTTGTACTTTTTTTCTCCTTTTCCATCCTTTTCTTCTTCTCAATTTCAATTGCTGTAGTATAAGCATGCATACTTTTATTTCTTTAGCTTCCTTATGAAGCACTAGTTTTTTCAGGTTTAGAGGGATACTTCTTCCCTGCCTTTGACACATTGGATTAGTTCAGAGGCTTAAAGCAGTTTAAAATGAGCTTTTGCTTTTCTAGGTCATTAAGGTTTTTTGTTTTAGTTTCTTTAGCCTATAGTGGCTGTGTTTAGCACTTGGTTTTCAATATTTTATAGTAAGAAATGACAAGTTGCTTTGGTCCATTTCATAAGCCAAAATTCCTTACATTTAGATAATTAAAGGTTCTTAAAATGAAGATTTACTGTTTCTTCTTTACTTGCTGGTACAGCTAAAGTTTGTTTTACTTGCACATTGGTACATATACCTAATGTTTTCAAGTGCCTTAATTGTTTAAAATCTCTGGCTTCAAAGGTTTTTGGGGAAAGGTAGGCTTACCTCACATTTTTGTTTCCCTCAGTAGTAATATTTTAGGTACCTCACAAAAAATTTTATTATGGTGCCATGGCTATTAGTTTTTAGTGAGTGCTTTAAGATACAAGATTCAGTTGAA
This sequence comes from Phocoena phocoena, assembly GCF_963924675.1. Classification (NCBI taxonomy): domain Eukaryota; kingdom Metazoa; phylum Chordata; class Mammalia; order Artiodactyla; family Phocoenidae; genus Phocoena; species Phocoena phocoena. The sequence goes on from NC_089230.1 coordinate 49,647,650, forward strand.
AACATACAGAATTTCCATTCTCCCAAAGTGGTAAAAATTAGCTACAATGGTATAATTGTCCTTTACCTAGATAGGAATACCTTGCCACACATTAATGTTAACACTATAGCTACTTTTGTGAAAATATAGCTGATGAAGCCTCTCATCTTCTGTAATTTTGAATACTGCTCTAACAGAATCATAATATGGAATTAGATTTTACAAAAAGAGCTCTTACAACAGAACTCACAGGCTTTTCCCCTCTTCCTTTAGCAGTTTAGTATCTTGAGCCATTAATAATTTTTGGGTTCTTTTTAATCCAGAAGGTATATAGAAACCTTTTCAGATTTTTCATCTGATTTGTTCATGCAGATTGTAGTTCTGTTAAAATCCCTTATTTTACCTTATAGATATTTGTTGCACAGACACTGCTGTATTTAGAAATTTCTATTTCAGTTCATTAAAAACTGCAAAACCAATCTGTATCATGTACCAAACTGATTTTAAATAAATCTACATGTTTGTTGGATTAATCTGCTCTTTTTTATTAACTAAAGTATGTTTTTATATTTTGATTATGAAGTTTAATGCTAGTGAGTTTACCTTAGTCTGTTGGGGGATGGCTTGTCTCCTCAGTTTTTCATTGCTCCTGAAGACTAGCAGATAGTAACTGAGGGACATATTCATCAGTGGAGAACAGAGCCTTAGAAATGATAGTTGGAGGGAGGACTTGGTATGCCTGTGGGATTGACATGCAAGTTGATCTTCCTCAAATCATTAGAAATCATCTACTTATGTGCTAGTTAAACAAGTATTTATCAGAATACCATCTTGTTAGATATCTGAAAGCTTGTTTGTGACTTTCTGCCTTATTCAGATTGCATATAAAGTAAAATTGGGTTTCTGTTCAGTCTTTGGTATAAATATCTAGGACAAAGCCACATGCTGGTATGTGAAATCTGGTTCTTTAGGCCCATGTTTGGGGCAACATTATATTCTATATTAAATCACAGAACTTGGACTAAGAAGAGAGAATAAATACTCACCTATCAGCCTTAAAATCCAGAAGAGTGTATTGAAGGCTCCCCAAAACATTGCTAGAGACAAATTGTTATTTTGATAAGAATGGTGTTCACAATAGGTTTTTTTTCTTTTTTCTTTTTTATGATAATGAAAAGTCCTGTGTATTTCCCCACGTAGTTACCATCCCTGTGCTCCTCCTTAATTTGTGTAGATAACCTGTTGCTGGTGTTATCTACCTTCTGCCTAAAGGATGTCCTTTAACCTTGAACATTTCTAGTTTTGATGGTACAGGTATTGTTGATGAATTCTTCCAGTTTTTGTGTGTCTGCTTTCGTTTTTGAAAGACGTTTTCATTGGATATAGAATTCTAGGTTGACATTTTTGCTTTTAGCCCTTTAATGATGTTGATCTAACATCTTCTCACATGCATCGTGTCCTATGAGAAATCTCATCTTTATCTTTTGTTCCTCAGTACATGTTTTTTTTTTCCTCTTTAAAGATTTTTCTCCTTATCACTCATTTTGAGCATTTTGATTGTGATGTGCTATGCTGTAGTTTTGTTTCTTGTGGTTGAGGTTTGTTGAGTTTCTTGGATCTATGGTTCTTCATCACATTTGGAAAACTTTCAGCTGTTTCGTCAGGTATCTTTTTCTGTTCTTTCCATTCTCTGTGTTGGGGACTCTAATTACACAGAGGCTGCTAGAAGGTGACTTACAGTTTACCCATGCACTGTTTAGGTTTTTAAAAAATCTTTCTCTGTTTCATGTCAGATTATTACCATCTTCAAATTCACTAACAACTTCTGCTATGTCTAATCTGTTTTTAATCTTACACAGTGTGTTTTTCATTTCAGGTGTCGTCACTTTTAAAAGTTCAGTTTGGGTGTTTTTCATGTTTCTGCATGTTCCATCTTTACTTTTTGAACATATAACAGCTTTTAACATCTGGGTCAGTTTCTGTTCATTGACTTTTTTTTTTCCCCTCATTATGGGTCATATTTTCCTACTTCTTTGTAGGCTTGGTAATTTTTTATTGCATTGCCAGACATAAATTTTAACTTGTTGGATATCAGTTATTTTTGTTCTGGGACATAGTTGAAAACTATGAAAACAGTTGGATCCAACTTGGAAACAGTTGGATCCTTTCAGGTCTTGCTTTTAAGCTTTGTTAGGTGAGACCAGAGCATTTGTTCTAGGGCTAATTGTTCCCCAGTTCTGTGTACATAGTGCCTCCTGGATTAAGAGGCTTTCTGGTCTGGGCTAGTGGAAACAGCCTCTATTCCTAGACTTGTGTGCGTTCCAGGTACTGTTTCCTCTAAGCCTTTCCCCAGCCTTGGGTAGTTTCCTCATGTACATGTGCTGACCAGTACACTGCTGAATACTTGAGGGGAGGGGTGCCCTCTGCAAATCTCTGGAGTTCCACTTTGTGTAGTTTTCTCCTCCCTGGTCCTCTGCCCTGGGAACTCTATCTCCCTTCGTCTCCCTTAACTTTCAGCTCCATCTCCTCAACTCAGGAAGTCCACTGAGCTCTGCCTGGTTGTTTCCTTCCTGCATCATGGCTTAGAAATTCAAGGCGGTAAGCTGCGTCGGTGGTTTTCTTTCCTTCAGGGATCACTATCCTTCTTTGCCTAAAGTCCAGTGTATTGAAAACTACTGTTTAATGTGTTTTGTCTAGTTTTTCATTTGTTTCAGGGTATATCCAGTCTTATTTCATCTTGGCCAGAAGAAAAAGTTCGAGATATGACTTTAGTCTTAATTTTTAATTATTTAAGTAATAAATACATTTTTTTTTCCTTGAACTTACAGGTGAAGTCTGCTTTGACCATCCCTAGCCCCTTCCCCTTCCTTGCCCTCCTCTACTTTCCAGAGGTAATTACTAGAATTGGTTTGGTGTTAAACTCTTCCCCTCAGCAATTTATATACACATAACTAAATGTACCCTTAAAAAAATATATGATGCGAATTTTTATTTTAACATTATCCTGCAACTTTTTTCCACTCATTAGCTATAGCAAATTCTTAAATTCTCTGTTGGTATATGTAGTGTGAATATTGTAACTGTCTACCTATTGAAGCACAATTAGGTTGTTTGCAATTTGTAGTTTTTACTGTTTTCTAAAGAATATCTTTGTACCTGTCACCTTATTTATGTATGAATATTTCTCTAGAGTAAACATGGAGAAGTGGACACCTATGTCACAGGGTTTCCACTTTAAAATTTTTAACACTGAGATTGCCTTCCAGTCCCCACCAGCAGATATCAGAATGTTTTCTGTATCCTTACCACTTGATATTGGCAAAGTTAAATTTTAATATTCCAGTAAGTAGAATGATTTATTTGGTTACTATAATTAATTTGTACTTCCTCTGTGAATTGCCTGTTTTTCTATCATCTTAACATTTTGTAGATTTTTTTAATCTTAAAATATGCTGGGTGCTAACCCATGGTCAGTGGACTTTCTTCAATCATTATTTTCAAGTCTTTGATTTTGGTGTCTGTTTCAGCAGGAGACAGAAGCCACATAATATGAACAGGCAGATTTGACAGAAAAGTATTAACTATAGGAGTAGATTGGAGTGATGGGGCATATTATCTGTAATATTTTAAGAAATAAAAATCTGCAAAGCAGTAAAGAGAACTCTAAAGAATACAGAAAATAGCACATCTAGGGAATAGCCACTATCTATGTTCCTTGTGGCTGAATTCCAGAAATCAAGATACAACCATGGCTCTTGGGATGAAGCTTGTGACAGCTGTAAATCCCTTGGCGATGGTGCCAGGGAAACTATCCATGAGGAGATACTACATCAGTGGCAGTCTGTGAAGTCATCCAACAGGGGGTGCAGGGTAAGGTGACACTGTACTGCTAAGCTATATGCATTGCTAGAGCTGGGCACTGTTAAGAGTCTACCTAGAACCAGGAAGAGAAATTCCTCCAGTACCTTCTACTGACAAAACATGCCACCTAGCAAAAAAGTATTCATATGGCCCAGCTCCATTTTCACCATAATAATTGATGGAGCAGGCAACAAGGGGTAGATTCAAAGCCCTTGTTTCTAAATTTATGAACTTCCACTATATATTCGATATTTCTTTTGCCCTTTGTCAGAACCTCAGTTGGTCAGGGTTCTTCACCTGGTGGAGTGACTCAAATATTCATTAACAAAGGTTCTGAATCCTCTTAATTGTCCTACCTGTTTTGGTCACTGTCATTTTTCATTAACCTTTTCTGTTTCTCAGGTACCCAGAGAATCCCCTGTGTTCCAGATATAGCCCTTGCCTCGATTATGTACCAGCAATACAACCTCCCTTTGGTAATCAGAATTGATCATTCCAGCCAGTGTAGTAAGACCTTTTTCTGCCTATTGGTTTAGCGGTAAAAGAATCCTGGCCAAGCGGCAGTCTCATCTTAGATCAGTAGGCCCATTGTTGTGTCCCTAGTTGAAGCATCCCTTGGAAACTAAGACCTCCAAACCAGCACAGTTCGAGGTTGCTGGGATGAGTAGTATAATCGTGAGAGGTGCCACCCCTTGATCTGGGACCCATATACTCCATCTCAAGCGAGATGCTACCTTTAAGACAGAATTCCATCCTTGCAGGGTGGTGTCTCCCAACTGTTACACACGAATACTCTGAGCTGTTCTACCTTTCAGTTAGACCAGCCACTTCTGAGTGTTGGGGTATGTTAATTTCATGAGCTCACTGTAGCATTTCCTTTATTGTGAAATTGTTTCCTTGGTTAAAAGAAATGCTATAGGAAATGCCATGATGGTGGGTAAGGCATTCTGTGAGTACATGACATGGGTCAGGTGGTAATGCTGAAAGAAGCATTATGGACAGGAAGGCAATCCATGTCCAGAATCCATGTCTATTTTAGTGAAGTTGAATCTCTGCCCCATCTATGATAGAAGGGGTCCAATGTAATCAAACTGCCACCAGGTGGATGACTATCACCCATGGGATTGGTGCCGTACTGTGGCCTTAGTATCGGTCTCAGCTCTTGACAGATTAGGCACTTGTCAGTAGTGCATGCCAGCCTTAGGAAGGGGACGTCTGTTGTTGAGCCCATTCAGAGCCTCTGGCCCTGCCACCAATGCTATATTGTTCATGGGCGCAGTGAGCAAGCACTAGGGTAGCTGGGGAATGAGGTTGACTGACACCCACGGAGTACATTATTTTTTGCCCACTGGATTAATAAGAGCCTCCTCTGCTGTGGATGACCTTTACTGGACATTGACATGGGACACAAATATCTTCACAGTGTGTGACCATTCACAGGTCCATCCACATACCTCTTCCCAGACTTCCTTATCACCGGACTTTCAATCCTGTTTCCTCCTAGTCCTTGGATAACCGAACCATCAGCCCATGAATCAGTATAGATCTGTAGCTGTGGTCATCTCTCATTCAGACATAGTGGACAACCAAATGTACTCTCAGACTTCTGCTCACAGGGAGGATTTTATTTCACCATTGTCCTTCAGGTCCACCCCTGGTGCTGCAGATGTCCACTTTTGGTTGGAACCAACAATATGCAGACCTATCTATAAAGCCGGCTTGATTTTGTTTTGTTTTGTTTTTTCTTTTTTGGCCAGCTAGTTGTTAGAGCACCTCAGGTCAGAGGTATGGATTGAGTTGATACTGAGTCTGAGCCACGTGTTCAAGGACACCTTTTATGTTGCAGACCAGCTCAAGCAAGCTAAGTCTGTTGTATACCATTTCCATTGATTGCTGCTGTGCATGCTCGGGTTTATGACTAAGTGGGTCCTACAACACCCAAATCATGATGGGAAGCTCGGGCTATATGATCACCTAATCTCCCTTGGTTAGACATTCAGTCTCTACCAAGGTGCAAAAGGAGAATAGTTATCTTCAGAAGAGGGCAAAGATTTGCTCCAAAATCCTAGGGGTCTGCCCTGTGATTCTCCTACTGGTGCTTGACAGAAGCTCCATGCTGTGTCCCTATATGCCTGGACACTTAGTATCATTGGCTCTGTTGGATCATACGACCTAAATGGCAGAGCAGCTTATACTTTACCTCAAATTCACAACAGGGCCTTCGTGAGTGATTTCCTACTCAAAATTGGTAGTCTTACGGGTGACTCTCCAGGTTGGTTGAAGTAGCACACTCAAATATAGTATATGTTTGCCTTTAAAATCCAAAAAGACCTACTTAGCATCATACCTCTTTTTTCATGGTAACATACTGTGAGATGAAGCAATATGTCTTCCATCTTGGGGGTTCATCATGCTCTAAGCCCCCAGAAACTTCGTTGCAGTTACGTTTTGTAGGATTTATCTTTCACCCTCTAGTTCTTACGAGTCTCACTAGGGTACCTAAGTACTTACTACTTGCTGCTCATCGTATCATGTAGTGGACCAGTGTGATGTTTGTGGAATACCATGATGCTCTAGGTCTCTATGAACTGTATCATGACAGAGCAGGAGAACTGATGAAGCCTTGAGGCAAGAATTTGAAGGTACATTGTGACCCTTCCAGGTAAAAGCAAACTGCCTCTTGTGTTCCTTGCAATTTGATATGGAGCAAAAGGCATTATAACAGCAGAACAAGTGCCAAGGGCATACTCATTTGCTCCAGTAAAGATACGGCATCTGGGATAGCAGCTGCAATTGGAATCACTACTTGGTTAAGGTGTGAACCTGATAGTCCCTAGTCATTTTGTAAGATCCATCTGCTTTCTGCACAGGCCAAAGTGGTGTGTTAAGTGGTGATGTTAAAGGTATCACCACCCTCACTTTCAGGTCTTTGATGATGGCATTAATCTCTGCAATTTCCCCAGAGTTGTCGCTTCTAGTTTCTTGATAGAAAGGGGAAGTTCCAGGGGCTTTTCATTATCCCTTCCTACCATAATGAGCCTTTAACTAGTGGGTCAGAGAATAATATTGGAATCCTTTCAGTTGCTAATTATGTCTATTCCAATTATATACATTCAGGAAGTAGGACCAACTGGGTCTACTGTAATTTGGACCTGAGCTAAGCTATCACCTCACTGTAAGCCTTCATTTTGACTGGTGAGCCATAGTGGTGTTTTGGGCTCCCAGGTATTAGAATTAATTTAGAGGTAGAATTAATTTAGAGGTAGTACCTAGTAAATGCCAAATGGTCTAGATTTCTTTTTTTCCTCTCATGAACAGTCACTCTAGCAAATAATTATAGATACCTAGGAAAATGGAGGAAGATTTATGGTATGTACTTTCAAGCGGATCTATCCTCCTGTAGTTAAGGGGCCCTGGTCTGTGAATTGACTTAGGTCTGGCATCTGGATGAGAGGCTGTAAATCTTCATTATGCCTATTCAAGTCAGGTTTTGGCTACCAGAGTTTTTCCTGTGTAGATCAAGCAATATTCTCTCAATAGTTGGCTGCCCATAGGATTTCATTCATGGAGGTGCATCAACCACCAAAGATCTCTGTGTGCCAAGGCATTTTGACTACTCACATGTCCCTGCTGCCCTTTATGATAGATGTCCCACCTTGTCTTGGCAGTTGGCTTCTGCTACTCTTGAAGTGCATCATCACCACTGAAATGAGAGAGCCCATTTCAACAGCAGTGAGAAACAACAAGATTGTAAATTCAACTATCTTTGTAATTTAGCATTTTGCACAATTAAAATTTGTGCTTGACTTTTAGCAGTATTATCCTTCTAACTACAAGAAATAAGAGATTTTAAAAGGCTACTATCAAAGCTCTCTGGTTCTCAGGGCCATGATTTGAGCTGGGAATCAAAGGACCTGAGCTTGTCATTTTCTTCCCTAAGTGCTGAAGTGCATTAAAGAAACTCCATCCCACACCACAGTCTTTATGGTCATCCTTACTACCATGAGAGTCAATATAGGAGCACTTTAGGTTCCCGAGGTAGTGCTTCAGCAGGTACTTCATCACAGTCTACGAGAGGTGGTAGCTCGGTTAATTGTCATTCCACTGCATGCAAAGGATTACACGCAGCCTTCCATTTCCCCTTAGCAAGGAGCTTGGCATTGTGTTCAAGCCCAAGGATGTAACCAAACAAAACCCCAAACCCCATCTTTGTGGGTCTGTCTCCTAGGACCACTCTGTTACTGGTATCATTTCTATATTGGTCATGGGCCATTTAGGTGACAGAAATCACATGGAAATCAAATGGGGAAAGTTTAATATAAAGAATTATTTAACAAGGGATTGAAGTAATGGGAGGATTGGCTGGTAAGCAATAAAGAGAGCTCTAAAGAATATAGGAATATCAGATACAGGGAGCCACCACTACCCTCCTGGGCTGACATCCAGACCTCGTGGGAGAAGGTGTGGCCAAGGCTGAATGGCAGAGAAGTTCACTGAGGCTGTGAAGCACCCAAAGGGGTGCTGGGGCAGGAGAAGCCCCTTCATAGGAGGAGCCATGCCAGTGGCACTCCACCAGGGAACTGCATGCACCACTGGAGTTGGGCATTGCAGAAGCTGCGTGTGCTACCGGAACCTGGTGCTGCAGAAGCCATGCATACTGCAGGAGGCTGCCTAGAGGAGGACCCCAGAACCTGGAAGAGAAACCCTTCTTCCTTCTCCAGGGTCCCTCCAGCACCCTCTCCTGACAAAGCTTAACATCTTGCCAGGTGGCAAAGAAGAAACGTTTACAGGGTCCAGATTCATTATTTCATAGAAGACAGTGAAGGATGAATTTGGAGCTGAGAGGTCATAAACTGTTAAGTGGTATCATACCTGGTCATATCATGTTGAATTTTTAATTTTGATGTCAAAGTCATCAGTCTTCCTTTTGTTTTTTATGTCCTATTTCAGAAATAAGTTTGTATGTCTGTGCGTGTGTGTGTGCATGTAGATACTTAATCCATTTGGCATTCATTGTGTATAGTGTAAGGTGATGATTTAATCTAATTCAAATAGACCCAACCTTTTCCTTAATTTGAAAAGCTACATATATCATATATAAATTTATGTATGTAAATATGTTTCTCTGGTCTCTTCTGTTCCATTCATCTATTTATTTATTCCTTTACCCAAGATAAATTTTCCTGTCTGAACAAAAAGACTTGGATTAGGACTTTACAAAAGTCTGAAGAGTGTCTTGCCATTTATAGGAAGAAAAAAAAGACTGTTAATAGAGAACAGTGTTCTTAAGTGAAACAAATAGAAATAAGTGCTTTGAAATTTCTTTGGATTAATCTCTGTCCTGGTTTTTCACTTGTTAGTGAATACTGTCTGGTAGCAAGGCCCTCTCTCCTGGCTCTCTCACCTAATCAGTAACTCTAGAACCCATATTAAGAGGTTGCTCATTGACCAGAGGCAAGGCCTAGGTTGTAGAAATGCAAATCAAGGGCCTCCCTGGTGGTGCAGTGGTTGAGAGTCTGCCTGCCTGCCGATGCAGGGGACACGGGTTCTTGCCCCAGTCCGGTGCATCCACAACGGGAGAGGCCCGCATACCGCAAAACAAAAAAAGAAAAACAAAAAGCAAATCAACTCTTATGTTTTAAAATTCAGGGCCAAACCCTACTTCATCTGGGACAACAACATGTAGTCATCTCAGTCCTTCCATGCTATCTTCACAATACAGATAGTAAAATTTAGATAAAAGGCTTAATAGAATTTAGAATCATTTTTATTCATTCAAATGCTCATAGAAATAAAACTTTGAAAAAGGATATATGATTACCAGTCAGGTCTGAATGGGATTCTGGATGGAGCCATTTTAACTTGAAAACCTGAAAGTTGAACATTTTCTGCCACATTGGGTAGGAAGACATGGTCAATTCTTTTTTTGTGTTTAATAGGTACCTGCAATATAAATATTAAGTAGATACTGGAGCCTTTAAAAAAGATGGTGAATAATTCTTGTTATAGCATCATTACAAGTCATTGTTATTAATAAGACCAAGGTCATTGGTTCAGTCTGGGTTAGGCCATTTAGTGTGCCTTCTTGTACATATTTTGCCTCTTGTTATAAAGGGAACTGGTCGGGAATGAATCCATCAATGGAAAGCTATTTCCAGCTAAGGAAGGAAAGATATCCCATATTTGGAGTAATCAATAAATTCTTTAATGTTTTATCATTTGTGTTGGTGCAGTGATACTTTCTAAAAGAAAATCATTGGTGTTCTTATATCTCAGCCATGTATAAACTCCTCTCAATCTGTATTTATCTGACTTGTCTCATAGGCCTTATTTAAGAAGTCAGACCTTAGATAGATTTGAAGAGGCCCCAACTAATTTTGTGGCTTTCCTGGACCTCAGCCTTTTTGCTCGGGGTTTCTATACTGTACGCAAGCCAATGGGCCCACAAGACACTTCTTTATTTATTAGAGTTTATTTAGGGTAATGTGGCCAACAATTAGTCTTAGACCATCACCCTTCTAAATCTCTAAAACCTAGTGGATGTCCACTAATGTAGTTAGCTACTTAGCAGCTTTCGCAACCATAAGAGTTGTGATCAGCAACCTGCCCCACTGCAGGAACATTTGCTTTGGGGAGTGAAGTGGGGATGGAGTGAATCTTAAAAGCCCTTGTGGTCCCATACAAATCAATAGAATGTTGCTTCCTTTTGGAAAGGGCTTTGCAGAAACAAATAGACATATAGTAGAACTTCACCTTTTGCTGAAAGATGACTGCACAGAGATTGGTGGGCCAAGTAAAAGGTGGGTATTGATAATGTGGCCCTACTTGGTCAAGGATCTCAATTGGGTATGTTCCTGACCTGCTTCTTCCCTCTCTGTGTGTCTCCCCTTAACTGTGTCTAGAAATACTGCAACAAACTTTTGGTCCACTAACTAGACCATCAGTTTCAAAAGAGGCCTTAGGATGGCATATTTTCTCTGACAGAATGATTATATTTTTTCCTCTTAATTTTTCTCAAGGTAAGAGGGGAGGAACTGTTAAATCTGTTTAGATATATAAACCTCTGGAGGGGATTCTGAAAAACAGTGGAGCAAAGAGTGTAATACTTATTACACTCAGAGAAGGAAGTGGAAGAGGATGCAAATAGTGTTTTACATAAGCTAAGAGCTGAAATATTAAAAAAAAAATTCTTCAAATATATGCTATACTTCAAACTAATCTGCATTCCAAGAATTTCTTTGGAGGGTAGATTTCTCACGTGTTTTAAGATGACTTCTGAAATTCTTTATTTCTGCTCTGCCAACTCAGATAAAGGCTCTGATGCTGCTAGTTAATTATTGTAGATAATCAAAAAAAAAAATTCAGAGACAGAACACGGCAAGGTGTTGGTACTGACTTTCATACCCATTTACTGAATTGTAATTGAGTGAGTGCTTTTGGACCTAATTGTTTCATCAGAATTTTATTACTGAGGAGTGATGTCATCAAGATGGCAGAGTAGGAAGCCCTAGACCCTCCTTCCCACATAAACACACTGATTCAGCAACAATTCATGGACAAATTCCCTTTGTGAGAAATCCAGAATTTTATTTTCTAAGACCCGACCACTGAGATAAGGTCCTGATACACAATTTTTTTTTTTTTTTTTTCTGGTACGCGGGCCTCTCACTGTTGTGGCCTCTCCCGTTGCAGAGCACAGGCTCCGGTTGCTCAGGCTCAGCGGCCATGGCTCACAGGCCCAGCCGCTCCACGGCATGTGGGATCTTCCTGGACCGGGGCACGAACCCGTGTCCCCTGCATCGGCAGGCGGACTCTCAACCACTGCGCCACCAGGGAAGCCCCTGATACACAATTTTTTAATGTAAGTTTGAAGTGACCCTAAATCCATAATTTCATATTTACATTTTTCATTGTTTCATATACATAATCAAATTTATCATTACTTACAGTCTTTGGCCTTTGAATCCTTCTTGTTATTTTACTGCCCATGAGATGAGTCTTTAAAAGGTGTTGCTGGCTGTATCTGGATGATGTGGAAGCAGAACTTAGGGAGTAGTGAGCCAGGGATATAAGGCCTATAATGTGAAAAATGTTAAATTGTATCTCTGGTTACAATGTACAGGCCTAGATTTAATTCATAAAATTTTAGAGCTTAAAATGGGCCTCTGATCCAGCTTCATCAGTTCTGAGTGAAGATGTCAAAACCTGGATGGAGTCTTTTGCCTGAGGGTCCATGACCAAGTGAAAGAGAAAGAGATGATGGGTTACTTGGACTTGTGGGTAGAAGTGGACAGACTGAGATACTCACATTAATAGGACTTGGTAATTAATTAGATTTACAGGGTGAGGAAGAATAGCTCTCAGATTTCTGGCTCAACTGGTTAGATGTTAATTTTATTTTATGGTGGATTTTATGATGATGGCACATACATGCTCAACAAGTCATTGTTGGTTATAAGATCAGAAGGATAGATGTGTGGGAAACATGAGTGTGTAGAGAGGAAGCAGACGAAGATTAGCTCAAGACCCCTGAGAAGACAGAAGCCCATGGGATGCTGTTAACAGCAATTGTCCCAAGGAAGAAAGGGGGCACCTTTTCCATTTTAACAGGAGGGAAGGAGAAGCAGCTGAGTATAGATGTAGGTAGGCTGGGGACAAGAAGTAGAGGGAGTTCCCATCTGATAGGGGAGGAGGACAGTGTCTGAAAGTCTGAAGAGACCAGGAAGATTTAAAATAGTTGCTGTATTATAATAACTTTAAATAGAATATAATCTATAAACACATTGAATCACTATGTTGTACACCTGAATCTAATATGATACTGTAAATCAACTATACTTCAATTAAAAATAAATGAAATAAAATAAAATAGCTGCTGTGAAGAGGAGGAGAGAGTGAGCCGACCCTACCCTTGGCTCCAGGGGAGAACATGTGAGCTGGGCCTAAGCCTACCAGGCATCTCAGTCTCTGGCTTCAGTGATTTGTTCAAAATTGGTCACATGACCTGAGTCAGCCTAGTCAGAGCTCAATTGCTTTTAACTGTCCCTTCTCCACACCCCACTCCTGCCATATGAGCTTGAACAGAGGATGGAAGCTACAGGGGTGGCAGCCATCTTGCTTCCCAAGGGGCTCCACTTCCTGTCTGCTCTCAGACGGCTCAGGGCCCAGAGATGCAGAGAGAAATCAGTCCTCAAGAAATAGTTCAAACCTTGATCACACCCATATGGATCAATAGAATGGAATAGAGAGCCCAGAAATAAACCCACACATCTATGATCAATTAATCTTTGACAAAGGAGGCAAGAATATACAATGGAGAAAAGACAGTCCTTTCAGCAAGTGGTGGGAGAGCTGGGCAGCTACATGTAAATCAATGAAGTTATTAGAACACTCCCTTACACCATGCACAAAAATAAACTCAAAATGGCTTAAAGACTTAAATATAAGACATGACAACATAAAACTCCTAGAAGAGAACATAGCCGAACATTCTCTGACATAAATTGTAGCAATGTTTTCTTAGGTCAGACTCCCAAGGCAATAGAAATAAAAGCAAAAATAAACAAATGGGACCTAATCAAACTTTAAGCTTTTGCACAGCAAAGGAAACCATAAACAAAACAAAAAGACAACCTATGGACTGGGAGAAAATATTTGCAAACGATGCGATTGACAAGGGCTTAATTTCCAAAATGTACAAACAGCTCATACAACTCAATAACAAAAAAACAACCCAGGGCTTCCCTGGTGGCGCAGTGGTTGAGAGTCCACCTGCCGATGCATGGGACACGGGTTCGTGCCCCGGTCCGGGAAGATCCCACATGCCGCGGAGCGGCTGGGCCCGTGAGCCATGGCCGCTGAGCCTGCGTGTCTGGAGCCTGTGCTCCGCAATGGGAGAGGCCACAACAGTGAGAGGCCCGTGTACCGCAAAAAAAACAAAAAACAAACAAACAAAAATAACCCAACCCAATCAAAAAATGGGCAGAAGACTTAAATAGACATTTCTCCAAAGAAGACGTACAGATGGCCAGCAGGCACATGAAAAGATACTCAACATGGCTAATTATTAGAAAAATGCAAATCAAAACTACGAGGTATCACCTCATACCAGTCAGAATGGCCACCATCAAAAACTCTACAAATAATAAATGCTGGAGAGCGTGTGGAGAAAAGGGAGCCCTCCTACACTGTTGGTGGGAATGTAAATTGGTACAGCCAGTATAGAAAACAGTATGGAAGATCCTTAAAAAGCTAAAAAATAGTTGCCATATGATCCAGCAATCCTACTCCTGGGCATATATCCAGAGAAAACTATAATTTGAAAAGACACATACACCCCAACGTTCATAGCAGCACTATTTACAATAGAGAAGACGTGGAAGCAACCTAAATGTCCATCAACAGATGAATGGATAAAGAAGATGTGAGATACACACGCACACACACAATGAAATACTACTCAGCTATTAAAAAAGGATGAAATATAGCCATTTGCAGCAACGTGGATGGACCTAGAGATTATCATACTAAGTGAAGTAAGTCAAAGACAAATATGATATCACTTATATATGGAATCTAAAATATGATACAAATGAACTTCTTTACAAACCAGAAATAGACCCACAGACGTAGAAAACAAATTTCTGCTTGCCAAAGGGGAAAGGTGGGGGGGGAGGGGTAAATTAGGAGTTTGAGATTAGTAGATACTAACTACTGTATATAAAATAGATAAACAAAGAAGTCCTACTGTATAACACAGGGAACTATATTCAATATCTTGTAATAAACTAAAGCAAAAGAATATGAAAAAGAATATATATATACACATATGTATATATATATATATGTATATATCTGAATCAATTTGCTGTACACCAGAAACTAACACAACATTGTAAATCAATAAAAATTCAAAAAATAAAAACAAACCTTGATCAAGCCAGCTTAAGCCAATCCATCTCTGAACATTTCAGTTTTGTAAGCCAATTGATTTCATTTTTTTCCTTAAGCATTTTGAGAGTAACTGAACTAGAACAAATTGTAATTTCTCAGGAGTTACAAGATCCTAAGGGGAATCCATGTTAAGGCTAAGTAAAGAGAACTTGCCCCTTAATTCTGCTTCTGCTGGGAAGCAGGGAGGCTGCTGTGACCACCTCTACATAAAGGAGAGAGACCTGGGTCACCTCACGCTTCTGGCTAGACATCTGAGAAAGGAGTGGTAATGGCTGACTTTTACCTTTTAGCACCAATAGTATAGGTAATATCTGGCTGTCCTCTAGTGCTTGGTACTAAATTTAGACAGGTATGACCTCTGATGAATCTACACTCTGGAAAGGGAATGTTGCCTGCCATTCCAGTAAATGAAGAATGTTGCCTGCCATCAAGCCATCAGCTACTGCAGTTCTGCTCCCCTCAGTGTGCCCTGAGGGGAATTTAGGATGGAGAAAAACAGGAAACATTCTGTGCTCTGGAAGCTGGCCCTAGATGGTTAAGATGCATACCTAGGGAATAATTTCAATAAGCCCAGACTCTTGCATCTTCCCATACATAGAAAAGCACTAAAATCATTAACTTGTTTTTTTTGTGATTAGCAGTAATCTTATGATGTTCAACCACATGGTTTGTTTTTCAGCAAAACTCCTCTATATCCTGGATCCTTCTCTACCTCTTCAGAGCAGTTCCTCAGAGCTATCTGAGAGGCTGTCTCCTGGGCTACAGTCCTTAGTAAGCTCCCCAAGTAAAACTTAGTTTGCAGCTTTTAGGTTGTGCATTTTTCTTCAGTAGACAACATGTAGAAAGTCCTAGGCAAACCTCCTCCCATCGCTGCAGAAGGAGACAGATAGGGGCTGAGACTTGGGAGTAACTTCTACCTCTGCTTCCTGAAAGAGAGGCTTCTCTTTTACTCCTGCCGTGTCCCCAATCCTGGGAATTAGGGTTCCCCCCACCTGCCTCCTGCCCCACTCTGGTCCTTCTTTGTAAATGTGCAGGTCTTAGAGGACACAGATGGCAGTTTGAGAGGACATGTTAACTCAGAAAGGAATTTAAAAGATGCTTGGCTGGGCTGGAGGCAGAGGGGAAAGGGAGAAACAAAAAACCCCAGCGAGAGTGGAGAGGAGAGTGCAAGGACAGAACCACTCAGGGTGGGTGGTCAAAATAGGGCCCTTGGGCGCTCTTGATTTGCTTCCTATCTGGACCTGGGCTGGGGTGGGGGATGCCAGCCCCACGGTCAGGGCCCAGGCAGCAGGCACCGGCAGGCAGGAGCACCCTGGGGCTTTACCAACAAGCCCAGCCTTGTTCTTAGAAAACCCAAACTATCTTGACCTTTGAAAAGAATCTTTCTGCCTCTGACAGGCTATGTTTTCTCACATCATTCACACTATAAGTAGCCAAAAGGAAACACATAAAGGAGGACACACATATATGCAAGTGTAATAACCAACATTTGCTCAGTGACCTAGTGCTACTACACTCTGTGGCAGACACACATTGTTTCACTGAGTCCTCAGAATATACCTTTGAGGTGGGTATTCTTCAGAGAGGTGAATTAACCTGTCCAAGGTCACACAGCTAGCAGTGACAGAGGAAGGATTTGAACCTTGGCTGTCTTACCCCAAAGTCCATACCCTCACCCACCAGCTATGCTATGGAACAGAAAGGAGGAGCTTGGCTGACCTTAACAATAGGCTGATCGTGGCTACTGATTGGGTAATATTTTTGATAGATCTAGAAGAGAACTTGGAATTTATTTAGTCCTCATCTTATAGGGGAAGGAGTTAGTTTAGAGACATCCCGGAGTCTGGCCTCTTTGCTATTTGCTGGCTGCACTGTCCAGAGTGCTGTTTTGATTGCCATTTCCATAATACTCCTCAAGCCCCTAGGACCCAAGAATCATGATGTACTTTCTGAATAACATCTGAGAAATGTGGTCATTAATATCTTTTCGGGGAGGAAGAAATTTTCCTCTACCCTTCTAGGTTCTTCTGGCTGGTCTAAGGATTGAATTGACATGAGATGGATTAACATGAGAAAATCAGACAAAAGTTTAATAACATGTATACATGGGAGAGACTGAGGAAAACTGAGTTACTTGCCGACGTTACCGAAGCTCTCAACTTAAATACCATCCTCAGCTAAAGACAGAAGAGGATGATGAGGATGGGGGAAAGTCAGCTATGGGAGGTTACCAGGAAAAGCACAATAAACAAGGCTAAGACTGTTACACAGATTTGTCTTTTCCATAGATAAAATTCTAGAGATTTGGTCATCCTCCTCTTCCTCGTACTGAAGAGCGAGACACCCTTACAACTGTAAACATTTTTTACAAAAGGGCAACTTCTTTCCGATGTCTGCTTTTTCTCAGAGACAACCAGCTTAAAACAATATGCCAAAGAGACATATTAGGGTGGCAAACTCTACTCCTCTATAGGACCAAGGTGTTAAGATGCTTCAAAATCTAGTGAACTACACAATGTTCTTTAGTTGACATATTTCAACTGGAACCAGTTTTTATGATTGAAACTTTTTAGTATAGCCTATCAGTACTCCAAGGTGGACTGAAGTAGAAAGTTCTGACTGCAATTGAGGATGAAGGTTTATTCATTCATTCAACAAACATGGAGCACCCACTCAATAACCACTGGTTTGTTATCATTAGTCCCTGGGGCCCTCCTTCAATCCCAACCCTGGACCCTGAGAGCTTAGAGAGAGAAAGGGTATCCTTACCGCCTGGTGAGCTCCTCTGGGCGGAGGATCTCTCAGTGTCACTAAGCTGACTTTGTAGCTCTTCCATCCACTGGAAAGCGTCCAGTTCCATGCTACGCTCGTGGGCAAGCTGGCTTCTCATCTGAAGGGAAAAGTGCTTGGGAAGCAGAGATGCTTCTTGGTGCACACTTTCGTCAGTTCACTGTGAGGGGTGGGTTAGGGGTATTACTATGGAGAGTGTGGGTCCCAGGCTACCCCAGGAATACAAGTCTTCATGAAATCCTGGTCAGGCTGAACTCAGCCTTCTGAAAATCAGGAGCTCCAGGAAGGCCAAGAACTTAATCAGAGAGGGACAGAGGCAGCCCTTGGAACCCTTTATTACCTTATAATAGCCAGAAGTTTACTCACAGAAGTCATATCTTTTATGTTTACTTTATTAGAGGGGAAGTGGGGAGGGGGGAGGAACCAGTTCACCTTGTAGGCCAAGCCATGCATCTACCCCAAGAACCTGTGGAGCCCCGGGATGGCTTCAAACAAAGACGTGATCTCTCTTCCAGATCTCTATGCTGAGTTCAATTCATCATGTGCAGGGAATGCTCTGAGCACTGTCTCCAGGCCTGACACAGGGCCCACAGCCAGAGGCTGACTTTGTGTTTGCTCTCCCCTTGCAACCCTTACCCAGAGTCCCCTGGCCAGAGAGTCGCTAGGTCCAAAGCGTGCCTCATCTGCATAGATCACAGGCATTTTTTTCTTTTTTAATTTATTTTTATCATCTCCTAATTGTTTTTAATTATAAAAAAAAGTAATAGTGTAATGGGTTGAATAGTGTCCCCCACAAAGTGTCCACCTGGAACCTCAAAATGTGACTTTATTTGGAAAATAGAGTCTTTGTAGATGTGATTAAGTTAAGATGAAGTCATACTGGATTAAAGGGTGGGCCCTAAATCCAATGTTGATGACCTTACAGAAAGTGAAGCAAGTATAAACACAGGGGAGAGAGAGAGAGACAGGGAAGGCGGCCAGGACTGAAGAGCTGTAGCTGCACGCGGAGGGACGCGGGGGATGGCAGGCAGCCCCCAGCAGCTAGGAGAGCCATGGAACACATCCTGCCAGAGCCTCCTGTAGGGATCCACACCTTGATTTCAGACTCTGGCCTCCTGAACTGTGAGAGGATACATTTTTTATCCTTTTTTTGTCATTTATTTTTGTAAAATTCTCCTTACTGATCTCCTTGAGCACTTGAAACACTTGCAATCATTTAATTTAAACTTCTGATTTGTTTCCTAATATCTCTGGTGAATTAACTGACTTATTCATTCAATGAATATGTGTGAAGTACCGACCCCAGAGGGTGCTCAGTTTTTTTTGTTTTTTCCCTTTGTGTTGAATTTCATTCTGTGGTCTCCTTTGTTGGGACTTGCATTAGTCCGCATGTACACTATATTATTTCCTCCCTTTTTTTTTTTGCTGTGGGGTATTTTTTTTTTTTTTTTTTTTTTGCGGTACGCGGGCCTCTCACTGTTGTGGCCTCTCCCGTTGCGGAGCAAAGGCTCCGGACGCGC
This sequence comes from Phocoena phocoena, assembly GCF_963924675.1. Classification (NCBI taxonomy): domain Eukaryota; kingdom Metazoa; phylum Chordata; class Mammalia; order Artiodactyla; family Phocoenidae; genus Phocoena; species Phocoena phocoena. The sequence goes on from NC_089230.1 coordinate 49,666,753, forward strand.
AGGCTCAGCGGCCATGGCTTACGCACCCAGCCGCTCCGCGGGATGTGGGATCTTCCCGGACCGGGGCACGAACCCGTGTCCCCTGCATTGGCAGGCGGACTCCCAACCACTGTGCCACCAGGGAAGCCCCAACTGTGGGGTATATTTAAGAATAACATATTGGGTCTGGAAACCACTTTGCCTTTCCTTTTTTATTTCTGCAGTTCCAGAAACACCATGAATAAAATTCCCTTATAATAGCTTCCATAATACTTGCTGCTTTTCCAGATTATTCGTCGGGATTTTCCAAAAGATCCCTCCTAGTTCAAAGATTAGAGCCAGGTAGAAATATGTTTTTCAAGTGGCTTACAAAGACGCCAAGATTCTGGGCCTCGTGGCAGTCAAGCCATCATCTTTTGTCACAAGCAGCCTGAACAATCACCCAGGTATAGATATTTCCATTTCCCTGCTGTTCCTGGGAGTGCCAAAGGTGAGGAACACCGCTGTGGAGGCATGAGAGGCATGGAAAAGACAGGGTAAGAATCAAACAGCTGTGGCTGGTACACCCTGATTTACTACCTCTCACTGGAGTTACCTGTCAGAGTTCTCTCTGAATTTTCTACTGCTGGAGCTGGCCCAGTTTAGAAGTCATCTTGGCCTCTTCAGTAAGGAGCTGCAGGTGCTGTTCTTTTTGCTCCACATCCTCCAAAAGCTTCTCCATGCTAGAGGTTTTCATTAAATCCACCTGCTGCCGGTGGAGAGCTTCCTGGGTCACTCTGTGTTCCAGTTCTTTCAGCAATTGCGCCTATGGCAGGAAAAGGCCAAAGGAAATAAAGGCACAGAGTCTTTCTTCTCAGCAGAGGGCAGGGGATGAGAGGTTGGCCAACACAACTGTCCCCTCCATTAGCGCCCAGGGGCAGAACTGTGTGAAGTATTCCTGGGCTCAGGGTACCACAGCCCAGTTGCTCTATCCTGTCCTGTGCCAGCCAGTAGCAAGACCAAACAGTCATGTCTACCACAACCTGCATTTGCCCTGTCACCCCGCCTTTATCACACAATAGCAATGGAAGGGCTGAACCTGGAGACACAGGGTGATGCAATACGTACAGTGAGTGGGGAAGGGAGGTGCTAATCTTGTCTTTGTTTCGATTTCCAAAATAGCCCTGAGGAAGCCAGATTCTAGATGGTTGGAAAAGGAAAAGAGTAGTAATAATTGGTTCTGTTCTGAAATTTTTCTAATCAACAGTCACTAGAAGGTCGATCCTTAATTATAATATTAATAATGATGATTAATATTTGTAGGGTGACTTTATATAATTATACATCATAACTCACTGGCACACAATAATGGAAAAATTAGGGTCCAAAAGGAACAAATTATATTTTATGTTTTAAAATATGCCCAGCTTTCCTAGGCTGTTATTTGAACTCAGCTGTTCTCTCTCTAAACGTAGGGTCTCTGTTTCATTCATGCTCAGAGGGTTGGCACAGTTATTAAGAGCTTAGACTTAAAAAGCCTTTATTTTGGTGCCAGTCCCTATAGAGCAGCAGTAACTTCTGAAATTAAGACTTAGTGTGGGTCATCAGGAAAGGAAACCAAGACTCTCTGCTTGGGGCATAACGCTGATGGCGGGGCCACACTCATGGAAAACATGCTTGGAGCGTGAAAGGAATGTGTTAGAGGCAGAGACCCAGACCCCAAGATGCCCTCTGAGTAAAAAAGATCCTCAGAAACACACAGAACAATCTTAGTTATGAGCTATATTTCACCATCTTAGCCAAATATGAATAAGAACAAAAGCCTTTTGGCCACTGCCCCTGGTTTCTGGGCTGGAAAGAAGGCAGAAGGGAAGCCAGGGTCCAGGCCATCTTTCACCAGTAGTGCCGTCTGCTTGGCTTCACACTGTGCTCCTCTGGTGACTGCTACAGGCAACGCAGTGCCACGTATGGTCGCCAGAGCGTGTTCAAAGAGAGGGAGGAAGAGGGGTTCTGAGCTCAGACACCTGGCTCTCCTGCTACTTGCATATCCTCACGTTGTCTGCCTGAGCCCTGGCCAGGGCCTGCCTTAGAGCCAATAGCTGTTGACAAAATAAAAGCACTTCTTGTTCTGCCATTAGTTTGATGTTCAAACACTCTTTTTTACTTTGCATAGCTTCCTGTCAACATCCCAAACACAGTAAGGTAGGATATAAGTTTCCTTTCCGTATTTTCAGCTTCCCAAGCAGTCTCTAAACCACTTCATCATCTAACATTCTTTAAAATTTCTGGTAGAACACAGCTCCTGCTGGCCACTGCTTCCTTGATTTCAGCTAAGAACAGTGTGACAGATCAGAGTAAACAAAGACTTTCAGAAACAGTAAGTAAAAGTTTCCAAACCACTATTGATATGTGCTCTGGTTTCAATTTTCCTTAAAGCAGATTTTCCACTTATTGTTCCTTCATTTTCCTCAGATCATCATGCTTGAAACTCAAGGATTTGCAGTGTTTTGACAAAGCTTGCCCGCTCCATCTTTTCCCTTCCCTTGTGCTAAACTCTGATCTGTTCTCTCATTTGCTTCTGGCTCTTTCCTATCTCTCCCCAGGCTCTGCTCTTGCCCGGTCCCAGGAAAACTTGCTACCTGACACCAGCACAGCAGCTGCAGCCAAGGAGGCCAGTGTCTCCCCCTCCCCCTGCTGGGCCGGGCCTCCCTCCCCCAGCGCTCTCACCTTCTCAGCCCTGCTCAGCTGGCCCGGAAGTGCGCCTGCTGCACCGCCAGCCTCCAGTGGCCCAGGCTTCTCATTTTGCACACCAGGGCGGCCAGGCTGCAGTTGTCCTGCTCCAAGGCCAGCAGCTGCTCCTGCTTAGAAGGCTCACTTTCAGAAAAGGCTGCCCCCAGCACTTTTCTCAGGAAGGACATGGATCCTGACATCAGAAACATGCCTTCCAGAAGATGAGACAATTGTGCAGTGAGACCCAGTGCCCTTTTTAAATGCCTGACACAAGGATTTCTCAGGGAAACAGGACAGGAATGCAAACAGAGTGAGCAGTGGGGTCAGACGCTAGGATGAAATGCTGATACCCCACTCAAAATGAGATCACATACTATGGCTGGATTTTCTTTCATTTCTTCGTCAGGTCTGGTGGAGCCCCATTTCTTCTTTAGGCCTTTCTTTCGTATTGTCAGTCCCTTCTGTTCTTACTTCACCGATGAGCTCACACACTTTCTGGATCAAATTAAGCTGATTCTCATCCAGCTTCTGCAAATTGCAGGCTCAAGTTCAGGAAGGTCAGCTGAGGAAGAGTCACTTTGCCCCCTAAAACCCAACTTTCAGAAATGATATCACATTAAAGCAACATCCACCCAGACAATTACTCCATCGGGCATTGTCTGGAAGCCTCACTAGCGGCCCCTTTAGTGTTGTCTTCAACCGGCTGGGCTTCATCACCCGCACATCTCAGAGCCTGTGGTTGTCAGAGGCCAAGACAAGCTGAGCAGGTAGAAGAATGGGAGGTCACAGGCGGAAAACCAAACCACCCCCCAGCCACCCCCCCGCACCGCCCCATACACAAAGGGTTACTTGGGAATTTGAACCTAGGGATTTTTGCTATCAGTTTGACCCAGCAGAACCTGACCAGGTAAAACATTGTCCATGAGCCACTAACAAGGAACTCCATTAAAGATAGATAAATTAAGGGCTTCCCTGGTGGCGCAGTGGTTGAGAGTCTGCCTGCCGATGCAGGGGACATGGGTTCGTGCCCCGGTCCGGGAGGATCCCACATGCTGCGGAGCGGCTGGGCCCGTGAGCCATGGCCGCTGAGCCTGCGCATCTGGAACCTGTGCTCCGCAACGGGAGAGGCCACAACAGTGAGAAGCCCACATACTGCAAAAAAATATATATATAATAATAAATAAATAAAAATAAAATAAAATAAAATAAAAATAGATAAATTAGAGGAAGGAATCAAGCTGGCTGCCTTCCTCTTTAGGCTCCAACAGAAATCTCATTGTGAAACAGCCCGTTCTGAATGTCTATGGCTAACAGCTTATGGTGAAATAGCTTGCTCATCAGTAAGTACAACTTGGAGACCCAGCATCCTTGGGTGAGGGGTGACTGTGGGATATCCTTTCACCTCTGAACCACTTCCCGGGAGAGGAAACAGGAGGTTAGTGCCGGGGAGCCACAGCAGGAAGCCTGGCTACTGGCCACACAGCAAAAGCTTCACCATCTTCTTGGGACCCTGGGGTAAAACAGCGATTCCCTACCCTTAGGGGCTTGTGGAACTAACTGAGCCTGAGAGAAGTGGAGAATTTCCTTTTTGTCTAGGAATCTGGCAGAAACTAAAAAGAACCTAAGAAATTTTTCAACAGTTTGACACCCGAAAGATGGCTTAGTAAATTCTAGACTCACTGTCTGCTCACCTCTCTCCTGCAGCACCAGGCCCAATGCGTGTTGGTTTGGATACCTTAATATTTGTAAGCATTTGTGTTTTGTGGACACTTCACAGTAAGGAGAAAGGTCCATTCCTCTCTGGAATAACCAGACCAAGGCAGAGCATCAGTGGAAACTCCTCTCAATGGACCAACTCCAGGGACCACCCTGGAATCCTTTGGGAGAAGGGAGTAAGGGAAGGACCCAAATGGGGCTGGCTCTGGGGAACATCTAATAGCAGAGAAGGGGGCAGGTCTGGGGGAAGCCATGGACTTGGAGGTGGTAGGTTTGTACTGAAATTCTCACTTGTAGGGCAGGGGGACCAGGCTCCACAATAGCCCATTTTAGGCATGGGTCTCCATCTTACAGCTGCTCAGACATCATAAGACAGTGACAGGCTTCCACAGTGCTGTGGGCACATGGGAACCCCCTCACTCCTCTTCTGTGTGGACCTTTACTGACAGGTCAGCAGCTCCCTGACACCAGATGTGAGAGAAAGGCTGATGGGCATTTTGAAGGTTGTAAAATCTCTGAAAGCTGATTCAGATTCTGAATCTGCCCAGTGAGCTTCCAGGAGGCGGCTGTTGCTACCTACACTTACACTGGGGTTTGGCCTGGCCCAGGGCACTGTACTCTCCTCTCCTGTTTTGGATGGTCATTCAATAGACAAAACAGTGACATAAACTGTTGGGGTTTTGGAGAAGAAACTCACTCCCCCTTCCCTCACCAGCAATCAGATGGCAACATGGCAGTAGAGTGAGGAAAACTGCAAATATCTAAGTTATTTAAAATTCAGTGTCTCTTTTGGGAAAATAATGACCACTCATTGCTGACTCATTCTCTGCAGTGAAAGCCTGGAGCTGGAGAATTCTTGGGCCCAACAATCTCTTGTTGTCACAAAGCCCACTCTGTTATTGATCTCTCCGTACAGCCGCCACGGGGGTCAGGTACACCCGGGTCCCCACAGGACTGCCCAGACATCCGACCCAGGTCACTTACTTTGATGTGCAAACATGTCACAAACAAAGCTTGAACTAATGCTTCATATTCCTCTTGGACTTCGTTTCGAATTTGCTTTTTGAGATCCAGAGTCTCCTCCTCCCAATCCGTGAGTCGAGTCAGAGCAGTGACTTCCATGATCATATTGTAACTGAGCTCTGCAATCTAGTAGCAGAAATTTTGTTTTAATGGAAAATAATTCAGGAATTCCAAATGGCCACTGCAAAAAGAGTCCTTTGTATCAATATATCAATGTTGAATTGGTATTCTACTTTGAACTTAATGAAGAAGGTGAATATCCTGTTGTGCAAGTGTGGGCAGAAGCAGCTAAAGTTGGCTTAAGGGTCCCAGAACAGTTCCAGACACATAGTAGGTGCTCGATAAATGGCTGCTGAATGAATGAACCCAGAAGAGATGCTACTTAAGTACTTTGGAGAAAATACTTCAACTGTCTTGGCTTCCATTTCCAAACTGGCCTCCCCATGACACCTTAGCCTATATACCTCCTCCTCAGGAGGCACATTGGCCTCAAAAGAAAACAAACACCCCCTCCCAAAAAAACAACAGAAAGAAAAAACGAAGCAATAAAAAAATAACAAAAGTCACCAAAAAACTAAGAAAAAAAAAGCCCTCATTGCTTAAAAAGTACAGGCACACTCCTTGGATGTCTCTGCAGTGGACCAGTCATTGATGGGATTTCTATAGAAACGGGCACAAGAAAATGACACCAGGATGTCCCATGTCTGACTACTGCTGAGATTGTGGATTTGAGAAATGGAGAACTTTTTTAGTAATAACTGACCTACCTGACCAGCCTTGTCTTCAGGTGGCCTCTGACCTCTTCGTATAATGTCTAATTCCTAAAGAGGAGAAAGCAGTGCATAGCCAAACTCAAATATTTATTCAGTGCACCATGCTCCAGACAGCTCTTATCTGTGTTATTCGTGCTTCTTTTTGAGATCCTCAGGCCCCACCTGGAGCTAGGACTGTGCTTGTTGCTCTACTGAACTTTAGGACGGGATCTCATTTTAAGGAAGTCTCATCAGTGAGACCCATGATGTGCATCCTAAAGACAGAGTTTATTCAAGGATCCTAGCTTCTTTGCTGAACCAGGAACAGCACAAAGTCCCTTGTGCTTGCTGAGGGTGGGAAGGTCAGCTATGGATCTTCCCCTGGGGGCCAGCTGCCTTACTGCTTACCTCTTATATTCCCCACTAGACCCCTCCAAAGCATACAACCCAGTGTTGCTGGGGCCATCACCTTCCCAGCTGAGAAGACCAGAGCCCAAGGAAATGAGCCAATGAGAAGAAAACCTTGGAGAGGGCCATCTACCCTCAATTCTTGCAAAAGAACACCTCCCTGCACCAGACTGCACTGTGTTTTATTTCCTCTTTGGAGTGATTCCTGGGCCTCCCTCCCCACACCTTCCCCAATGCACTTCTTGTCTGTCTGGGAACATACTTGCTCTTTCTGGCAAAGCTTCTGCCTAGCATGCTCCAATACATGCTCTTAACACATGGAGTAGCTCTCGAAGTTGCTGCATCCTCTGGCCATCACATCACAACCCAGGGAAAGGAGGCAGGTCTCGAGGTGGTCTTTCCTGAAAGTGATCTGAAAAGGGGCATCGCTCACAGCAGCTCCCCCAGGCAGCCCCACCACACCAGAGCTCAAGGCACATATTACCTTGGCTCACAGATCCACTTCCATTTCTCCTCCATGGAAAAACATCAGCTCTGTAGCCTTGAACGTCTCTCTTTCAGGTCTGCTCTTAACATTTGCAGGGCCAGGGACAAGAGTACAAACAGATGCCCACGTTCCATGTGTCTAAGTGTTCTAAATATTTAAAGGTTATAAATCAAACTATTAAAATGAAAATGTTTAATTCTCCTACTTTGAAAAACAGACCTTCAAAGGGACTCGGGAGGCCAGGTTTGATTTTTATCATCCTTGGACTACTCTGAGTTCTATGCTGAGATATGGTCAGGGAGAGCTAGAACCCATAGTTTACAGTTTGACCCCCTTTGCTTCCTCCCTTTGACCTCACATCACACGGGTGGGAGGCGGGCTTGCATGCATATAAGCAGACACCCTGGCTGTCCACACCCCTGCACAGCTGTCCTTGTCTACCCCACAGGCCAGGGTGTGCTCACGGGTGGTGAGGCCCATTCTCTCTCTGGGGAGGATGATCTGGGGAAGGGCCAGGAATTCCAGTGCCCAGGTATCCGGAGCACGGTCCAGAAGGAAGGCCAGGGATTGGAGTGGGCATGTCCCCTTGGCCGTGGGGAAGGGTGGGGCTGGAGCAGAGCCAGAGGGGCCTCTGAAGTGGGGCCTCTGACAGGGGCACTTCTTGCCTTGGTCAAAGGGCCATAGTTCTCACTCTCTAGGCAGTCCCATTCCATCCCTTTCTCTAGGCTGCTGGGCACCCTTTTTGAAGAGGTGGTCTTTAAGGAACAGAGGAAAAGTCCAACCGTCCAAGGCAGACTTAGGTTTAGACTCAAGAGAAATGGGAGCCAATATGTGAAAGGTAGGGCAGATCTACCTGACTAGGACCTGCACGTCCATGGGAGTGCTTGTGTGTCTCTGTGTGTCTGTATCAGCGAGTGTGTCTGTGTGCATTTGTGTGTGTGTGTCTATATTCATAAATGCATGTCTGTGTGTGCTTCTCTGTGTGTCTGTACCTCTCTGTGTATGTCTCTCTGTGAGTGTTTGTATAGGTCTCTATATGTCTGTATGTGTCCCTCAACGCGTATCAGTGAGTGTGTTTGTGTGTGTATCTGGCAGTCCTATGGGGCCCACTCCAAGATTCAGCCTGCTCACTTGATGAGCTTTATCTGTGACACTTCCAGGGTCTGGACGGCTCTAGGCTCACTGGAAGTTTGCTGCACAAACTAGGTTCTCCTTCCAGCCTGGGGTGATTCCCCTGGCTCTGATTTGATTGTCCTGGTGACACTGTCCTATCAGTGCAACCTCTGTGCCACTGACCTCCAGAGAGGGCCCAGACACGCTTTGCCAGGTCAGGCAAACTAGCGGAGATGGCAAATACTGATAAAAACCCAGTACTGATGGAGTGAGGAAAGTGGCTTGCTCACCACTGCTGACAGGAGGAGAAATCCATGTAGTACTTTGGAGGGCAGACTAGCAGTGGCTGTGAAAGGGTTTTAAAATATTCATGCTCTTTGATCCAGTAACTCCTCTTTCAGGAATTTATTTTTAGAGAATAATAAAAGTTATACACAAAAATATATGTTAACAGATGTTCTTTAGAGTAGCCCTTCCAATAGAAAAGAAAAATGGAAACAATCTAAGGTACTTAATAATGGAAAACAGGTTGAATCCGTCTTATTCATCTATAGGATGAAACACTAAACAGCCACCAAAAACTGTGCTGTGGATGTATGTTTACTGACAAGGAAACATGTTTATAACATATAGTCAAGTGAAAAAAGTACACTACAACAAAAAGGCATATAGAATAATCTTATTTTGTTTAAAAAAAAGTGCATGAATTTTTAAAAGTTATAAATAAAATTTGGAAGGAAAGACCAAAATAATAATAGTGGCTATCAATGAGGGTAAGATTATGAGTGTATTTTCTAATACATCATATTTCTATTTTCTAATATAATCATAAAATGTATATATAATTAAAATAATTATATATAAAAATGTATGCCTAAATAAAATGTATATACTAATTAAAAAATAGTAAAGCTTTGGCAAAGGTTATCAACTATAGCAGCTTGGCAGGATGCACTCAAGACATGCATAATGGAAACAGTAGATGAAAACCTCTGCTCATGGGGGATTTTATGAGCAGGAGCCAGGCAGTCAGGGGAGGCGCTCAGCCTCCCACCCTCACTCTCCAGGGCCTCCTCAAGGGGTTCCCTCAGAGGAGGTGGGTGAGGGCAATCCATCCTGGTCCTGGAAAGTGAGCAGTAGGACAGCCAGAGTCCGCTGCTGATACCAAGGCAAAGGACACCAAGATTCCATCCCCTGGACCTTGACTTCTTTATGGTGAAAGGGCCAAGGCTACATGAATTAGTGTTGACAAAGATAGCACTTCCCAGACTGAGTGCGTTGAAAGCCTGAAGCCTTGAGAAGTCATGAGACCACATTTGGGGCCATCAAGGTGTGGCCGGTGACCTCATCCAGGTGGGCCAGGCCCAGTGCTTGGAGTCAGCCAGAGTGACTCACCCCTCTCTGTCCTGGACAGCAGTGCCCAAACTTGAGCATGCCAACAGGGCCTCCACAGGGCAAACACTTCTCAAACTAATGCCTCCATAGCCACTGCAGATATAGGATCCCAAACAAACAGAAATGCAGACTTGAACCACCATGGCCCTCTGCCATCCTCTCTTAGCCAGCATGCTATTTTAACCAGCCAAGGAGGAAGCCTTGGATGAGTCTGTGTTACACCAAAGAGGTAGGAATAGCCAGGACTCCCCTTGAGCATCTCCAGAAGCCAGAGAAATCATGTTGCTCCCTTCCCTCAGTGGCTCTGCTGAGGCTTCAGGAGACTGGGCTGAAAGAACAGCTCAAGGCGATGGCATATAGGGGGTGAGGGGAAGGCAGGGAGAGGAGTAAGGGCCCTGCCAGAGCATCTGCAGTGGGCACATGGACCATGTCTGAGTGGGGCAGACAGGCAGCAGTGACTGACAGGTGACAGAGAGGTGCAGGGAGACTCCCAGTTCCCAGCAGTCCCTCTCTCCAGATGAACTTTGCTTCTGCAGATGGCACTTGGCCTCCCAGAAGCAGCACTGGAGCCACCTGAGCAGCATCTGTTGCGGGACTACAGCCTATGTGCTTCTGTTGGCAAGTCTTATGAGCTCAGAGAGCAATTTGTTTCTCAAAAGCTGTTCTACAACTCACCCCTGCCTTCCTAGGTCACTAAAAGTCAGCTTGATGTCAAAGTGCAGCACAAAGGGGCTTCATCTGCCACCTTCCCCTCGAAGGCAGGCGCCTGGGTTGCATAAGAACCAGAGTCATGACTGTTGGCCCAGTGCCCTCCAGTGGGCTGATTTCTTCACCAACACTTAAACCTGAACCATATTGTGTGGCACTGGCTGGAAGAGCACAAGATTGCCCCATGGATTCTTCTGGAGATACAGCCTGAAGTGAAGCATGGTAGGTGCCAGGCCTTGTTATGGCAAAAGTCTGACCCTGCTGGGAGCAAACTGTGCTTCTGTGGTTTGCTTCCTCTCGGAGCCCCTCACAACAATCCATCTAACATCAGGCACACACAAGGTGTTTTGACGATATTTCTAAAACCTACCTCTGCTGACAAAATGCTTCAGTGACTTCCCACTGACTCTGGGATGAAATCCAAACTCATAAGGATTACACACAAGGCCATTCAGGACCTGGCCCTGCCTACCTTTACAATCTCCTCCCCTGAACTCTGCTATAACTCCCTTCCTAGATTGCTGCCTTCCCTCCCCAGCCCTTCTTCCTCTGGCCAACTCTGACTTGTGCTTTAAAACTTGGCCCAGGTTAATCTCATCGACTTCCGGGAAGATGGCGGAAGAGTAAGACGTGGAGATCACCTTCCTCCCCACAGATACACCAGAAATACATCTACACGTGGAACAACTCCTACAGAACACCTACTGAACGCTGGCAGAAGACCTCAGACCTCCCAAAAGGAAAGAAACCCCCCACGTACCTGGTTAGGGCAAAAGAAAAAAATAAACAGAGACAAAAGGATAGGGACGGGTCCTGCACCAGCGGGAGGGAGCTGTGAAGGAGGAAAAGTGTCCACACACTAGGAAGCCCCTTCGCGGGCAGAGACTGTGGGTGGCGGAGTTGGGGAGCTTCAAAGCCGCGGAGGAGAGCACAGCAACAGGGGTGCGGAGGGCAAAGCGGAGAGATTCCAGCACAGAGGATCAGGGCCGATCGGCACTCACCAGCCGAGAGGCTTGTCTGCTCACCCGCCGGGGCGAGTGGGGCTGGGAGCTGAGGCTCGGGCTTCGGTCGGAGCGCCGGGAGAGGACTGGAGCCTGCAGGGTGTTAGTGCACTGCGGCTAGCCGGGAGGGAGTCCGGGGAAAAGTCTGGACCCGCCGAAGAGGCAAGAGACTTTTTCTTCCCTCTTTATTTCCTGGTGCGCGAGGAGAGGGGATTAAGAACGCTGCTTAAAAGAGCTCCAGAGACGGGCGCGAGCCGCGGCTAAAAGTGTGGACCCCAGAGACAGACATGAGACGCTAAGGCCGCTGCTGCCGCCACCAAGAAGCCTGTGTGCGAACACAGGTCACTATCCACACCCCCCTTCCGGGGAGCCTGTGCAGCCCGCCACTGCCACGGTCCCGGGATCCAGGGACAACTCCTCCAGGAGAACGCACGGCGCACCTCAGGCTGGCAATGTCACGCCGGCCTCTGCCGCTGCAGGCCCGCCCCGCACTCCGTGACCCTCCCTACCCCCGGCCTGAGTGAGCCAGAGCCTCCGAATCAGCGGCTCCTTTAACCCCGTCCTGTCTGAGCAAAGAACAGACGCCCTCCGGCGACCTACACGCACAGGCGGGGACAAATCCAAAGCTGAGCCCCTGGGAGCTGTGAGAACAAAGAAGAGAAAGGGAAATCTCTCCCAGCAGCCTCAGAAGCAGCGGATTAAAGCTCCACAATCAACTTGATGTACCCTGCATCTGTGGAATACATGAATAGACAACGAATCATCCCAAATTAAGGAGCCGTGTGGATGAAAGGCTCTTGGTGCTGCAGCCAGGAGTTAGTGCTGTGCCTCTGAGGTAGGAGAGCGAACTTCAGGACACTGGTCCACAACAGGCCTCCCAGCTGCCCATAATATCAAACGGCGAAAATCTCCCAGAGATCTCCATCTCAACACCAACACACAGCTTCACTCAACAACCAGCAAGCTACAGTGCTGGACATCCTATGCCAAACAACTAGCAAGACAGGAACACAACCCCACCTATTAGCAGAGAGGCTGCCTAAAATCATAATAAGTCTACAGACACCCCAAAACACACCACCAGACATGGACCTGCCCACCAGAAAGACAAGATCCAGCCTCATCCACCAGAACACAGGCACTAGTCCCCTCCACCAGGAAGCCTACACAACCCACTGAACCAACCTTAGCCACTGGTGACAGACACTAAAAACAACAGGAACTACGAACCTTCAGCCTGCAAAAAGGAGACCCCAAAACACAGTAAGATAAGCAAAATGAAAAGACAGAAACACAGCAGATGAAGGAGCAAGATAAAAAACCCACCAGACCTAACAAATGAAGAGGAAATAGGCAGTCTACCTGAAAAAGAATTCAGAATAATGATAGTAAAGATGATCCAAAATCTTGGAAATAGAATAGACAAAATGCAAGAAACATTTAACAAGGACCTAGAAGAACTAAAGACGAAACAAACAATGATGAACAACACAATAAATGAAATGAAAAATACTCTAGATGGGATCAATAGCAGAATAACTGAGGCAGAAGAACGGATAAGTGACCTGGAAGATAAAATAGTGGAAATAACTAATAAAGAATAAAGAAAAAAGAATGAAAAGAACTGAGGACAGTCTCGGAGACCTCTGGGACAACATTAAACGCACCAACATTCGAATTATAGGGGTTCCAGAAGAAGAAGAGAAAAAGAAAGGGACTGAGAAAATATTTGAAGAGATTATAGTTGAAAACTTCCCTAATATGGGAAAGGAAATAGTTAATCAAGTCCAGGAAGCACAGACTCTCCCATACAGGATAAATCCAAGGAGAAATACGACAAGACACATATTAATCAAACTGTCAAAAATTAAATAAAAAGAAAGCATATTAAAAGCAGCAAGGGAAAAACAACAAATAACACACAAGGGAATCCCCATAAGGTTAACAGCTGATCTTTCAGCAGAAACTCTGCAAGCCAGAAGGGAGTGGCAGGACATATTGAAAGTGATGAAGGAGAAAAACCTGCAACCAAGATTACTCTGCCCAGCAAGGATCTCATTCAGACTTGATGGAGAAATTAAAACCTTTACAGACAAGCAAAAGCTGAGAGAGTTTAGCACCACCAAACCAGCTCTACAACAACTGCTAAAGGAACTTCTCTAGGCAAGAAACACAAAAGAAGGAAAAGACCTACAATAACGAACCCAAAACAATTAAGAAAATGGGAATGGGAACATACATATCGATAATTACCTTAAATGTAAATGGACTAAATGCTCCCACCAAAAGACACAGATTGGCTGAATGGATACAAAAACAAGACGCATATATTTGCTGTCTACAAGAGACCCACTTCAGACCTAGTGACACACACAGACTGAAAGTAAGGGGATGGAAAAAGGTATTTCATGAAAATGGAAACCAAAAGAAAGCTGGAGTAGCAATTCTCATATCAGACAAAATAGACTTTAAAATAAAGACTATCAGAAGAGACAAAGAAGGACACTACATAATGATCAAGGGATCAATCCAAGAAGAAGATATAACAATTGTAAATATTTATGCACCCAACATAGGAGCACCTCAATACATAAGGCAAATACTAACAGCCATAAAAGGGGAAATCGACAGTAGCACATTCATAGTAGGGAACTTTAACACCCCACTTTCACCCATGGACAGATCATCGAAAATGAAAATAAATAAGGAAACACAAGCTTTAAATGATACATTAAACAAGATGGACTTAATTGATATTTATAGGACATTCCATCCAAAAACAACAGAATACACATTTTTCTCAAGTGCTCATGGAACACTCTCCAGGATAGATCATATCTTGGGTCACAAATCAAGCCTTGGTTAATTTAAGAAAATTGAATTTGTATCAAGTATCTTTTCCAACCACAACGGTATGACACTAGATATCAATTACAGGAAAAGATCTGTAAAAAATACAAACACATGGAGGCTAAACAATACACTACTTAATAACGAAGTGATAACTGAAGAAATCAAAGAGGAAATCAAAAAATACCTAGAAACAAATGACAATGGAGACACAATGACACAAAATCTAAGGGGTGCAGCAAAAGCAGTTCTAAGAGGGAAGTTTATAGCAATACAATCCTACCTTAAGAAACAGGAAACATCTCGAATAAACAACCTAACCTTGCACCTAAAGCAATTAGAGGAAGAAGAACAAAAAAACCCCAAAGTTACCAGAAGGAAAAAAACCATAAAAATCAGATCAGAAATAAATGAAGGAAACGATAGCAACGATCAATAAAACTAAAAGCTGGTTCTTTGAAAGGATAAACAAAATTGATAAACCATTAGCCAGACTCATCAAGAAAAAAAGGGAGAAGACTGAAATCAATAGAATTAGAAATGAAAAAGGAGAAGTAACAACTAACACTGCAGAAATACAAAAGATCATGAGAGATTACTACAAGAAACTCTATGCCAATAAAATGGACAACCTGGAAGAAATGGACAAATTCTTAAAAAGGCACAACCTGCCAAGACTGAATCAGGAAGAAACAGAAAATATGAACAGACCAATCACAAGCACTGAAATTGAAACTGTGATTAAAAATCTTCCAACAAGCAAAAGCCCAGGACCAGATGGCTTCACAGGTGAATTCTATCAAACATTTAGAGAAGAGCTATCACCTATCCTTCTCAAACTCTTCGAAAATATAGCAGAGGGAGGAACACTCCCCAACTCATTCTACGAGGCCACCATCACCCTGATACCAAAACCAGACAAGGATGACACAAAGAAAACTACAGGCCAATATCACTGATGAACATAGATGCAAAAATCCTCAACCAAATACTAGCAAACAGAATCCAACAGCACATTAAACAGATCATACACCATGAACAAGTGGGGTTTATTCCAGGAATGCAAGGATTCTTCAATATACACAAATCAATCAACGTGATACACCATATTAACAAATTGAAGGAGAAAAACCACATGATCATCTCAATAGATGCAGAGAAAGCTTTTGACAAAATTCAACACCCATTTATGATAAAAACCCTCCAGAAAGTAGGCATAGAGGGAACTTTCCTGAACATAATAAAGGCCATATATGACAAACCCACAGCCAACATCGTCCTCAATGGTGAAAAACTGAAAGCATTTCCACTAAGATCAGGAACAAGACAAGGTTGCCCACTCTCACCACTCTCATTCAACATAGTTTGGGAAGTTTTAGCCACAGCAATCAGAGAAGAAAAGGAAATAAAAGGAATCCAAATCGGAAAAGAAGAAGTAAAGCTGTCACTCTTTGCAGATGACATGATACTATACATAGAGAATCCTAAAGATGCTACCAGAAAACTACTAGAGCTAATCAATGAATTTGGTAAAGTAGCAGGGTACAAAATTAATGCACAGAAATCTCTGGCAGTCCTATACACTAAGGATGAAAAATCTGAAAGTGAAATCAAGGAAACACTCCCATTTACCACTGCAACAAAAAGAATAAAATATCTAGGAATAAACCTACCTAAGGAGACAAAAGACCTGTATGCAGAAAATTATAAGACACTGATGAAAGAAATTAAAGATGATACAAATAGATGGAGAGATATACCATGTTCTTGGATTGGAAGAATCAACATTGTGAAAATGACTATACTACACAAAGCAATCTACAGATTCAATGCAATCCCTATCAAACTACCACTGGCATTTTTCACAGAACTAGAAGAAAAAATTTCACAATTTGTATGGAAGCACAAAAGACCCCGAATAGCCAAAGCAATCTTGAGAACGAAAAATGGAGCTGGAGGAATCAGGCTTCCTGCCTTCAGACTATACTAGAAAGCTACAGTAATCAAGACAGTATGGTACTGGCACAAAAACAGAAAGATAGATCAATGGAACAGGATAGAAAGCCCAGAGATAAACCCACGCACATATGGTCACCTTATCTTTGATAAAGGAGGCAGGAATGTACAGTGGAGAAAGGACAGCCTCTTCAATAAGCAGTGTTGGGAAAACTGGACAGGTACATGTAAAAGTATGAGATTAGATCACTCCCTAACACCATACACAAAAATAAGCTCAAAATGGATTAAAGACCTACATGTAAGGCCAGAAACTATCAAACTCTTAGAGGAAAACATAGGCAGAACACTCTATGACATAAATCACAGCAAGATCCTTTCTGACCCACCTCCTAGAGAAATGGAAATAAAAACAAAAATAAACAAATGGGACCTAATGAAACTTCAAAGCTTTTGCACAGCAAAGGAAACCATAAACAAGACCAAAAGACAACCCTCAGAATGGGAGAAAATATTTGCA
Source organism: Phocoena phocoena (assembly GCF_963924675.1). Lineage (NCBI taxonomy): Eukaryota > Metazoa > Chordata > Mammalia > Artiodactyla > Phocoenidae > Phocoena > Phocoena phocoena. The sequence goes on from NC_089230.1 coordinate 49,683,370, forward strand.
AATGAAGCAAATGACAAAGGATTAATCTCCAAAATTTATAAGCAGCTCATGCAGCTTAATAACAAAAAAAACAAACAACCCAATCCAAAAATGGGCAGAAGAGCTAAATAGACATTTCTCCAAAGATATACAGACTGCCAACAAACACATGAAAGAATGCTCAACATCACTAATCATTAGAGAAATGCAAATCAAAACTACAATGAGATATCATCTCACACCAGTCAGAATGGCCAGCATCAAAAAATCTAGAAACAATGAATGCTGGAGAGGGTGTGGAGAAAAGGGAACCCTCTTACACTGTTGGTGGTAATGTAAATTGATACAGCCACTGTGGAGAACAGTATGGAGGTTCCTTAAAAAACTACAAATAGAACTACCTTATGACCCAGCAATCCCACTACTGGGCATATACCCTGAGAAAACCATAATTCAAAATGAGTCATGTACCAAAATGTTCATTGCAGCTCTATTTACAATAGCCCAGAGATGGAAACAACCTAAGAGTCCATCATCAGATGAATGGATAAAGAAGATGTGGCACATATATAGAATGGAATATTACTCAGCCATAAAAAGAAACGAAATTGAGCTATTTGTAATGAGGTGGGTAGACCTAGAGTCTGTCATACAGAGTGAAGTAAGTCAGAAAGAGAGAGACAAATACCGTATGCTAACACATATATATGGAATTTAAGGGAAAAAAATGTCATGAAAAACCTAGGGGTGAAACAGGAATAAAGACACAGACTTACTAGAGAATGGACTTGAGGCTATGGGGAGGGGGAAGGGTAAACTGTGACAAAGCGAGAGAGAGGCATGGACATATATACACTACCAAACGTAAGGTAGATAGCTAGTGGGAAGCAGCCACATAGCACAGGGAGATCAGCTCGGTGCTTTGTGACTGCCTGAAGGGGTGGGATAGGGAGGGTGGGAGGGAGGGAGACGCAAGCAGGAAGAGATATGGGAACATATGTATATATATATAACTGATTCATTTTGTTTTGAAGCTGAAACTAACATACCATTGTAAAGCAGTTATACTCCAATAAAGATGTTTAAATGAAAAAAAAAAAATACTTGGCCCAAACAATACCTCCTCCAGAAAGTCTTCCCTGACTACTTCCCACCCCTCCCCCTTCTTGGAGCTCACATAGCACCCCATTTGTGCCTCTATCAAAGTGCTTAATGTGAAGAGCCTTTTCCGGACATTGCTGGTTCACCTAACTTTTTCCATAAGTTCTTTGAGGGCAGAGACTGTGCCTTTTGCCTTTATATCTCTAATAAAGCGCCTGAGAAAAAACAGGAGATCTATAAACACTTGCTGAATGAGTGAGTGACTCTCGGCATATAAATGGAAATGGTTCTGGAATCCACAAAATAGACTATTACAGTTCTGATTTGCAAAAAAAGGTCAATCTCTAACTTCAGGCCAGTGTGTTTGGTACAAAATTTGGCCGAGATATTAGAACTGCTTGTGAAATGCTGGTGTTCTAGAATTTGGAGAAGGAAGCAAAAATCACGAGAAGCCAACGTGGGTTCAAGAATAGTCAGATCAGATTAAACTTTTCCCTCAGGAAATAGAGCAGATGCAGTGTATCTGGATTTCAGCAGGACATCTGAGAAGGTTTCTTATGATGTCCTTTTGGACAAATGGAGAACATGGGCTGGGTGAAAGGACAACCGGATGAGTTTCTGGTCACTGAAAGACTGTGCCCAAAGTACCTGTTAAGCCTGGAGGGGACCCAGAGTGGGTAGCACAGCACTTGGGGCCTGTCCTTTCATACCCTGTTATTAAAGGCTTGAAGGAGGATACCGAGGGTAGACTGACATGAACCTGGAAGGGAGAGACGGTATGGTGGATGATAAAAATCCAGAGTTTTAAAGATTTCAAGAGGTTCAAAGAGTGGACCAAGTTGAACAAGAACAAGGCTAATGATAAGGCAGTAGCAGGATGCCTGAAGGCCATGTGTGGGCTGCAGGTGGCTGTTAGCCTAATGAGTCAGCTGTGACAAAACCTAACACATTCATGGGCGTTAATCAAAGCAGAGCACCCAGGACAAAGGTACTCTTGGCTGGCCAGACAACCTTGAATTCAGAGGATCCTGACCAGGAGGGTGGGGCACTCATAGAGGTTGAAGGAAAGGAAGCTGGTTTAGGCTGAAGAAGGGAAGGCAGGGCTCAGGCTTTCCTTGCACACCAGTGCAGTCTGCTCTGCACAGGGGCACCCAGGTGAGGGGAGCACCATTTCCCTGTCCACGTGCCCTGGTATAGGCTGTACGGCCTGAAGGAAGGGGTAAATATTTGTTACCCACCACCCAGAGGGGCACCTGTTTGGGTCTGTCCTCCTGGAGCTGGCCCAACTTGTAATTTTACAGAAGACTCACACATGCTAGCAATGGCCCAACTGAGCTTCTCTGACTGACCTGCCCTCATTTATCTAAAGGCTTGTTGTGAGGGGTCAGAACCATGATCTGTGGTGTCCCAGAGACAGAACTAGGATCCATGGTGGAGACAGTGGGGAGGCCAAATCCAGCTCAGTAAGAGGTGCCTGAAACAAGAGTTGCCAGGAATGGGGGTGGGGAGGTATGGGTGGGGATTGAAAGAGAGTGAGCTCCCAGTCACTGCAGATGATCCAGAAGAGACTAGAAGCCCACCAGGTACAGACTTTGGAGGGACCTAACATTCTGGGGTCCTGTTACTCCAAGACAACCGCAGGCTGATACCAGCCTCTTCAGTGTGCCCTCAGTTTCAGCTGTGCCTGATCTAGGTTTGCCCTGTTTACTAATACTCACATTTCTTTCCCAGAAGATCCTGTCTTCAATGTTGGGGTGAAGTACATAGATAAGGGATGAGCAGATCTTGAGCCACAAACTTTTGGTTTGCTTTTTTTATCACAGTAAAACATACATTATATTTGCCATTTTAGCCATTTTTAAGTATACAGTCCAGCGGCATTAAGGACATTCACAACGTTGTGCAATCAATCTCTAGAACTCTTTTCATGTTGCCAAACTGAAACTCTGTACCCATGAAACACTAACTTCCCGTTCCCCCACCCGCCAGCCCCTGACAGACACCATTCTACTTTCTGTCTCTATGAATTTGATTACATTATGTACCTCATCTAAGTGGAATCATGCAGCATTTATGTTTCTGTGACTGGTTTATTTCATGTAACAGAATATCTTCCATAATGAAGCATGTGTCAGAATTTCCTTCCTTTTAAGGAAAGCCACAAACGTTTTTGATTCAAACATTTTTCTGAGCATACCCCACCTTAATCACCTCTGTACTTCTGCTTGAGAATCACTGAACTGCAGGGATCCAAGAGGAATTACTTCACCCCCTCATCAGAATACACAGCACCACACTGGGTATAATTGAAAGCTTAAAACAAATACATATAAATTCTGAGGAATAGTGTATCTCTAAGCAAGCTTGTGAATTCTCTACCTTATAAATAAGAACTGAAGTGCTTATTATAAAATTATGGGGACTATCTGGAGAGCTTAGAAAAATGTAAATGTGGAGAAAATGTTGTCCAAAAAATTGAGCACATTTTTCTAAGGCAGGCTTTTAAAAATGATTGAATTTCAAAGGAAACTGGATTCACAGCTACCTACTGCACTTAAGGCTTAATTCCTCAAAGATCCTAAAAACTCTGTTATGGCCAAATATACACAAACACTCTCTTATACTGCCTTTTCAGCAGATGCCTTTGATTTAGAAAGGTACCTCCTGTCAATAGTAAACAGTTAAAAACTCCAAGGACTATGTGTATGCCTGTTGTATGTATTAAATATATATTATTGTTAAATACATATTATATGGAGTAGTTATGAATTCAAATACATATACGCACATACAAATTGTTGATACTGGTTTCCTTTGGGAGAGGAAACTGGGGATGATGGAGTGGAATAGGGGTGAAAATGTTACCTTTCTGAGGTGTTACGTTTTCTTCGTATTGCACATTTAAAGAAGTTTTCTAGGTAGTGATTTCATAGGTTATTTTGGTTTTTCTCTTAAAATTTTTATACTAAAAAAATCAATAACAGGAAATGTTGCTAAAAACAACTCATCCATAAACTCCAAGGTTACTCTAAAGAATTGGCCCAATCTGAAATTAGCCAACATGCATATTCTAATTACTCTCCCAACTTAACTAGAAATCAGTCTTTTTCCAAAATTAAAATGGTAACATGTGATTTCTACTTTGAGTTCAGCCTCAGTTTTCACATCTTCAACTCTAAGGGAGTAAGGGAAGCATTAGGAGATGTGTTGAAGGGAAAGTCTTTCTTGTTTGGGTTTATGAAAAAAAAAAAAAAAGCAAACCACACTCTAGAATGACTAATTTTTAGTACATACCTCTAGTCCACCATCCTGGTAATTCTCCAGTAATCTCTGTACAAAATTTTCAACTATTTGTGGTCTGATAACTGAAAAGTTTTCTCTCATGACTTGGTGTTTCCAAAGGTCTAGGGGAGAAACATACCAACACTAGTACCAGAAAATATTGAACAACCATTAATAGCTACAAGATGGCAACTGTCTGAGACATAACACTGGACACAAGCTGTTACTTCCAAATACACAAAAACTAATGGGTGAGGCAGGGGAGGGGAGGTGGTGGTTGAGGACACAGGATCCTCCAGAACATGGGAATAAGGAAGATCTCTAAAAAGATTCCTAACAAAAAGATTTGGAAAAGTACCTCTGAAGTCCAGTGAACAATATTTTGTTACCATAACTAAAAATCCCAAATCAAATATAATTATTGATCCTATATGGCATCTGTTTTCATAAAGTCCCTATATGTATCTGAACAATTATTTTGACCTAACACAATGATCAGAAATAAATGAAGAGCTATTATATTTATCTATTTAAGTACATTCCTGGTGTTACAAGGCAAAATTAATTTGAATGCAGAGTTAATAAAAAAAGAGGAGGAAATCCAAAAGAGAGAAGAAAGAGTCACACATTAGAAATGTTGAGAGCCGCAGAAGATGAACTTTAGCTCCTGCACTGAAACAGCAACAGGGCTGACACGTATGTGATGAGGCATATACACAGTTATTCAGAATAGCATTGCTGAGGACAGCAAAAACTTAGATCAATACACAAACTGTAGTATATCCTTCCAATGGGATAGTACGCAGCTGTAAAAAAAAGAAGAATTTCTCCACGTACTGATGTGAAAAGAACCATAGATTAAGCGGAAAATGCAAGGTGTAGAAAAGTGGGTATAAAATGCTATCTTTTAAAAGAAAGATACAGAAAATAACAATAAAGGGAGAGGCTATCCCCTCAAGTCTATTCAAGGTCATTGGTCCAAATATTTGCCTTTCTCTGATATCATCACTTCTCCCCTCTTTCCTGAATCATTCACAAAAGCACACATTTCTCCCACCTCATAAAAATTCTCCACTTGACCCCATTTCCCCTGTCAGCTTTTGCCTCATTTCTTTGCTCCCTTTCTAGCAAATCTCTCAGAAAGAGATGTCTATACTTAATGTCTGTGACTTCTCTCAAAATCCTTCTTAGACCCACTCACACAGCTTTTACCTTTCACTCCACTGAAACTGATTTTGTCATAAACACCAGTGACCTCAACATGGCTAAAGGCAGTGGTTTTACTTGACGGCCAATAACATTTCACACAATTTGTCACTTCCTCCTTCTTGAGAAACTTCCATCACCAGACGTTGGGACACCACCCTGTCCTAGTTTTCCTCTACCTCACTGTTCCCTGTAGGTTCCTTTTGCTGGTTCTCCTCCCGCCCCCCCCCCCCCCACCAGCTCTTAACATTAGAGTGTCCTAGGACTCAGCCCTTGGTTCACCGTTTTTGTTTTTCCTGTCTGCACTCACCCCCTTGGCTATCTCATTTAGTATCATGGCTAAATACCATCTGTATGCTGACAACCCTCAAATTTAGATCTAATATCCACTTGGCATCTCTTCTTGGATGTCTAAAAGGCATTTCAAACTTCACTTGTGCATAATTAAATTTCTGATCTTCCCTCCCTAACTTGCCATCTCAACTGACGGCAATTCAATTTTCCCAGTTGCTCAGGTCAAAAGCCTTGGAGTCATCATGGACTCTTCTCTTTTTCCCAAACCCTATACCCAATTCATCAGTGACTACTTTAAAAATATGCCCAGAATCTTACCACTTAATACTTCCACTGCTCCCAACCTTGTTTGATTCACCATCTCCTCTTGCCTGGATTACTGCAATAGCCTCAAAACCAGCCTCTCCCTTCTTCCACCCTTTGTTCCCAACATAGCAGCCAGAGAGATTCTATTCAAATGTAAGTCAGGTCATGCCACTCAAAATCTGGGACAGGCTCCCCATCACATTCAGAGTAAACACTAAAGTCCTTGCAAGCTCCTGCACAGTCTGTTGTCCTTTCATGCTTCCTCTCTGACTTCATCTCCTACTACTCTTCCTCACTCTCTCCACTCCAGCCACACTTGGGTCTTTGCTGTTCCATGAATATGACAGGCATGCTCTGCTTCGGGCCTTTGTATGGGCTGTCTTTCTGTCTGGAATGCTCTTCCCCCAGATACCCACATAGCTAACTCCCTCACCTTCTTCAACTCTGCTCAAAACGTCACTTTCTCAGTGAAGTGTATTCTGACTACCCTATTTAAAATTACAATGTGCCCCTTTGAACTTTCACACCACCATCCTCCTCACTCCATTATTTTCTTATTTCTTATGTTCATTGATTATTGTCTGTCTACCCTCTTCCAGATGATAAATTCCATGAGAGTAAGGATTTTTGCTCCATGACAGTTAGGATGTACAGTAGTCTTCCCTTATTCGTGGTTTTGCTTTCTGCAGTTTTAGTTACCTGTGGTCAACTGCAGTCTGCAAATATTAAATGGAAACTTGCAGAAATAAACAATTCGTAAGTTTTAAATCGAGCACCATTTTGAGTAGCACGATGAAATCTTGGGCCATCCTGCTCCATCCTGCCCCACCCGGGATCCCGAACCACTAACATAGTCTCCTGACATCCAACCATGGACGTCATAATGGCCCGATGATCCAGGGTCACCTGAAGCAGACGATCGTCTTTCTGACCTGTCGTTAGAAGATCAACAGAAGCCCAGAGCTAAATCACAATGCCAACGTCATTCGCCTCACTTCCTCTCATCACGTAGGCATTTTATCATCTCATACCATCCCAAGAAGAAGGGTGAGTACAGTACAATATTTCGAGAGAGATCACATTCACATAACTTTTTTATAATATATTGTTATGTGTTCGATTTTATTATTAGTTATTGTTCATCTCTCACTGTGCCTAACTTATAAATTAAACTTTATCGTAGGTATGTATGTATAGGAAAAAAACACAGTATACTATATAAATCATTTTATATATATATATATATATATATATATATATATATATATATATATATAGGGTTTGGTACTAGCCCTGGTTTTAGGCATCCACTAGGGGTGTTGCAACATACTCCCCACAGAAAAGGGAGGACTACTGTATGCCCCAAACAGTGCTTAAAATATATAGCCTAGAAAACAGCAGGTGCTTAGGAAATAGGTATTGAATAAAAGAATGAAATAGTAGATATATAAAAAGCACTGAAAAGGATATATTAAAAACTGAAAAAGATCATTACATAGGGGTGGCAGAAGGGGGTCAATGGTGGCAACAAGCCTGCTAAATATATATGTTTTATGTCATTTTGAGTTTTGAACCAGGTAAATGCATTATCTGTTAAAAAATAAAATCAAATTTAAAAATAATAGGACAGTGCTGGAACAAGGAAGTATGTCAACACTCTTTAACTTCCATATGGGAGAGCAAAAGTACTTGTGTACGTAATCATTTTGTGTGAGGCCTACTTCCTCGCGCATGGCCCCAGGAGGGTCTTTTTTTTTTAATTGAGGTATAATTGACCTACTACATTGTGTTAGTTGCAGGTGCACAACACAGTGATTCAGTATTTCGATACATTACAAAATGATCACCACCGTAAATCTAGTTACCATCTGTCACCAAAGTTATTACAATATTATTAACTATATTCCCTCTGCTGTACATTTTGTCCCCATGACTCACTTACTTTGTAATTGGAAGCTTGTACCTCTTAACCTCACTCACCTATTTCTCTCCTCTTCCCACTTCCGGGAAGTCCTGAAACTCACAGAGGCGTAGGGCTTCAGAGGTGGAAGCCAAGCCCCGCCCCACTCCCTTTTCTGTTGGGGGTGGGGTTGGCCACCAGCAAGTGTACCCACAGGGCCTCTCCCTGCCCCCACCTGTTTCTAATTTTAGATGCGATTTCCTACTCATACTTTCATTTTCAGACGGGAGACTCAGTGCACACAAGAGCAAGCGTCCAGCAAAATCCTCCCCGAAATGTGGATATGACAGAGCAGGAGCCTCTGGTATTTGCACTTATTATTTATCAGGGGTCCTGTTTTTCAAAATGGAATTCAACATTTCTTCTACAATTGGCTACTTTCCATCATAAACAAATAAATCTGATTTTGCTTTTTCTTTAGGATAATAAAGGTGAATAGACATATCACCACTGTCCTAACATAGTTGAAGTAGAAAATCCAAGAGTTAATGTTGTGCCTAGAAGTTCATACTTCTAAGATGTTTAAGACTTCCATAAGTCTAAACTTTGACAAGACAGAGCTCATGTATGTTTCAGATATGTTCAGATAAGAAACTGGGTACTTTTTCCAGGGTACTCTCCTGGCAGGTCTCTGGCTCACAGATAATCCTTGCGAGGGGCCACACACTTCTAGTTTGGGGATCTTCACCTGGCAAATGCCCACAGAGCTGGTTTGGGGTTTAGCTATGGGTTCAGCTAAGAGGGTAATATTTTACTGAAGTGTTGGGAATTCTTCCCTCATGCTTCCTCCTCCTGAGTTCAAGTTCAGACATGCACCTGCAACTGTAGGCAGGAGTCAGGCGAAGTCAGGATGAGAAGAATTCATCCAAGAGAAACAGTTCCTGGCCAGGTGGTGTTGGTGGTCTCCAAATGGGTCCCATTTTAGGTGTGTGTGTGTGTGCATGGCTTCTTTAAGACAAAGCATGGAGGTGGGAGGGAGATAGCACACTGGGGGTACAATTACAGTTTTTTCTTCCCTCTCACTCTGTTCCTAGGTCATCTGACTCAAGGAAACTTTGACTTCCTGGTGGCCAAACGACTTCCCCTCTCTTCCTCTCTGAACACCCCACACCCACACAGCCCCCTCCTTCTGAAGGGCACCTTGGTTTGGCAGCACTTCACTTCTCTCACACAACCACCAACGCTCTGCACCTGAGGGGCCCCTGCATCCCAAGCCAAGGCAGAATTGAAATTTGAAGGCACACAACTGCCAGTCACAGTTGTTCTCTTGATCAGCTGGGTGGCTGGGGGCAACTGGTAGGTTGAAAACCTTATTGCTTCAAGCATATGTATGAATTTTGTACTCCTGTGTTTCTCAAACTGCTTCCCAGAACACTAGTTCTTTGAGGTGATGAAAGATATTCCCAAGGGAATAAAAGGGTTCTGTGGTCAAATAAATTCAAAGAACATTTCATACTCTCTCTCTGGAGATTCAACACACAGTAGGATAGTAAAGGCTCTGAGAAAGTCTGGAGTAAAGGAACCTTTCTAACATGATTTACTCCCAGTTTCCGAAACTTATTTTTAAAAAGCAAATCAAACCCTTCTTCCCTAACCCTGCAAGACACAGTAGAAATCCTCCTGTCCAATGCAATCAAGACTAAGAGTTGGTTCGTCAATCATAAGGAGTCTGTTAAACCAGAGAATGCTTAAAAAACGACATGCACTATCTTAAACATTTTATTTAAATTAAAAATACACAAATAGGGCTTCCCTGGTGGCACAGTGGTTGGGAGTCCACCTGCCGATGCAGGGGACATGGGATCGTGCCCCGGACCAGGAAGATTCCACGTGCCGCGGAGCGGCTGGGCCCGTGAGCCATGGCCGCTGAACCTGTGTGTCCGGAGCCTGTGCTCCGCAACGGGAGAGGCCACGACAGTGAGAGGCCCACATACCGCAAAACAACCCCAAACAAGCACGAATATACAAACATTTGCCAATCTTCTAACATAGAGCCTAGGCTTTTTCTTTGTATGTACCCACTCACTGGAGTTCTGTACCATCTTTCCTCTATAAATCATAATACATAGTGTGTGGTCTACAATTTCTAGTGTGTGTGTGTGTGTTTTTGGCGTGTTTCTTTTTACGGAGAGAAATCTTAAAGACCATGAAACAATCCAAAAGCATCATCTTTTGTTTTTTTAAAAGAAGTTTTAGGTTCACAGAATAATTGAACAGACAATTCAGAGAGTTCCCATAAATCCCCTGCACCCTCACCCAAAACATACAGCCTCCCTGGCTATCAACATCCCGCACCAGTGTGGTACATCTGCTACAACTGATATCATCCAAAGTCCACAGTGTACATTACAGTTCACTCTTGTGAAACTATGGGTCGGACAAATGTATAGTGGCATGTATCCACTACTGTAGTATCATACAGAATAGTTTCATTGCCCTAAAAATCCTCTGTGCTCTGTTATTCATTGTTCTCTCCTCTCTCAACTGCTGGCAACCACTGATCTTTTTACTGTCTCCATGGTTTTGTCTTTTTTTGAATGTCACATAGTTGGAATCATACAATATGTAGCCTTTTCAGGTTGGCTTCTTTCACTTAGTAATATACATTTAAGCTTCCTTCATGTCTTTTCATGATTTGATAGCTCATTTCTTTTTAGCGTTCAGTAATATTCTGTTGATTGGATGTACCACAGTTTATCTATTTCAACTTAGTTTTTAGAGGACAGATCTTTCTTTTTGTACTCCTATTTCATTGGTTTACATAATAATTAAATTACTCAAACACAATGACAAGTAAAACTGGCACAAACAGGTTTGGAGCAAACAATGATCAGTGATGCTAGGTAAACATATGCAACCCAAAGGCTGTGATTAGTGTGTACTTTGCTGGCTTGTGCTACCAAGGGAATGGAAAGCTTCAGGTAATCCATGAGTCCGTTAGTGAAGGGGGGTTGGGAGAACTACTGCATTAACATGCTAAGGAGTTAGTATTCCAGGGCACACTTCTGGGGAAATGCTGACTTAGCCCATGTTCTCCCAAATGTTTTGATTGTGCTTCCTTCAAGAAAAGCATTTTTGTTCACTCACCTTTAACATATGTCTGTTTATGTATTCATAACTACCTCCAGTACTATCAATGGCTAATATTGCAAAGCATGATGTACATAGGGTGAGATTCATCAACAATAAGAATGAATCTCAATCCACATTCCCAATAGTTTCTTTGACTTAAAAAAAAGTTTTGTCTGACTTCTTAGATGTGATTAGGTTATCTTTTTTAACCTCATAATGTGGCTAAAGATAAGCATGTACTAGGATTAGTACTGTCAACTCTACTCTTTCTTATTATTCTCTTGTGCATTGCCTCCCCGTGGTCACTTCAGGACGCCTTAGTGTAGCGCGTAACATGGGCTTCTTACATACAGACGTAATCTATTTAGAAGTCCTAGTATTTTCTTCCCACACCCCTGGGATATATGCCTCCACTCTGGAGGCTGCTGGCCTTATAAACTTCTCAGAGAAATTTAGAAGATCAATTAAAAATTACTTCAATGCCAAAATGTCAAAGATGGAGAATGGCAGAGCCTTTTTGAATCAGTGGTGCCCATTTCTCTGTTAAGCAAGCCCTGAGGCTGAGTGAGGGTATCTGGGGCTGCTTTTGATCACTCTCAGGGGAGCACAAGCTACCAAGAACTAGCACCAGACCAGGTGTGGCTGCCACATTTTCAGATGCTCACTGACAAACGAAGCTCATTCAGAAGCTGTATAAAAAGATGAAGCTCCAAGACAAGGTGGGGAGGAGGGAAGGAAATAGGGGAGAAATATTCGAGCCCGTGATGTCCCCTGTTCTCAATACTCTCCATTCCCAACTCCCTCTGGAGAAACCCCTAGCCCCAAGCTAACCTTGACCACAAATGGTGATCTCTGCATGAAGAAGCAGCCCCTGTTGGAAGCCCAATCCACTATGGCTGCTTCTTGCTGCTGAGATGAACAGTAGGTGAGTGCGAGTTCCAAGGTTTTATCACCCTCTTCCACATACCCAGCCCACAGAGGTCTCAGGAAGACTAAGACGAAGAATATAAAAGCACCCCTAGCACACAGTGGGGACTCCATCACTTGTACTGGGGGAACTCAGCACAGGAGAAGACCTAGGCCTCTCCACTGAATCATGCTGAACCATGATTCAAAAACAAAACCCAACAATAACAAAACACCCTCCTTACTGGCATTTATTTAAAATATCTTAAGAGTACAGAATCTGAACAAGACTTTAGAATTGGCCAGTATACTCTAGGTTTTGGTAAGGTTTGGTAATATCAACCTTACCACCATTAAAAATAACTCTACCCCTCCCCTTTGCCTGACTCCCACCAGCCCCTTACTGAAGGCCCTTTCCAAGCACAGCTGACAAGCACCCTGCACAAGGCAACACATAGCACAGCTGCAAAGCAAAGACACTTCCGCCCCTCCCGGGCCCCCACCCGGAAGTCTCAGAAGCATCACAGCCCTGAAACGTGCAGATGGTTGCACCTGCCCTGTGCTTGTGGATTTTCTCCAAGGACTCAGAAGGGAACCGCCTGGATGCAGCAAACACAGCACAAACAACAGTCGCTTTGTGTCTTGTTAAATGTTCTGTAATCGGAGCTCAACCACACTCCACTCTCTGGTGACAGTCAGAGATGCCCATTTGGTGGGGGCTTGCTCTCTCACTGCACAGCCTTTTCCCAAAGTCCTGCTTACAGAATTCAGTTGCTCGAAGCACTGATAAAACCACAGTGTCTTAGATGCCCACAAAGGTTATTAATTAACATTACAATGTCTGTGAACCTTGTCTCAAAAGGAAACCATTATTTATTTTGTTAGTCAAACAACTCCCCTTAGCTCAAAGGTTGTGGATTTTCCTACAGAATTAGTAGGAGTTAGGAGTAGACACTGTAGTTCAGAAAGGACCAGCCACATAATCTATGGTGCCCCATGAAAAATAAAAACGCAGGCCTTGTTCAAAAAGCAGGAAAAAAGTGCCATTAAAGGTACTAAAATATAAAATGTTCTTCAGTCTCTCTCTTGACCTGTCACAGTGTTTTTGTTTTTAATGTTGGCTCCTTGGCATGGGGATGCGCGCAGGGGCACCAGGGGCCCCACCCTGTGACGGGTGCATGAATGCACCTGGTCTACTAGCTACTGGACTGAGGCTTCATGCCGAGCCAGGGGCGAGGAAGTTGAGCTGGGCGTCTCCTCTTCCTTCAGGCCCATTGCTCCTATCTACCCCGGATGGGCAACCCCAAGGGTATTGCAACCTCTGCCCTGGGATATTCTAGGTTCCCAGGGATGGGCAACAAGCTCACACCCAGTGAGTCACCCATCAAACATAGCCTGGTGCTGCCAGTCTGGGGTCCCTGAAATGCTGTCAGGTACACATGCCCCACACATGCCCTCGCCGTGCTCAGGCCCCCACTGGGTGGGGAGTGGCAGCCATTGCCGGATGCAGATAGTGAGGGGGAAGTTAGTGGTGCCTGGGGTGCCAGAGGGCAGAGGAACAGGCAGCTGAGAACTCCTCCTGGCAAGGTGGGGAGGCAGCAGGAGTGTGTGTGAGCCCAGGCTACAAGCCTTTGGTGCATCCTCCGTTGACTCACTGGATGCCACTTACAAAATACAAATTCTAAGTGAAAATGAAGAGTACAAGATGGAACCTACAAAGCATTAAACCCCAAGTGCCCCTGTGAGAGTCCTGTGGGAGTGTACTAGTCACTTGCCCATTAAGTCACCCTCACTTTAGACCTCAAATGAAACAATTTTGATTGTCTTCCCATCCCAAATATATGTATTTCTAAGATATATATTTATATACGCTTATATATACGAAAAAGCTTTATGTGTTTCCCCCATTTCAACTTTATTTCAGCTATGAGTTAATCAGCAGAGACTGAAGTTTACAAATGTTTTCTACTTAAAAGCCCTTTAAGTCAAGAATATATATCAAAACGGTAAAAGTACTTCTCTCTGAACACAGGGAACTATAGTCAATATCTTATAATAAACTACGACAGAAAAGAATCTGATAAAGAATATATAACTGAATCACCAGAAACTAATACAACCTTGTAAATCAACTATACTTCAATAAAAAAAAAAATTTTTTTTAAGTACTTATTTCTTGGGCCAAGGTGTTAAAAAGTAATTTTTATATTATTTTCTGGGCGTTGTAGTGTTTTTGTTTTTCCATGAATATGGACACATGGATTGCTTTCATAATTAGGAAAAAAAATAAAAATGTTATTTTATAAAGTAATAAAATAAACATACTTTACCTATAGGGAGAGTATGCTGCTCCTTGGACTTTTCTGATACAACTAGTGTTATCTCTCTGTTAACTTAATACCTCCTGGATCATATGAATTTCAAGATTTTCCAGAAGTTTCTGAAGCTAGCATAAGCAGTTTGAGAGCCACTCTCCACTATTGGCTTATACTCTAGGCTCCTAAATTCTTGCATAAGGGCCTTGGGCTGGGTCCAGTCCTTTTGTTACTCTCTCCTGGGGAAGAAGAAACGGTTCCTTTTTTTGGGTTCCCAAGTGGGATAGATGCACCTTTTTGGAGACAGACATCTTTTTTTCCTGGCCCACATCTTGATTGATAAAATATATCCCTTTTTACCAGGTTCTGCTAAATTGCAAAGTGCTCAATGTCTGAAGCGACCTCTTGTGTTTTGGAGTCTCTAAATGTGGCCAGGAATTTCATGAGCTGTTATTATAGGAAGCGCTTAGGTCTAAAACTCAATTTAGATACCAAGGAGGATTTCACGGGAAGATTTACAACTCCATACATGATCAAGAAAAAACTGTTCCAATACCCCTGAGCTCTTACTCTACCCATTATGCTTGCAAAGCCCACGTTTCTCCCTGTCAGAGGACCCCAGGTACTAGAGAGGAAGCAGAGTTCAGAAGGGTAAGCAACGGGCTTGGGACTGGGGTATGTGTGTGTGGGCAGGGGGCTGGGGGGGGAGGTGCAAGTGCTGAGTTCTCCTGGATGCTCAGTGGACATGCACCTCTGCACTTACACCCAACCAGCTAGAGTCTTTGTTCCCTGTTACAATAAGCACAGCCAGGCAGAGCCCGCATCCCAGGACCAAGAGGAACAAACACTTGGGAAAACAACCCCTCCACATAGACCATCAACACACACCAAATAGACTAGTACATAAATTGTGTTGTCTTATTCTCGGAAAAACAATCACAGGAGCTATTTTAGATATTCCACTTCCATGAGTGTGCGTGTTGCAGGGGAGATACCTGTGTGCAGGATTTTATGTTTAAGATGCTAGTAGTTATGTTTTCTATTGTCTTTTTTTTTAATTTGAGGAAAATAAAAATAGGAAAACCTAGACTTACAGAACTGAGATGGTAATCAAAGCCCCACATACCTTTACATACTGAGTTTCCTCAGAGTCTGTTCAGCAATTTACAAACCCTCAATAAACACGTATCTTCTTAGAAAAAACACCACTTGGGTATATCTGTAGTTTTACATGCTAATGTCATAAAGTAAATTTTCAAGTCAAGTTCAAGATAGCTCCTGCAATGGACTTGAGGACATGGGGTGTGGGGGGAGGGGGAAACTGGGGTGAAGCGAGAGTGGCATGGACATATATACACTACCAAATGTAAAATAGATAGCTAGTGGGAAGCAGCCGCAGAGCACAGGGAGATCAGCTCGGTGCTTTGCGACTACCTAGAGGGGTGGGATAGCGAGGGTGGGAGGGAGGCTCAAGAGGGAGGGGATATGGGGATATATGTATGCATATGGCTGATTCACTTTGTTGTACAACAGAAACTAACACAGTATTGTGAAGCAATTATACTCCAATAAAGATCTATTAAAAAAGAAAAGAAAAAGAAAAAAAAATAGCTCCTGCATACCTGCTGAGCTTTTATTTCAATTTCTGAAGCTCCTTTAGCGGGAAGAGTAGACTTACTACTTATTATAAGTCCTTCAAATTCATCTTCTTTCCCGATCCACCTAGCTATAGCTTTCATGCTAGGGTGGAGAATGTGAGTTCTATTAAAGAAGAGAGACAGAAATTAACAAACATTTTTTCTCTTTCAGATTCTCTGACAATTCTTTTCATTCATGTTCTGTTTCCCGTCATCATGCATAAACCTCCCAACTCATCACAGACACTTACATCGACATCTAAATCCACCCCAGTTACCACTCCCTTAGTCAATACTAAATCGTGAGGCCTTTTCCCATTGGGCACATTTAATTTCAGTCTTCATTCTTCAAAATATTGACACGTCTCCTCACTCCCTGTTTACCAGGAAAGCGGACTGTCATAACTCATAAGATCGACGATTTGGACTAGGCCACCAAAGTGAGCCTTAATACCCTCAGTAAGGTCCTGGGGGGTGGTTGGGTGCTTAGTGAATGCTTGTTTGCTTACAGACACATGGCAGAAACCACATGCCTTTCCCACCAGCGAAGTCATCCCAGCCTGGGCTTGAAGTTGAGAAAACAGCCCAGCACTCTGCATACTGAACACCTCACGCTGCACCATATTGTACCCTTTGCCGGGATGCCTGAGGCTCTCAGAGACTCATTAGACTTGGGTCTAATGGGGCAGAGAGCGGAGAGGAGGTCACGGCAGCAGCACTCCCCACTCAATTCTCGCTGGGATCCTATGAGCTAAAAAGCTTAGAGTTAGCACTGAAGGGACACTTCAGAAGCACCAGTTCCCAGGGGCAGAACTCTGGGAAAATGATATACAGTGTTGCTCAGTGGAATCCAGGGCTGTCCCTGCAGTCAACAGAACTCAGCTTTTCCTGTAAAGCGCTGTTCACAGAGACACACTGCCCAGCCTCCTCTGTGATCAGTGGGGCTAGGCATACCAAATTCATGGACCAAACGTCACCCTCAGAGCAAGGGCAGTCATCTGCCAGATCCCAGGTTCCACTCCTTCACATGAATTTCCCCCTGAGCACACTCACCCATAGAGCTCCGAGAACTGTTTGTGGAGAGAGGGAGAATTGATGTCCCGGCCTCGCAGCTTGAGTCGGCCCCAGTGCTCCTTTAGCGCTTCCAGTTGCTTCCAGAGCACCAGAAATGATCTCAGCAAAGCAAGGGACATCACTGCATCACATGGGCCCCCCAGCAGCCTGGAGGTCTTTGAGCTGCTTTGGAACCGACTTCTGAATCCTTGTACTCTGGACAAATCTGGCTGAAAGCATTACAGAAATTCTTTTTTTTTTTTATTAGCCATAGATCACTACAGGATGACCTTTTATATTCATTCAGCTCATGCAGAATGAAGTCTTTGGAGAACGACTTTTCTCCCCAGGAGGAATGGTTTACAGGCCAGCAGCACATGTAGAGCTTAGAGTATAAGCATCCTTCCTGAATAGACAGTATATAGAAAGGAGAGAAATGTCTCCATTTCAAGTTTCTGCTTGAGCTGTGAACCACTCACTTTAAAACTCTTTTACTTGGGTGCCAACATTTTATCTGCCGTTGAAAAATTGAGCCTTTCATGTTTAGCCTCTGCATTTTGGAAAGAGCTCTTCCACACACTCAAGATTTAACAACCCATCATGGTAGAGCTATATTATAACTTTAAATTGGGGATTTTTACCCATTTTATGGGTAAGGAAATGGAAACTTAAGTTTATCTTATCTCCTATTCCTCCTCCCATCCTTTAAAAGTTAGGCAGAGAACATGTCTCTTGATTTGAATTTATTATTCAATAGGAAATTTCACTTTAAAATTATGATTTGTTCATTCATTCTTTGGTGCTTTCCTTAAATAAGTGTTTGTTGAGGGGCTGCTGAGAGCCCAGGAGGACGTGGAGGGAATAAGGTTTTCAGGTCCCTGCTCTCCTGCACCAGCGATGTGAGGGCCAGGGCTACCCAGAGAGTGACAGACAGAAGGGGAACCTGTATCCCACCCTCAGCCTGAAGACAGTGTCTCAGTTATAGGAAAAGGAGCTTTCCTTTGCACACCTGGACCATGATGTTATGACAGGAAGGGACTCAGAGGACATTCAGGTAACAACACCTTGGACACTCAAGTTTCCTGGTCAGGAACAGGAAGAACCACCACATGATGTAACTGGACCCTAGATCAGTGCTATTAACATATGGGGAGGGTAGGATGGGGGTGGGGCTGCCAGAAAGAGAGGTCGTTAGGGGAAGAACTACAAGCAAGACCAAGGGGAGAGTGAACTCCTGCCAACAGCTGGCAACCCTTCCACCTAGTAGCCTACCTCCTCAACAATCAGCTAATTCATGCGTTTCCAAATTTATTTTATCCTCAGAAGCCTTTCAGCAAATGAAATCTTACTCAGTGACCCAAGATATCCAACAGACCGAGGCCAAGCGTGGTGACAAGGAGGGGGCTGCCTACAGGCCATGTAGCTGGGCCCCTCCACTCAAAAAGCCCCAAGGTGCCTCTGAGGAACCCAGGGCTCCTGGGACCATTTTAAAGGTCCTGAGCTAATCCATCACCTTCACTTGGGAGTCTTAGAGACTGAAGTCTAAGAGGTCATAGAACTGGTGGCTTAGCTGGGAGAGGAAACCTAGAGTCCTAAGTCACAGGCAGTATAAATTCCAGGGCTGCCTATTATCTATGAATATTGAAATACTCTTAAATGGAACCAATCATAAAATAAAACCAATTAAAATAAATAATAATTTAAAAGCAAACTTACCTTGTTAATATATTCCTGTTAAGAGAAGTCTTCTCTTCCTAAGTGTTTTACAGGATGGGAGAAGGAACAGGAAACAGGATAAAGAACAAGGCAGGGGAGGGCAGAATTGTCAGGGAAAGATGGTAATCCATCAGAAACAGGGCCAAAAGAGAGTAAACAGAAGGACCAAAGGGCCCTTTGGCAGGCTTCTTGGTCTTGGCACTACTTGGTCTATATCCAGCTTTGCAAATGCTCCCTCTGGGTGAAGCATTGAATCCCGCTGTGGAATTTAGTTGGCACATCTAACATACTTCATTTTCCACTAGTTGGCCTGAAATGGACTTGTGACTCAGTTTTAGCCAGTGAGACACAAGAAAAATCTACTGGAAGTCTTCTGAAAAAGAATTCCCTCCTTGATAAAAAGACAAAGCCCCTTAAGGAGAAAGCTTTTTTGCTCCTGTCTTCATCTTACAAGGATGAGGGAGACATTTTGCTGACATACCCAGGATGGCAGAGCTGGGTGCCTGCACCAACATGAACTGCCTCCTTCTACACCTGTTTGGAAAGATTAATACACTTTCTAATTTAAGTCATGACTAGTTACTTCTAGCAGGTGCACCCTAACTGGCACAGAGGGCTATTGGCTCAAAGGTGGGAGATCAGATAAAGCTTCTGAAAGAGTGGTTTGGAAGTTGAAATCTGAAGGATAAGTAGGAGTTAATCAGATGATGAAGCAGAGAGTGGGAGGACAGGGAAGTTTTCCACCAGAGGGGCCAGTCTGCATGAAGGTACTGAGGAGAGAGCATGGTGCATCTGACAAAATAAAAGGAGTTGAGGGTAGAGATATTGGCAGGATTCAGGTTGTGAAGATCTGGTTAAGGCACCCAGACTCTATTCTCAGGGCATTTGGAAGTCATTGAAGAGTTGTAAGAGGGAAGTGACATAATCGGGTTTGCATTTTAAAATACTATCCTGGTGAGTGGACGTGAAGGAGGCAAAGGGAATACAGGGAGTCCTTTGGAGGTTATGATCTTGGCCCAGCATTAGGAGATGACAGTGATTTGGACTGGTGGAGGGGAGTGCTGAGGGAGGATGGAGAAAACTTGAAAGATATTAAAATAATAGGATAGTAGAACTTGCTGTCTGATTGTGGGGTATGATAGACAGAAATCAAAGATGGGTGTCCAGATTTTTTTTGCCTGGGTAACTGGGCAGGTGGTGGTTAACTGACAGGGAATAAGGAAGGAGGAGCACCTTTAGGGGCAGTAAAATGAGCTCAGTTTGGGACACAGTATCTCTGAGATGGAACAAGGCAGTTGAACATATGAATCTGATAGGATTGAGATTTGGACTAGACATATAAATTTTGGAGTCATCGCATAAAGCCATCCAAGTTATAAAATTAGCTGGGTTTGCCCATGGAGAGGGCGAGGAGTGGAGCAATATCATGGATAAGAGTATGAGGGAGCTCCGGGGCCTGGCTGTTAGGTTGGAACCTGCGTTTCTTTTCTCTCTCGGCAAGTGACTTTTAGGCATATCATTTAACCTTTTTGAGTTTTGGTATTCTTATCTATAAAATGAGAATAATGAAAGTACCTACCTCATAGGATTATTGTGAGAATTAAAGAAATTAATAGTTAATAAAGCCTCTGAACAGATCTCAATCATAGACATTATTAATTAATAATGATCTATTAATAGTGTTCAGGGCCAACTTATTGATTAGACACAGAAGGCACAGTGCTTAGGGCCCACAAAATGTTTTAATTTCTTTTAAAATCAGAAAGAAAAAGAATATTTAGGTTGAATAAAATGCTATAATTTATGATATTAATATATTTTTCTTTATATTAACACAGTTGTAAACTATAACTCTTCATGTTTTCTAATGGAGAAATGGGCCCACAAAGACAAAAGTGGCTAGAGTCATGGAAGTCAAAATGCAGCCCTGGCAGTGGTGGAAGTGGGACAGAACCCAAAAAGCAACATTTTCAGGATTGGCAGAGGGAGGGGACTTGACACAGAAGTCTGAGAAGGCATGGCCCACGATGTCAGAGGAAAACTGGAGAGAGCTGTGCTTTAGAAGCTAAGGGCAGAGAGGCTTCAAGAAGGACACACTGTGTCAAATGCTGCTAAGGGTTTAGGTTGGAAGGGGACTGAAAAGTATCCAGGAGATTTAGTGACAAGGACCATGGTGCTCTCAGTGAGAGCAGTCTTGATGAGATGAGGAAGAAGACAGATCACAGTTTCTAAGGAGTGGATGGAAGGTAAGGAAATGGAAATGGCTGGTGCAGAGACTTTGGCTCTGAAAAGGGGACTCTTTAAATGGGGGCACTGGCTAGCTTACCCCACGTCCAGACAAGTCTCTGTCTAGTTCCAGAATCATGCAGGATTGTTTCAAGTTATGATACTAGGGGGACTACTGGCTCTTGGCACCTTAGAGCTTCAGGGAGGCAAGTCCGGAGAAGGGAGTGCTTGCTTAGGAGTCCATGGGCTAGCGGAGTGATGCAGACAGGAGCCAGGCTGAAGATGTTCACCTGGGGCCTCTGTCATACCCTGCCAACTCCAGCCCGAAATGTGTGAGACTCACAAGGAAAAGCAGCCAGTTGGAGTTCAAATTGGTTTCAACGGACCGCCCCCCATGAAGTTTGTTCTAGTTTTAAAATTAAAAGAAATAGATATACCACTGATCATGGGACTTGCTGTGAAAGAACATATTTTGGAGGGGCTGTCACGGGCTACCGCTGCTTCACTGCTGCTCCCGTGCAGATAAGCGCAGTCCCGGGACCCTGGGAGAGGCTATGGGATGGATGAAGCTGTCTAGTCCCTCTCCCAGATAGAAAGGTCCTTCGGTACAATGCAGCACTGGTCAAGTACGTAGACCGTTCACCAAGAATACCTGTGTATTTTTGTCCAGTGTGGCCTGCCATCCTGGGGGACCCTCCATGATCATATGATAGTTACTCAGAAGGACATCTTCCATTAGCAGCTGCTTGCCCACCAGCTCTCCATGAGCTTCCCTGAGGTCACGGTCACTCAGCCTACAGAGGCATAGCTAAAACCAAAAAGGAACAAAATGAAACCAAAACATCCGTTTTGAACACTTCTATGTATCCTTTACACGTGGTTTTGAGGGAGAAAATTAGGAGTAGTTGTGTTTACAAGTCCCCTGCTCTCAACTATTAAAAAAAAAATCCATAAAAATCAGAGCAACATATCTAGCTCAAAGTCCCCCTTGAACATATCAGACTTCCGGCTCTGTGTGGAAGTCCAAGTTTCCTAAACCTTATGGTGGTGTCCGTATGTGGTGTATGTATAGTGTGATACATGTATGCACAGGGAAAATACTGGAAAGAAACCAAAATGAACTGTGACCGTCCCCTAGTGGGGGACTATGATTACTTTTTTTTTTAAGCCATTCTTACTATTTCACTTTAAAAAAAAATCTTTTTACTTATGGAAAATTTTGAGCACATACAAAAAGCAAACAGAATAGCTCCCATCACCCGGCCCTAAGAACCACCAACCTATGGCCAGTCCTGCCCCATCTTCATCACTCCCCACCTCCATATTATTTTGAAGCAAATGTGTCATTGACTTTAATGTTGTTAATAATACTTTTTAAATATTTTCTATTTAAAAAAATGAAAACACAATAATACTTGCTTAAATAATCAAGGGGAAACATATAATTGAAAGAAATTCTCCCTTTGAGTTCTGCTTAAAGAGTTCTCTTCCTACTACTGTAGGTTGGTCAGTAGTCACACGTCTCTGAACTGCCAGCCTGGGAGTTACTCTAAGAGTTCCCGAGAGTGACCAGAAATGGATGACCACTCCCCCAGATCATTATTAGCCATAAGTATTTCAGCTGTTTCAAGTCTGATGCCAGCTGAAACCATGATTTTCTTCTGTCATAAGAAAACATGACTCACCTTGCAGCACTGGGTTTACAGTTTCATAACCAAACACCTTGCTTATCTCATAAATTATTCACCGCTGACTAGAGTATGAAGGATCAGACCTACGGACCCAATGACACCTGCTTTGCAGTCTGCATTCGGCTCTCTCTGTGACAAGTGGGAAGACCTATCCTACCTGCATCTTATATTCTAGGGTATCTGGGCTGCTACTTGTAACTGGAAATGGTCCTCCATCTTCCAGAAATGCTCTCCAAGGGAACAGCACAAATGCCTAAAAGAACCAAATAATAAATATAATAATGCTGCATAATAATGTCCATAAGAAATAGACATTTGTATATGAACAAGATGTCTGTGTCTGCACACCAAAACACTGTGGGATGATTTCTCTATTATGTAGAAATAGTTCTTGATGGATAGTCCCGGATGATGCACAGGAGAGAGTAATAATCTTATTTTTTAAATTGATTTTTCAGAAAGTGACTAAACACAGAGGGTACTTAAGATTTCAGTGTAAATAGTCAACACCAGTATTTCAAAGTCCCAGAATAGTATAAAACCAATGGTACATATTTATAATCAAAAAAAGTAAACTTACTCAAATTTTTTCAATATTACAAACCTTAAATATTTGTCCTTTATCTCCATTGTGCTCCAGTTCTAGGCATCAACTCAAAACCAATGTCACAACGTTACACATGGGCCTCTGTCTTCTCCACATCACTGTCCAACAGCCAAGGCATCCCCTACTCCCTGGGGCATGACATGCAGTCCTGGATATAGTGGGCCTGTCCACCTGACCCCATTCTACACTTCCAGACTCGGTACTGGCTTCAGACAATTCCTAGAGTTGGAGTTGATTCAGGTAGCAGGGAGCCAGGACACCTGCATCCACCTAACCCCAGGCAACACTCAAAGGCAGCAGGAGCAGGCCCAATGGTCACGGTCCAACCCTGTTTTCGGGTCTAAATGAGGGTCAAGGCTTGGGCCAAGAGTCACTGTCTTGTAGCTATGGAAGGTAGAAGTGTGAGACTTACATGGGGTTGATGCTGGCATTACTTGGCTTAGCTTTGTAACATAAAAACATTAAGTTGGAGGTTTTGGAGTCAAAAGATCTGGGCTTGTGAGGTGGTTTTAAAGATATGCCTACAGGGACTTCCCTGGGGGTCCAGTGGTTAAGACTTTGAGCTTCCACCGCAGGGAGCACAGGTTTGATCTCTGGCTGGGGAACTAAGTTCTCACTGTGAGGCCAAAAAAAAAAAAAAAGATATGTCCACAAATTCTTTTTTGTTTTAAAGATTTTTTTTGATGTGGACCATTTCTAAGTCTTTATTAAATTTGTTACAATATTGCTTCTGTTTTATGTTTTGTTTGTTTGGCCACGAGGCATGTAGGATCTTGGCTCCCTGACCGGATATCAAACCCACGCTCCCAGCATTGGAAGGCGAAGTCTTAATCAATGGACTGCCAGGGAAGTCCCGGTCCACAAATTCTTTGATTCTCTTCCCATTAAGAGGTGCAGCACCTTGACCAGAGCCTCATGAGAGATCCTGAACCAGAACTACCCAGCTAAGCTGCTCCCAGACTCCTGAGCCTCAGAAACTATATGAGATAATTAATGTTTATTGTGTCAATCTGCTAAATTTGGGGGTAATTTGCTCTGAAGCCATAGATAACTAACACAGTTTGTGACCTAGTGTTGCCATGACTATGCAGCAGTCTGATCTCTGGGCTTCTAGAACCTCAAACTCTTTAGTTGTAGCAGGTGGGTAATATAGTTAGTGCCTAGGAGCAATAATAGTTGCCAGGATTACATTCGATAACGCATGTTGTTACCGGGCTGTTCACAACTCAGCTGCTGACCTAATTTACGTATTGTAATTGCTATCATTATTATTTATTACATGGAAGAGATCAGGTGTTGGTTTTGCTACCAGCTGTGAGCAGATAAGCTGTTGTCCCAATTAGCCTGTTGAGCGGTTTAGAGGGAGAGCACCTGACTGGGAGTAACAGTGGGCCATGGGGGCCTAGCCCACTCTACCACGTGAGTGAAGGAGAGCTTACCAAGGCTAAAGGGCATTCCAGCACAATGCACTTTTGATTGGTATAAAAATAGCTCTCAACACACCTGGAGGCTCTGTGGATCCAGCGGCTGTGGCAAGCTGAGCTGGGAAGCAAACATGCTCTTCATGAGAGAGTTGCTCAGTGGCGGCAACCCATGCTACATGTCATCTGTGACAGACTGGTAGGCAGGAGCATTTCCAGCTGCCAAAAATGTTCTTCTACTAAAACAGGAAGGGAATCTCATTAACAGCAGTTACTCAAGTTTCTAAAGCTCAAAACTCTCTTCAAGGTTACTGGAGCAAGATAACATTTTGAGATATCAACAGGTTTCTTCCTCAGCAACGTCATCCCTCACTCCCGTTTCTTTACACACTGCCCTTCACTCTCACAATTCACAGCCCTCAAGGGAAAGGTAGCTATCCTCTAGACAAGCACGGTCTAACTGCAGAACTTTCTGCAGGGCGGAAATGTTCCATATTTGACTGTCCAATATGGTAGCCACTAGCCACATGTAGCTGTTGAGCACTTGAAATGTGGCTACCATGACTGAGGAACTGAATTTTAAGTCTTATATCATCAAAATCAATATTAATTTAAACTTTTAAATTAAAATAGCCACATGTGGCTACTGTACTGGACAGCTCAGCTGTAGCTCTAGAACAAAGACATCAGTTGTTGAATTTATTTTGAGACCAGTAGCTGAGACAGCAATTCCTGATATGTAAAACCAAATTTTAAGTTAAATAATAAGAGCCTGGGGTTTGAGAGAGAAAGTTTCTTGTTTTGTTTTGAACAAAACTTGGCTTTGCATATCAAGAACCAAAAATCCTGAAGACTAGAGCATGAAATTTATACCATAAGTCACAGAAAAGGAAGTATGCTTGATAAATCACAATCATTTTCTTGCCCCAAAGGAAATGAGTTTAGCGAGCAAGGAAAGACTCTCTCTAGAGCTTAGATCTTGTGGATGCCCAAGAAAAGATGATGAAACAGGATCAGTTTCGGGGGGATCCAAAAGATCCCCAGGACAGAAGGGATCTTTTGCCTAAATCCTCCATGGGTTTTGCCAAGTCATGCATAAAACAGATATCAAAAAGGAGATTAGTGGGCTTCCCTGGTGGCGCAGTGGTTGAGAGTCCGCCTGCCGATGCAGCGGACACGGGTTCATGCCCTGGTCTGGGAAGATCCCACATGCCGCGGAGCGGCTAGGCCTGTGAGCCATGGCCGCTGAGCCTGCGCGTCGGAGCCTGTGCTCCGCAACAGGAGAGGTCACAGCAGTGAGAGGCCCGCGTACTGCAAAAACAAAACAAAACAAAACAAAAAAAAAAAGAAAAAGGAGATTAGCAATGACTGAGGGAGATGTTAGCATTGATGGAAATGAGGCAGCCTCCCAGAGATGAGCAGATAGTCAAGTGTTGTGGAAAGACCTGAGGAGTGCCTAAGACCCCACAAGGGGGTGTCCAAGTGGGGTGCTGAGCCACAGGCCAATCAGAAGAGATCTGGGATTAGACAGAGATGGGTGAGGTAGCCACTCCTCTTCAACTGCTGGGATAATTTATAAGCACCCCCAGGAATTTAGATCACCTCTGAGAAGGATAAAGGAGGAGAAGGGTGTGGTGTAAGGCTTAAGTTAAGGTCCAGTATTAGTGCTGCCTTGACATCTGGTAAAATTGGGAGGGCTTTGAATGACCTAACTATAAGTTCCCCTGTCTACTCTGCTCCCACAGGTAAGGTCCCCTAGTCAAACAAACTTCCTTATCAAAGGGACCAAGTACAATCCCTGCTTATCCCCAAGTAGTGGTTTCAGTTCCCTGCCAGACCACAAAATTATTCAAATGAACCAATCACATCCTCCTATGGGAGCCAGGAAGCCTGCCTCTCAAGCCCCTAGTTGTTCACTCTGGTCACAAGTACAAATGCTCTGTGGCCCTGCATGGCATGCTATGTTCTATTCCCCTTAGCTGTGAGTACATGTGACGAGTAAACTGCTGTTGATCCCATCTGTCAAGTATTTAGTGTCATGTGTTTGGCCATCCCCATAACCTTAGGGCAGAATCCCTCCCTCACCAACAGGGTAGGAGGAGGCAATTAAAACAAAGGTAAAAGGGGATAATCTTGAATTAATTGATTTTATATCTCAAACTGACTACTTTAAACTGTAAATGTGGCTGAATGACATGGAATTGAAAAGTTTAATCTTTTTGTCAGCAGAAGTAGGGGCTTATGAACTTAAGTTCAAAGACAGATAAAGGTAACTCAATTATTTGCATATCAAACCACTGTACTAGTGCAAAAATCATACCACCCTTTTCACGTTTTTGTGAGAATTAACAAAAGATAGTTGCATACAGTTATATACTGAGACACTGAATAAAAACTTTGACTTATCCTGATAGCTCAAGGATGGCGCTTGGAGTTGCTCAATGGATATATAAACATTTTCTCCTGTTTCTCATATCATTCACATGCTTTCTCATGATTCTCAATGAGCCCTGCCAAGAGGCCCATGATTCATTCAACACCCATGTGACAGTGATGTATCAGGCATCTACTATGTACTGAGTACTGTGTCAGGAACTGTCTGAGATACAAAGATGGGTCCCCCATGGGTCTGACCTTCTAGCCCAGTAGGGCCCAGTGAGGCAGAGCTCATTATCCAGCTACTTCTGACCTTCCTCTAAACTCCCAAGGCACTTTCTATATATATACCTCCCTTATAGGTTGTATATATCTTCTTAAAATAATGGTACTGCAGACAAAAAAATGTCACCTGCCATTCCACTAAACAAAGAATGTTGCCTGCCACCAAGTCATCAGCCGATACAGCTGCCCCCCAACGGTGCACCCTGAGGGGAATTCAGGATAGAGAAAAACAGGATACTGGCCCTAGATAGGTAAGATGCATATCTAAGAAATAATTTTAATGAGTCCAGACTCTTGCATCTTCCCATACGTAGAAAATCACTAAAATCATTAACTTGTGATGTCTGTTTTTTGTGATTAGCAGTAGTCCTTTGATGTTCAACCACATGGGTTTTTTGCTCTTTTTGCTGTTTTGCTGTAAAAACTCCTCTATATCCTGGCTCCTCCCTTACCTCTTCAGAGCAGATCCTCAGAGCTATCTGAGAGACTGTCTCCCAGGCTATAGTCCTCAGTAAGGTTCCCGGAATAAAAGATTTGCAACTTTTAGGCTGTGCATTTTTCTTTAGCCAACAGTACCAAAAAGCAGAGTATTCTAATGGAAACATTTATTTTCAGCCTAAATCAAGAGCACAGAAGCCCAATATCCCACAAACCTCTTCCTGGTTGACTCCTTCCATGTCATTCCTATGCTTTTCTCCCACCAATCCACAAAATTATTTTCTCTCTCTCAGCCTCTGGGTCCAGCTTTGTTCGTACCATACTGTTGACTGTATTGCTTATATTTTAAAATTTCTTTTTTGTTTATTATGATGTTTTAACATCTTTAAAAAACCTTGCTGGCTGGGGAGAGCCTGCCCTTCCCTGCATAGCCAATTCTTAGAGATAGCTAAGGGCCCAGCATGCCTCTGATATGCAAACTAACCAATCTGAGCCATACGTCCTCTGACCCTTGCAACCCAGGAGGCAATATTTCTCTCCTTTAATCATCCCAGGGCTAGTTAACAGGCAACTAGAGACCTCTCCTATAGCCCAAAGCCCGCTGGAATTATTCAAAGTAGCCGATCTTAAACTGTTCCTCTGCCCTGCCTTGCCTTTCCAGGTCATGGCCTAAGCACTCTCCTTGCTCCCGACCTGTGGCCCTGTATGACATGGCATGATGGATGTTTCTAGGAACTGAGTATAATAATTTTGTTTTCCTGAGTCTCTCCTGTGTCTCCTCTTGTGGCTGCACCAGACTGATTTTCACATAAGAGAACATAGAACATTGACTTGCTCTCTTATCTTGGTAAGTTTGTGCAGAACTTTTAACTACTAAGTGCCACAAACAACCACAATTTTTGGCAGAGTTTTAGAGCCCCAAACACGTACTAGGTCTATTAATTTATAGATACTTGGAGACTATTAAAAAATATCAATACAGTTCAGATATAAATATGACTGCTACTCTAAGCTAGAGAACCATAGCACATGATACACTCTCTAGAGAGATGAGAGTCAGATTCTAGGCACCACCATTGATCAAATCATTGGTTAACCTTTTCCTCACGTTCCTAATTCTTCAGTCTAGATCACTGTCCTTGATAGGTCCCATCTCTCCTTTATCAATAGTACTACTTATTAGGGAGCTGTACAATGTAATGCTATGTATAGAAAGGGGTCTCAGAATGATACTTAACATTTTTAGCACTATATCCTCTTTTATTTCCTTCCTCCCCATGCACCCAATATTTTGAAAGATTTTTCTACCAAATTAAGCATTCTCCTGTTTTTAACTCAAAGCCACATAAACACCTAGCCTAAGCTCTGAGCTGCAGGAAGAGATGAAGAAACATGATATAAAGGAAAGAACAGGGCACTGGAGTCAGTAAAACCCTGTGAATGTAAGGTCTGCTACAACAAGCTTGTGACCCTGGGGCAAGTTATGCAACTTCTCTCTCTATTTCTTCATCTGTAAAGATGGTGATATGATTGCTATTCCACGGAGTTGGCACATGGCGGGAACTCAACCAAAGCAAGTTCCCTCTGCTCCTTATCTCATTCGTTCTTATGATTCCAGTTAAAAAAAGAAAGAAATGTGACATTTTCTTTACCTGCAAAACTTTTGGGCAAACGTGTCTTTTTCATCATGTCTTTAGAAATACTGAAAACAGCTCACTGTGACAACTCATTCAGACCCTCAGTTGGTAAACCTGGCCTGAGCCTTCTGCTGGGGTACGTCTGACCAGTGCAGCTTGCCAGCAGCACTCAAGATACAGGGAAACTCACAGGAATGAAAGGTCAGCTTGTTGCTTGTGCCAGTGCTACACCTGCCAACTGCTAGCCCCTAATAAAGTCAGGTCTCCCCAGCAGTCCACTAAAATACAAGGATAGACGTATCACATTCTCCAAACTGTTTTGCCACACTCCAGCTGCCTTACTGTCAAGAAGCGGTCAAGGGTTTCCTAGAATATCAGTCATGTTGTGTGTGACAGAGTCAGCCATAATGCGATCCCAGGCAAGCTGGCTGTAGCCACAGGGAGCAGGGAATTCATGGGACACATGCTAGGGTTTTTCCTGGATGCAAGGATATGAAAAAGAAAATGAAACCCAAAAAACGCCTGCAAAGTGGCCAGAGGAGGCCAGGCAAAAGTTGTGGCTCTTCACTTCTCAGGCGCTGGAGACCAAGGAGCACATGGGGCCTTCTCTGTGTCGCCCAGAAATCCCCAGATAACCCTGAAGCACACTTTAATATCTGTGTGTTCAGAGACACTCAAACTAGGTGAGCATAAAGATAAATTGAAAAATGAAGAGAAAACCAACACAAATTCGAGGACTAAGAATTGGTGTTGCTTCTTGAGAGATTGCTTGATGATCTCTTAAATCAGGCTTATTGCAGAAAGTTAAGGTACCTTTGGTTTATTTCCTTAAATTCCTCCTTTTTACCATATTCACTCTGAACATCAATAATACACTCAGATCAGTGGCACTCTGCATGCCATATGTTTTATTCTGTCCTATAGAATTCCTTTGAGGGACTTTTTTTTTTTTTTTTTTTCTGGTTTCCCTCCATCCTTGAATTTCAAACGAATTCAATCCTTTAAATCAGGGAGTGGCAAACTCTTTCTTAAAGGGTCAGATGGTAAATATTTTCAGCTTTGTGAATCATATAATCTCTGTTGCAACTATTCAACTCTGTGGTTCTAGTGTGAAAGCAGTCAGAGACTATCTATAAATGAATAGGCCTGGCTGTGTTCTAAAAAAAACCTTCATTTCTGGACACAGAAACTTGAATTCCACATAATTTTCATGTGTCACAAAATACTACCCTTGAGTTTTTCCCTCAACCATTTAAACACATAAAAACCATCCTTAGGGCTTCCCTGGTGGCGCAGTGGTTGAGTCTGCCTGCTAATGCAGGGGACACGGGTTCGAGCCCTGGTCTGGGAATCCCACATGCTGCGGAGCGACTAGGTCCGTGAACCACAACTACTGAGCCTGCGCGTCTGGAGCCTGTGTTCCGCAACAAGAGAGGCCGCGATAGTGAGAGGCCTGCGCACCGCGATGAAGAGTGGCCCCTGCTTGCCACAACTAGAGAAAGCCCTCGCACAGAAACGAAGACCCAATACAGCAAAAATAAAATAAATTAATAAAGAAAAAGGAAAAAACAAAACAAACATCCTTAGCTCACAGGCCTTACAAAATCAGGCAGGGGCCTATGGCAGTAGTTTGCTGATCCCTAACTTAAACAGATGAGATTGATTAGAACCAATTGTACTACTGAAGCATTTACCTTTGGCGCAAATGATTAATTCACCTGAAATTAAAGATAAGCTCAATCGTCAGGCATTTCTTGCACTGGCTAATAAATAACTCTTATACGTTGGTGGACATGCCCAGAGGTGAATGACAGGCCCTGGGCAATGTGATTCTGATGCCATCGGAGGACAGCACCGATTTCTATCAGGTCCTTGGCAGAGGACAGGTCGACAGGAGCAGAGTGAAACTTTTGTGCCTAGAAACATTAAACTTTCTTGCAATCTGAGCTGGTCTATGCCACAGAGAAGCAGAGGCCAGATATGAGGGACCCTACGGGGCCACTGTCCTGTTGTCCTTGAGCTACATGCTTCTTCTCCTCCCCTGGTCTATGGAAGTATGCTGTTCTCATTCCAGGTAAGAGTTCCTTCTTTTCAAACTCTGGAGAAGTCTTCAGTTTACCTAAGCAAAAAGTTCCCTGGGGAACTTTTATATGTTAAAAAAAAAAAAAAAAGTATATATTTACATATATGTAAATATGTTTGGTCATATTTACTCAGTTGGTGAGCTCTGGGAAGGGCGAGGGAACTTCTCCAAGCTTCCTGTCTCTTTTGGTTATCTAAGGACTTCTCCTTGCTTGCAGGTTCAGCACTAAGTAAAATCCTCAAGCGGAAAGACATTTATCTTTCAGCTTCTCCTTTCCTCCTGCCTCTTGCCCTCTCTTTGGAGTCTCCCTTTCCATCAATCCTGCTGCTGTCTGGCATCCATCCTAGTTCTCAGGCTTTGGAGTCAAATGCACATAGGTTCTAATTCTGGTCTGCTACTCCCTGGCTGTGTGATTCCAAACACAGACACACCCCCAAAGACCTCTGAAGAAAAAAGGCTGGAGGAAATGCTATGAATGAAGGACTCTTGGTTCCTTCTGAGGTCCTCTGAAAAATATACTGAATATACTGAAATCAGTCATAGGACACAGTGCCCTCCATTCCTGCAGACTGAGAGCACCAGGGCAGAGAAAGCCCCACAAAGCAGTTCCTGGGGGAAGCAGAGTGGCTCCCCTGGGAGAACAGGAGCAAGCTGAACTCCATGGAGCTGGAATCCAAGAAGAACTTCTAGGGTATAGTCCTATTTCTTCATCCTATGTAAATTCCTTGCAAATTCTGACTTGAGATTTCAGAGCCCAGAGGGCTAATGAATGGCTATCATGACAATTAGTCAAAACCTTTATATCCTACGTGCTTGACAAAGCTACAGCTCCCAAAGCTGTTTGTCAATCAAAGAAAACAAATTAGCCTGATTTTTTGTCCTGCTGAATTTGCATTCTAAATCCAGACTCCCATGATGCTCAGAGTAAGAAAAAGCAGAGCAGAAAGAGAAAATATGGTTCAGTCCAAGCCCCACATTCCTATTCTCTATGGACACTCATGCTAATGGTGGGAAGTGATTATAATCCACAGATAAAAGCACTGCCCTCCCAGGTCCCCCTCATTGACTAAATACTCACACTGGGAATTTATCAAATGAAGTTAATTAATTTTGACAATTTAAGAATAAGCAGAGACCCTCAGGCCTGACCTCTTCCCTTCCCATACACAGCTTATTATTTATACAGGAAACATTGTAACTCTTAATCCAAGCTAATTTTTTCATCAGTCATGATTAATTAACCAAATAAACATTCTTTTTGAATGCAGAGTATTTAATATCTACAAGGCCAGAGGTAAATTAACTTATTTATAAATTTAACTCAGGTGGTGATTTCCGTTGGTTTCAGATGTGCAGTGAAAATTCTGTGTTTTTGAAAGGTAATTAAGGGCTGAAAAAATAAAACTCTTAGGAAAAATCATCTTCAGAAGTATAAAAAATGTGATTCCCAATAAAACAGCCTGTTATGCAAACTAACTATATTGAAATCACATTTAATAAAATCAAGAATATTATTATCCAACAAAAACACAGTTCACCTGGACAGCCTCCGCAGCCGAACGTGTTTGGTAGCGGCAGTGCCCCCGACTATTTAAAGCTCATTACCTAATAGTGCCAAGAGTGGCCTCCCTCCATGATCACTCAGAAACACCTGCCCCACAGAATTTATTGGACAGGATTAGCACTCCAGCCCTTACCGGATGAGGTACCTCACTGCAGCGTCAAACTGCAGAAACATAACCTCCCTTCGAAGGAGGAGGACCTGGGACACCAGAGTGGGGTCTTCGGGGCTCTGGAGGCTGTCAATCATTTTCTGCAGCTCTTGAAGCTCAGACCCTAGAAGATGGACGACATTTTACTCACTGTGAAACACAGGCTACCCTAGCTACCCTGTGAACCATTTCACCTCCAAAGCTAACTTTTTACCTAAATTGACTTCTCTTTGTTTGTGAGTATACTAATTATATGTTTTGCAAGATCAGCAAAGCCTTATGTTCTAGAACCCAAGGTCTGATTTATCTTTCCTTCCTTCCTTCCTCCCTCAGAATGTAATAACTTGCTTTGCTTTTCAGCAGAATAAGAACATACTGTTGAAAGAAAGTTTCAGTGTTTATAAGGCTACAGACTCTAAATAGATTGAAAAAGAGAAATTACAAGGAATGGGAAAGTATAGGCCTCAGTAAGACTATTAGGGGCTTGAAATTACTATAAACCAGCACTCATTTCTCATAGCCATGCCATTCAAATCAGCCCTGTCACTGGCTCATCCTGTCAATGGCTCATAGATTAAGGAAGACTCAGGATCATCCAAGGCAAGCAAAAATATGTATACATATATGTATACATGTATACAGACACATACATAGATCCTTCTAGGATATTCTCATCATTTCAGGAGTAGATGTGGGAGATCCTAAATTGGCTTATTTCTTGGACCCTTACTGCAAAAGATTTATATGTGTTTTGGATGGAAATTTAAGTTAGAGGCCTTTTGGGGCACTCAATACTGGTTTGAGGAACCTGGCCTGGGTCTAGATGGCTGTACTAGCATCTCTATTATTGGCTCAGGAAATGAGCTGCTTAGAATGGGAGAGCACAGCAAGAAAATGACAAGCCCTTAGGGAGCACTGATGGGGCAGGTGGGTGGGTCCCATTTCCAGGGCTACCAGAATGTCAGCTGATCTGAAATGCTTATCAGCTCCCTGTGGGGACAGTGATAGTTTTCTACTTGAGAGGACATCCCTGCTATGGGAAGAGAAGGATTGTGGAAATTGATCACCAACCCTGATTGTAGCCCATGGCAGAAATGAGATGGGAGATCCACGAAGCATTTCCGGAGTTACTCTATGTCAACCTCTCATCCAGACTTGAGCAGACTTGTACCCTATCTGGCCTGGTACTGGATCTCTTCCTACATTTCTGGCATGGAAGGCAGGGGAACTGAGGGAGCAGGGAGGCTGTCCATGAGAGCCTGATCAGGGCAGAGCCAGGTCTGAGAATGGTTGCTAATATGTACTTGCGATATATGCTCTTGGCTTTAGGA
The DNA here is from genome assembly GCF_963924675.1 of Phocoena phocoena. NCBI lineage: Eukaryota > Metazoa > Chordata > Mammalia > Artiodactyla > Phocoenidae > Phocoena > Phocoena phocoena. The sequence continues at coordinate 49,718,004 of NC_089230.1, forward strand.
AAAGATGAGCAGTCCAGATTTCATATCCATTTGATGTTTTACACACCACAGAAAAATGTTTTTTGGGTATTTTCCCAGCCACAAAAGAACTGGGGCCAATCATTAGAGTTTTTATGAATCCTCTATAAATCTGATGGTCATATTGGGCTGAAAAGGAACTTCCACCAGAAGAGGAGTCACAGATCAAATTGTACAAGAACTTTAAGAATGTTGCACTGGATGAGAGGAGTGATGGTCAGTGAGCCTTTTGTTCAAGGTCTAATGTGGCTGGTCTACAAGCAATACACTCTGTCAGGCTATGCAGCAACCAGGGGAAAAGGTTTATCATCGCCTGCAATGACAATGAAAAAAGAATACGAAGTTGTACATACCCTGTGATTAAAGCTCTGTAAAATGTATTTGGGCAAGGGCTAGAAGGAAGTAAGGATAAATAAAAATATTTCACTTGTTACAATGGTTGGATTATGGGTGATTTTTCTCTTTTCATTATTTCCATTACTGTTTATATAATGCTGTGTGTGCACTTTTATATGATCACTTCCCAGCAAAATTGTTCTGTGCTGACAGGTGGCATTATCATTAAAGTACAGGTGTGGACGAGGGCCTACCTTTCCTTTGTTACGCACCGGTAACAGTCCTCATTTGGGCCTCCCTTTCTTGTGGGCTCACACGGCTCAGTGGGAGCAGAGATGGCAGGCACAGGCAGGGAAGGCAGCCTGTCTGTGAGGAGGGGGCAGATGGTTGCCGTGTGGTCATGGGGGTGGTGGGAGGAGACTCTCCACCGGGAAACAAATGAGCCTCTTCCTGTGCCTTTCCGCAGGAGGGTTCCCTTTGGGAAATCAGACAGAGAGAGCAGAATCACAGTGGCCCTGCTTCCATGTGAATATTCAAAGCCAGTACATTTTGTTCATGAAACCCTGAGTTCAGTGTGTAGTGTCTGGGTTTAATTGGCCTCCTAATCCTTTACAAGAAAATCATAATGTAAACTCCTACATTCTGATTCCACCCTCTGCTTCACACTGACTCCAAAGGGAGTTGCTGGCTTTCAGGGAAGGAGAAAATTTGGCAGGGTCCACAGAACCAGCCCACAGTATCTCAGAGCTGCTTCCTCAGTCAAGTGGGAAGACCACAGCTGAAATTCGAAGTGTCTCTTTAAAAGATATTTTAAAGCACATAAGTCTTCAAAAGTCACTTTAACTCCAAACAGCTCTGAAATGGCTAAAAGGAGTTGGGTGGGTCTATGAACAGACCCGTCTCCTCTTTTCACCTTAGTTTTCCTTGTCTCCTTTGGGAAGCAGGCCAGGAACTAAGCAGCCTAGCCTTTTAAAAAAGATGATTATCTTAGAATGGAATTTTTTTTAGTTCAGTTTGCTCTTTATCTATTTTCAGCAAAGCAGAGTATGTAAAACTTTGCACATTCTCCCTGGAGCACAAATGTTTTTACTGGCAACATGACAAGGTGTGTCTCTTTAGTTGTACACCTTGGAAAGCCTGGGCCCCAATTATTTCAATGGTTTCCGGTTCATAAGCATTTAAATAGTAAAAAACCAATTTCCTTCATCCTCAATTCTAGGTCCTCAACAATTTGGCCTCATTTACCACTATCCCTCAGTGTTGCACTGGTGGGTTCATCATTCTCTCTGGACTGGCCATGTGTAGTCCTGCCTGTTATCTTTGCCAGTATCCTTTTCTTGTCCCCCTTTAGGACAAGCCCTCCTATTTTTCTCCATTGATTCAAGTGAGGACAAGTCCCCCCAGATCACCCTCCCTGCGGGCTCTTCCCTCCCAGTTGCTACAGAACCTCCTATGCAGTGACTTCTTTTGGAAACATGGCTCTGGCCCTACCTTGGCTTCTATCTCATCTTCTCGAGGGCAGGGATAGCATTCTTCCTTGCCCATCCTCCTTTCTCCTGTCCCTCATCTACAGTCCAGCCCCACACCCTCCCAACATCCAGCTCCACTGCAGAGCATCTTAGTTTATTTTCTGAGTTAACCCCTTACGACAGTCCCCAGATTAGCAAAAGGAAAGGAGCTAAGAGTGCTTTGGAACTTCTGTAATCTCTTGATGCTTATACTGAAGACTTGCTAGTAGGCCTGCAACAATTCTGTGCTTTCTGCTGAGGTAGCACCAACCCCCTTCCCTTCTTCATGCTGCCTCTCCTCAGATATAGGCATCAATCTTCCTCGTGAAACAAGTCAGAATCTCCCACAAACATTTCCTTGATGCACCGCCCAGAGAGGAATAGATTCAGATTATATCATGTTTGTTTTAAGACCACTAAGTTTAGATAGGCATGTTACCTCATCTCTTTGGCTCTTCTCACACTTTAAAATCCTTGTCTACTATGTTATAATATACTGCTGTTAATTGATTAATATTTACATGACTAATGACATAATTAGGATGGGAGTCAAATTATTTAAATAGTAAGACCAGTTTCACTGCTTCTGATAAACCCAGCTTACTAAGCATTTCAGTGTCTTTAATTTACCTCATGCATTTATCTGAGAACTTGTGCTGAGTGAGAGTTCACGGATTAGCACTGGGCAGATAAAACAAAAGCCTCAACTATTCTTACTAACAGGACTACCAGGTCATTGTTAGCTAACTGAGGGCTGTCTGCAAGCTTCTTGACAGTGAATGCTTGGCCTTGACCTTGCCACATTAGTTCACGAAGCCCAGAAGGGGAAAGGGAATGAAAGCAAAGCTAATATTTAATGGGGACTTGTACATCCTTCTAGAATTTTTACAGATTTTAATCCACAGAACATCTCCCTGAGACAGGTGTTGTCACCCCTGTTTTACAGATGACAAACATAGAGCCAGGGAGTAAAGTGCCCAGCTTTTAGTAAACCAAGTGACAGAGGCAGGGTAAAAACCCAGGCCCCCCAAATTCTGACTTGGCATACTTCATGGTTTAACCTGTAAATGTGGAATCAATCCGTTTGGAGGCAGTATATAATGGGACTTTCCCTTTGCCCTTCTGTCATTTATGAGGAAATATTTTAGTCCTGTCTTTCCAGGTACTAAGAGCTTCATAGTAATTAACTAGATGGGGGAAATCTTTTCACAATGTATATGTATATCAAATATAAAGTTGTTCACTTCAAATATATGACAATTTTATTCTTCAATTAGGCCTCAATAAAGCTGAAAAAAAAAAAGAGCTTCATGGAATTTCAACTGAATATTGAAGGCAATTTTAATCACCTTTAATCACTTACCAATACCCTTAGTTCCTCCCCAGTTGTCTCTCAGAGGGTTAGGACTTAGAGGAAATTCAAAATTTGGATGATTTCCAAGTTTAGTCAAACTGAAGAGGTAGGCCACAATGTCATGGAGAGGGGCTATCAGCTGTAGAGTTAGCTTTAAGGCTCTAAAAGCTACCTGTGGGTAAAATCAATACAAGGAAGTAGTTTTCAAGAAGCTTCTAAAGGGATATAAAAATATATGAGCATCGATTAGGAATAATATATTTAAACAAGAATATTTAGATAAACATTTTCACAATATAATACAGGATAATAGTTACAGGTTAATATCTGAAAAAAAGAACAAGCCTTTTCATGAACTCAGGTGTTATATGTCTTTGGACAAAGTAACTCCGGCTGGGGAATTAAAGCAAAGTGTTTCTCTTTGTTTAAAGCCATTGGAGGCCAAAAACACATCAAAATGTGTTTGTATGACTAACTATCAATGAATTACAAGGGTCACAGATAAATTCCTAGCAGGGACTCATATTCAGACAACATTGCCCTGAGGGAATACCTGTAAGCAAAACATAACTACTTATCAACACAGCTTAAACACATGATTGAAAAACAAACAATGGATCATAAATATCAACATTCAGTGAAGGAAAAGAGAAAAATTATGATTTAACTGCAGAAGGTAGTAGTTTTATATATTTTTAAAAACCCTAAAAATTCTTCCGTGAATGAATGAAATAAAGGGTAGTTCTATTTCTAATTTTTTGAGGAATCTCCATACTGTTTTCCATAGTGGCTGCACCAGTTGACATTCCTACCAAAGGTACACAAGTGTCCCCTTTTCTCCACACCCTCACCAAGACTTGTTTTCTCTTGTCTTTTTTTATAATAGCCATCCTAACAGGTGTGAGGTGGTATCTCATCATGGTTTTGATTTGCATTTCCCCGATGATTAGTGATACTGAGCACCTGTTCATTTATGTATTGGTCATTGGTATATCTCCTTTGGAAAAATGTCTGTTCAGGTCCTTTGACCATTTTAAAATCGGATTATTGGTTTAAAATTTTTTTCTTTGTTTTGTTTTTGCTATTGAGTTATATGAGTTCCTTACATATTTTAGGTATTATCCCCTTATCAGATATATAGTTTGCAAATATTTTCTCCCATTATGTAGGTTACCTTCTCCTTTTGTTGAGATTTTTCTTTACTAGCAGAGATCTTTTAGTTTGATGTTATCCCACTTGTTTATTTTTGCTTTTGTTGCCTGTGCTTTTGTTGTTGTATCCAAAAAATCATTGCCAAGACTGGTGTCAAAGAGCTTTTTCCCTGTTTTCCTCTCTGATTTTACGGTTTCCAGTCTTACAGATAAGTATTTAATCCACCTGAAGTTAATTTTTGTGATTGGTGTAAGATAGGGATTCAGTTTCATTCTGTTGCATGTAAAATTACCATATGATCCAGCAATCCCACTTCTGAGTATATATCCAAAGGAGATAAAATCAGTATATCAAGGAGATTATTCATACTTCCATGTAGCATTACTCACAATAGCCGAGATATGGAAACAACCTAAGTGTCCAGTAGATGGATAAATGGATAAAGAAAACGTCACACACACATGCATGCAAACACACAGGAATATTATTTAGACATAAAAAAGAAGAAAACCTTGCCATTTACAACAACATGGGTAAACTTGGATGACATTATGCTAAGTGAAATAAGCCAGACAGAGAAAGACATACACTGTATGATCTCATTCATATGTGGAATCTAATCAAAATGAAAAGGTCAAACTTATAGAAAGGTGGTTGGTTGCCAGGGGATGGGGGAGATGGGCTGATGTTGGTCAAAAGGTACAAACTTTATTTATAAGATAAATAAGTTCTGAGGATCTAATGTACAGCATGGTGACTATAGTTAATAACACTGTATTTTATACTTGAAATTTGTTAAGAGAGTTAGACGAGCATTCTCACCTCCAAAAAAAAAGGTAACTATGTGAGGTGATAAATGTATTAATTAGCTTAACTGTGGTAATCATTTCACAATGTATATCAAATCATCATGCTGTACACTTTAAATATATACAATTTTATTTGTTAATTACACCTCAATAAACCTGGGGGGGGAAAAGGAAGGATAAGAAACCTAAATTGCTAAACAGGTTTTCACTTACAAAGAAAAATCAGAATGTTCCCAAATTGCCATTTTCAACATTGCATTTTATTTAACTAATACTTGAATGCTTTATGTATTTCTATATCTACTCTTTTTTAATGGTCACCCTCTATCAGTAAATGAGGTACTTAGAGGAACCCCTCAAAAAACAGGAACCAGCTAATGACTGTGATTAAGTGCGATCTCAACCTCTCCTTAGTTTCAGCGCATCAGGGTGGGATTTTCTTGGCGTTGTGGAGGAAATTAAGGATTAATAAGGAATGTTGGAAGCTCCAATTAGTGTTCAGTAATGACCATGGAGAAACAGAACTATGAAATAATGAGGCACAAGGGAAAAATATAATAAAGCAGGCAAAAACATGAGGAGCTGTGAGATTTCAGTTATTAGGTGTTCCTGAAAAAAAAAACAACAACAAGAGATATTCTCTGAAATTGATATGTTTAACTGTGGGACATAAAAAAGCCAATTTCCATTCTGGCACACATAAAAAAATACAAACCTTTTCAGGCAGAGTTTTGAACACAATCAGCACTTCGGAAGGATGGGGTATGAACCATAAATTGAGGAAGACTTTCCCGTCAGCAGGCAGCAAACATCGCGGCCAGGGCTGAAAACTCCTGCGGCATGAGAAGAAAACTCTGGGAGTACATTTCTCTTTCTAAAAGGGGCATCTGGCATGAACTTATACCACCGCCCTCCAGCCACAGCCCCAGAGCCCACGTTGTGGTGACACACACACCCAGCGTCTAAGCCCAAGGGCAGCAGCCCTCCGCTTCAGGCTGCTCACAAGTGGCTACAGTTATAAATAACTCAACAGGAGAAGAGCAGCTGGGCTGGTTTTAGCTTCAGCTGTTATCGGGAGGAAGGAGTGGGCACAGGGGGAGGGAAAGGTGTAATAAGAAAGGAAGCGGAGGGCATAAATTAGGTGCCAGCACCATACCTCGGGTGACATTTTCTCACTTAATTCTTACGACAACCTTGGGATGTTCCTATGTCGTTCCTGTTTCACAGATGAGAAAACTGAGGCCCTACCAGGCTACGTAGATCTTTCCTATCCAGCTCCTAAGAGATGAAGTTGAGATTTAAGCGCAGGTCTGTCTAGTTCTAGAATCCAGGCTCTGGAGACCAGCCTCTATTTTCCTTCTCTCCCCACCACGTTTCCTGCCAGGTTCTCTAGACTCTGGCCCACTTTTCCTTCTTTCTCCTTTCTTCCTCCTTCAAATACTTGATCATTTCTTAGGCAGCAGTATTGCTATCTCTTCGTTACTGGTTTACATACAAATACATAATTCATATATGTCTGGTGTAAGGATTCACACAAGCCCAGGTACCCACTACCTGGCCTGGGAAACAGAATGTCTCCAGCTCCTCTGAAGCCCTTCCACAGCTCCAGAGTCCCAACTTGCTCCACCTTGGCTGGCAGTGCCTCAGGGCACTTCGGTCAAAAAAGGCAAGAACTGAACTCCTCACCCCTACCCGCACCCCGATCCCGGGCTTCCTCCTGTGTTAAAAGAAACACAACCCCCAAGTCCTCAAAACCAGAAACCAGGGAGTCATTTTTAGATGCTTCCTTCTTTATCCCTCAGGTCCTATTGATCCCATTGCTCTCTTGTACCCAGTTTCCATTCCCACTCCATTGTCTATAGCAAAGACTCTCAAAGGGAGGGTCTCACCTTCTAGGGAGCCTTTTGGAAATCATAGGGGCATTTTTTGACTGTCATTATTTCTGGGTCCTTAGGAGAGACTCAGATGACCCTTTCCATTTCTTAAAGTAAAATGTAATTCATTTTAACTGAGGGCTGAATGTTTTCGATATCAAACATTCTGAATATGAAACTTTTTAAATTACTAAAACTCTACTTGGAGTAGTCTCAAGTCTCAGGGTTTTAATCAGGTAATTTGAAGCTCAGGAACAAAGTACGGTGGTGTTAGTTTGGAGAACTTCTCTTATTTCAGCAACCACAAAGTCAGACTATCCTGTCCTGGAGTAGGTCAAAACCAGCTTAAGCTCATCTTATCTCTATTATTTGTTTGAAGGTGCCCCAAGGAAACACTGACTATCAACAAGAAAAAGTCATAAGGCCCGTGTCTGAGCACACAGGTCTGTGGGCCATGGGGCGGGCAGCAGGGTGGCTGAACTCAGTCTTGACCTCTGAGAAGCACATGTGTTCCTGGAGCCACAGGGCCCTCTACCAAATGTTATCCTTTCCTTCTCATCCGTTATTTCCTGCCATTTCTACCCCTGCCTGCAGCAGGTAGCCCTCTACTGAAGGGGGACAGAGAGGGCAGCAGAAAGCTTTCGGTGCTCAGTGCAGGAGCAAAGCCTGGTTCTCAGCCCTGCAAGGAGGAATCTTCCCCGCTTGTGATGGCCCACCAACTCAGTGGCCTGACAATTCCTTGACCTGCTCGGCATCACCCCCTTCACTTCCATTCTCCTTCACCGCCCATTCCAGGGCCACACTCCAGACCTTATCATCACCTGGAACCATATAACCTCTAAAGACTTAAACTCAAATATCCTACTTTCCGGCTCAACCTTTTATTCTTCCAGTTTTCTCACTCATTCACTCCCACTAAACCTCCTTCATCCCCACAAAATATGCTCCTTGACGTCATCCAGCCCTCTGGCCTCCCCTTCCATCTGTCAGTTCCATTCTGACCCCCACTACTCCCTTCCCTACCCACACTGGGTCTCACAGCCAAGCACATGAACTACTCTCCCACCAGCACCTTCGGTTCTCTGCTTTTTTGTACTCGTGACCCACTTATCTAGCAAAACCCCAGCTCTGGATCCCTCTAGCTAGTCTGCTTTCTGCTTCTAGTTGCATGCTGCTGAGCACAGCTAGAGGAAATCATACCGCTAATTGCATTGATGCAGCAACAAAAAAATGGTTTCCAGCCTGAGCTGTGTCATGCCAGGGAAAATTGGTTTTCTTTCCTTTGATCAGCTCTCATGTCCATTTCCCTTTTCAACAACTCCAAGTCTTCCTTAAGCCTCATACCAAATTCCTAGCAGCAGATGATGACATGGTCTGTTATTTCATAATTGAATTAAAGGGGCTGGAACTGCCCCCACTTCCTGTGGGCTCACTCTCCCCTCCCCATCCTCCCTTTCAAACCAAGGTCAAAGGCACAGGCACACACACAGGATATGAAGTGAAGACAATCTCTGCCCTCAAGGATCTTACATTCCAGAGGCAGCTAGACCTGCGAGCATGATGCTATGATAGAAGCATGGAGGAATGGAAGTATGTGAAAGTGGAAAACATCCAGAATAAGAAGCGTCTGAGACTTGCTGGGAGACCAAGGGAAGAAATTCACAACAGGGGCTTCTGAGCTGTGATTCATTATCTCCCCCTCCATATCTCTCCTCTTAATGGCACTACCATTCTTTTTTTCCTCCATTATAAAATGTGATAAAACATATATAACATAAAATTTACCATTTTAACTGTTTTTAAGTGCACATTTCAGTGGCATGAAGTATATTAACACTGCAGTGCAACCACCACCACCATTTGTGTCCAGAAGAAATTTTTTCCATATTCCAAAACTGAAACTCTGTACCCATTAAACAACAGCAACACTGCCATCTTTTTATTCACCCAAGCCAGAGACTCTGGGTGACATCCTAGATTCCTCTTCCTTCTCTTCACTCAGTTCTGCATTAAATCTAGCACCTGGCCTAGCTGATTTCACTTCCTAAACATCTCCTGTCTGTACAGTTTTAGTAGGTCCCTAAATGGTCGCCGACAATCATCTTGCCCCCTTCTCCCTGTTTGTTGAAGGACAAATGGCAGACTTCTGGATGGTTGCCCTTCGTGCTGTACATTCTGCTTCCCCAACTCATCCTCACGTACCTTGGACAGGAGCCACTGGGAGGTCCACATGCTGTCTCATATCTCTGTGCCATTACACATGCGGGTCTCCCAGCATGAACTGAATTTCTCTTCCTTGTGCACCTGAAACACTAGTCATCCTTCAAGACCCAGGTTAAGTGTCCCCTCTTCCCTGAAGCCCACCTAGCTCCTCATCCCCACCTCCCTGCTCCTTCAGATAATACTGAATATTTCCTGGTGAGTGCTTTCATTATACTTTAATCTTATTCTTTATCACAACGTACTGTAATTGCCTATTTCCCCTTGCCTGAAGGGAAAAAACCATGTCTAATTCATTGCTATACAGTGCTTGGCACCAAGGCTACCATGTACTGTTGTTCAGATTGTGCCCTGAGGCAACCAGCAGTGGCTGAGATCCAGCCTATACTTTACTTGCCAAGCTCTGCACCCTGGCATGGGGCTACCCCTGCCCGGGGGAAACCGTGCTTTCTTCTAATCCTCATAAAGCAGCAGTGTGGCATAGTGGTGGATCTGGCTGTCACACAGTAGGGGCTTGAATGTTAGTGTCCTCTCTTTCTGTCCCTTCTGCGCTCCTCTATCAGCCAGCGCCATGGCTCCTGGGAGTGTGGCCAAGGGTCATCCCAGTCTCCAGACTCCAGTCTCCTCTAGAGCCATGAAGGACATAGAACCCTCAAGGGGCATCATTCTTTGGAGGAGAGCTTCCCTTGGCTCCTCTTCTATTTAGGTTCTGGTTTAGGAGCAGGTGTCTCTGCTAAAGCTAAACAGTATGTTACAGCCTTTAAGGATTAAGTAGCATCTTAGAATTTTAAACCTACAGAATTTATGGGGCTCTTCTAGTCAAGGGGATGGCAAACACAAGCAGGGAGGCCTCCTTTCTCCCTTTCCTTGACCATGGTATGACATTGCCAATCTATCACAACAATATCACAAGTTTGGGATGTCTTAGAATCCTCAGCAGGACACTAATGCAGCAGGACACAGAATTGACATTTAAAATAAAACATTTCTTATCCTTGATCTAACACAACTCCTTATTTTAGGAATAAGGTGAGGACCTCTGTTCTCCGTGACCCTCATTCCTCAACTCTGTCCCTTTATCTCTAGTTAATCTTGACCTGGGATGATTCCCACTGATCATTTCATGAACATTCTTAGATGGCTCCCCTCCCAGCAAGTCTTTCCTGAGCAGTCCTATTCCTTGGAATAAAGCTCTAGACAATTTACCACTAAGAAACTTAGCATGTTTAACTTCAGAGAGCTGCTACAATCTCCTCACTTATTTGATGGAAAGTTGAAGTCCAGAGATTGAAGAAAAGTGATTTGCCCGAGACCTCAGAACAACTTATGACTATGCCGGGTAAAGTCCAACATTCTAATTCTTGGGCCATGGCTCTCCCTATTATACCTTCTTGTGGCTGAGGTTCATTTCTTATTAATACTCAATGCATGGAATCATAGACTTTGGAGTTAGGGTTAGGGTTAGCGTTAGAATTATATACAGTACCTTTTCCAAACTTCCATAGAAGACAGAACTTCCTTTCTCCATGCTCCATTTCATGTGAGTGATCAAAAGGGACATGTTAATATCAAGAGGTTTTACGAAGCAGGAGATGGGTGTAGTGGAGAATTGCTGAATCTTTATCAGTCAGTTGCTGTTCATCCACTGCCTGACTATATGACTTGGGCTCTGGGTGGGCACTCCCTTTGCTCACACTTTCCTAGACCAAAGCCCTGTCCTGAAATGATCACACATTAACTGACCAGACGATTTAGGGCTCTAGCCTCTCCCACTTAAATGACTGTTTCCCTTAATCTTTAGGTAACACACATGATCTACAAAAACAAAACAAAACAAAACAAAACAAAAACAAGCAAAAAAAAACAACGAACAAAAAAAACCAATAATGGAATAGAGCAAAACCTGCAAGTTGGAGAGATTTTTTTTTCCCTCTCTACATCCTGACCTCCTTATTTGGTGGCTGCAAATAAAACAGATTAGAAACCAAAATCGACTTCCTTAATCTATTTATCCTAAATAAGAATGTAGTGAACTCACGGTTAGAGTTCTGTAAACTATTTTTAAAATTTGATCCAAATGTAGATTGGGTTTATAAATGGTTGACATGGCTATTGGGTGGATGAGAAAATGGAACTAAGAAGTCTTAGAGGATTATCCTGTGATGTTTTTATATGAAAGAAAGATGCACTTCAGCCTCACTGGGCAATAGATGTCCAGTCAAACTTTCAGCAAAATTATCAGTCTCCTGAGGTATTTTTTGCCCTGCTTCTCTCTCTAATGCATTCTTCCATTAGGTAAATCCTGAATTCTACCCAAGTGAATGTACTGGCTGGGCTGATGAGACAAAACACTGGTATTCCACAAACTGGTCATCTTATAAGTATCAAGGTCAGATTGGCCACTATTTTGATAGCCAGCTCTCAGTCAGCCAAGGGCAGAGACTCAACTTCTTTGATTCTCTAGCATTCTCTAGTCTGTTCTACCATCACCTCTTCCTTGGTGAACTCCAACTTACTTGTCACCTCTTCTTTGACTTTCTCCCTGAGGCCCTGGGCTAGAGTTCAACACTTCCTCTTTTGTGTCCGCACAGGACTTTCACATAACTCTAACATGTTATCTTTGAAATCTTTGAAGTGACTTGTTTGTTTATAGAGATTTCCTCCACTAGACTGAATTTATTGCCAGAGTCAAAATGACTTATTCACCTTTGAAACTCCAGTATACATAACAAAGTACTTGGTACTAACTAAGCACTGAACAAATAATGGTTGAATAATCCATGAATGATAAGTGAGTGAAAGAGTGGTCTGATACAAATGGTCTTTCAATTCCCTTCCATCTTTCTGTTCTGTGATCATATTTATTATTACTCTTACTCAGAACTAAACTCTGTGTCCGTGCCCAAAGGGAAAGAGTAAGGAGGGAAGGCAGCTCACCCTATAGGGTGTTTTTGCTCCCTCTTGGAGGCTGTATAACTGTGTAATACCCCCTTTTTTTTTCCTCAAAGGAAATTTGGTCACTTACAGCACAGGTATGCCAACTCCTCCATCCAAGTGAGTGAACTCTAGGTAGGCTGAATTACGAACATCTGGAAAACTGGATAAGGCATGATAAGGAGGTATGGAAGCAGCTCCACTCTTATCACTTAATATCATTCTACATATATATTTTTTTCTCTATCGGTGAAGTACGGAAGGACACTGATTTATCCAAAGCACTGGAGTATCACTGTTTTGTTTTTTCCTGAATATTTCTTCTACTCCACTGAGTAAAATATTTGAAGCCAGAAACAGTTCAAGATTAAGTTTACTTACTTTAGATGCTGGCCTATGTAAAAGGGTGTGACTGATGAAAATCTCTGGGTACTCCAGGGGTAAACAAAACTTCATAGATTGAAAAAGCAGTCAAACAGCCCATAAACAAAGAACTCCTTTTGCATTCAAATACAAAGATACACTTATTCTTGGAGTGTTAGCTCTTTCTTTTCCCTTTCTGGATCAGAAGATCAAGGTTAAATATGTTAAAGGGAGCAAGATTTCCATACCAAACTTAACAAACCTCTCACCTAGGAGAAGTGGGATGGGGAGGGGGAATAACAAGCTCTAAAGAGAATTCTGCACCTGGGGTCAGGCTTGAGGCCCTCCTTGGAGTCCCTCGACCCCTTCTCTTCTTGTGGTTGTCCCACCACGAAAAAGGTATCTCTGATGGTAGGGAAATTGTCCAGCAGGGCTCTCAGGCTGTTGCAGTATGCCATGATCTGCCCCCGAAGAGCATAGTGAGACATGTGGCGGTTGAATCTAAAAAGTCAGAAGAAGAGATGATGTACAGAGGTGAATCCAAGTTGTTCCATCTCTCACGGAAGTTCCAGGATATAAGTCCCTGGAGACTTTTCAAAGAGAATAGAGGACCTCTGTCAAGAAGAAACTTCTGTCTTGGTCAGGCTGCTGTTGTCTGAAGGCAGAGACATGGATCTCTTCCAAGTGCCTCTTAGCTGTCACTTCTGATACTGCTTCCTCTGTGTGTCAGAAGGCAGTTTAATTTGCTTTTATCCAGTAGGACTGTGGCTTATTTAAACACAAACCAGCTGATTAATTGTATGGATTTCTGTATAATACTGTTGTTTATTGAGTTCAGAGTCATAAATCAGCATGTGTAGTTCACATATACTATACTTACTTCTGGCAATATTCAGCTATAACATCTCTCTTGACTTTCCCAATTTCATCCTGTGATAAAAGAGAATGACAGTTTTCCTATTAGACAGTTGGCTATAAGAATTCCCCAAGCTAATACATCTGTACAAACTTATAGCTAACTTAAAGCAGGAGAAGGCCACACAGCTGAGATATTCTTTCTGAAGGTCAACCTACTGGGAGATATTCCTCTGTGGGTCTTTCCTACTCCAGCACATCTTGAGAGTATGCCAAGAATTCAAGGCCCTTACCACTCTTTACCTGAACCATTTCTCAGGGTTATGTTTGCAGAGAGCAGTCTGGAGGGATGAGGTAACATCTCTCTCTAGAAAAAAAAGCAGGTGGATTCCCAAGCTCAATGTTACTCAACTGTGACACAAAACTGCGTGTACCTCGGCTCCTCCATGTTGCCCCTGTGGAACCTCGGAGGCAAAAGGAAATGGCACAAACATGAGGCTCATGAGGCTGGCTCTGCTGTGAGTAACAAAGTTCTTTGTCTCTGACCTAGGAGTCTTGTGTCCTCTGCCAGCATCCTCAGAACAGTAACAGGCTAACTTATTAGCTATAAGTAGGCTAAAATCCCAGACCTTGACAAAACTGACAATTATATTGTCTGAACCCTTTCTAATCTGATAGGCATTGGATATTCCTGAAGGGCAGTTAATGAGCTAATATACTTTTCACTTGGTCAATATTTTTTGAATATTTTAGTTAAAAAAGTAATTTACTTATCAAAGTAATTTACTTAAATACTTATCAAAAGGAGTCCTTTGCCCCCATTATTGCTCAGCAGTAATCTAGAAGGTCTAGCCTCCATCATATCCAATTTGTAGAACTTGATTAGGTAAATTGAAGTCCTTCCTTTTCAGTCACAGGTATGGACAAAGCCTAGAGATTGTGAACCTTGTCATTTCATTCCCAAATAACTATATATTAGCCTAAGGACTTCTTCATCAAAAAATTAATGAATAATGAAATAATATCCATAAAATTAAGCAACACTTTTAATTGACAAAGGTTTAAATTTCATAATACTTCTCAAAAGATTAGGTCAGTATAAAACTGTTTAATAGAAACATGGTGGTAGTGTCTGAAAAACCAAGATAACAGGTGAATTTGATGGCAAGAGCCCTTGTGTACCTTGTCTAAACCCCCTAAGCACCTGTGGGTCACTCAGGAGTTGTCAAATGTTCCAGAGTAGGTGCTGAAACTAGGTCTGCTTAGAAAGTGACAAAACAAAATGTGCCCTTGGAAAAATGCACATATTTTAAAAACTAGACTGCAATTAGCTTGAATTCCTTCCTTTCTATTTCTTATTGAACTCTCTTTTTCATTTCTTTATATTTTCAATAGTTCTAACCAAATAGGCTGAAAGCAACAGGTTCCAAGTTAAGAATTTTTATTTGTTCAAATGTAAAAGATGGTGAGATCTTTAGGGAGCCCTTCTTACTACACTCACAAGGTTCTTCATTCTGTCAGCCATGGCTTGTTTCCTGAGGAGGAAGGCGTTCAGCATAATGTCCCGCAGCCCCACCTTTTCTAGTTGAATAGACACGAAAGCTTCCAGAGCCCTGACAAGTGAACAGAGACATGTGAGCCCAAGGCAGGAGGTAAATGGACATATAACAATAAGACTGGTGGACAGGAACACCTGCGGCTGCATACTGGGCACTGCAACAGGAGATCATGTGGCTCTGTTTCTGTGGTTCTTACCTGCTCCAAGTGTTTCTCTTCTATTCAGTGGGGATGCTGATATGTCACCATCCTTGTTGGGGACCCTCATGTGCCTGAGGCATGCATCATCAGTCTCCCCTCACTCCCAAACTTCATAGCCTGGCCCAGTGTTTGTACTCCCAAGGTCCCTTTGTGCCCTCCTGGTCTGAACTGTAGGGGTACCTGGACTGAAGTAGCCTCCTAAGGGTCCTCTTGACTAGACACATTGGTCTTAAATCTCCCATCCACACATTGGGAATGTGAACTTACAGCACTCAAACTCTGGTCATGTGTCAGATTAAGGGCATCTTGAGGAGTAGAGTGGCTTTGCCTGTTATTTTTTTTCATTCTAAATTTGCCAGAATTAGACTAGAGTCTCATTGGTATGCCTCAATAAAATATTCAGAGTATTCATAATTATTACAGAATACAAATGTCGTATTCTGTAATACAAATTATTACAGAATACGAGATCAAGATATAATAGGGAAACCCTGGTTTATAGATATATGTCTGTAGAGGCCGTGCCTCTCTGACAATGTACCATTCTATTATTCTAAGCAATGGAAAAACCCTTGTTAGAATAGTGAGGGTAGTTCTGTGCTTTTCTGTTTAAGATGTGGAAAATTTGGACATGCTGATATTCTTCTTCCTTATGTTCTACCCTCGTTGGAGTTTGAAAAATACAGAGAGAGGGAAGAAGGAGGGGAAGAAGGGAAGAGAAAGAGAAAGGAGAAGAGGGAGAAGAGTCGAGTCTGAAATTAGGAACTGTTGACTCTCCTTCAGAGACTGGAGCATATTAGAAGGAGCTGAGCCTTCTTGGTGTTTTATAACGTTTTCAGACAAGGTCTTAAAAATTTAACACATGCTGGTGACTCTGGGAGTTTAGGCATCATTCAATCCCATAATACTGTTACTAACTGGCTTGAAAGAGGATACTTTTGTTATTATAAACAACCCTTCACCACCACCCCCATGCAGTACCTTTTGGTAGCCTGGAATCTTTCTGAAGGATGAATAAGTGTGTCTGGGACTTTTGGAGTTGCAGCTAACAGCATGCTTTCTATGCCATTCACAGTTCTGGAATTTCTTCTTCTGGTTGGACCCATTCCACTATGATTTCTCAGGCCTGAGAAAGTTATTTCCTAAAATATTTCAAACCAAAGTGAATTAAATTTGTTGGATTTGTAAGTCCTGTGGTACTGACTGTAAAATTATCTCACAGCCATAACTGACCCCCAAATACATGTAAATGGCTGGATACACTGGGGGTGGGAGGGAGTGGAAGGGAGAGAAGAGAAGGGGAGGAGAGGAGAGAGTAAGGGAGCAAACGGAAGAGAGATACCATTTTGCACAATGAAGGGGTGAGGCACTAAGTGTGACTATTTCCAGAATAGAGTTGTCTAAGGTGCTCTGAGAAAAAACTCACCATTTTACAAGGTGGCTAGTTGGAGTGCTTTGTATACTGGCCTCTCAAGAAATACAGCTGATGAACTTCATGGCTGCAAGATCTGAAAAATCATCTCAGGGTGCCCATTTTTTTTTTTTTTTTTTTTTTTTTTGCGGTATACGGGCCTCTCACTGTTGTGGCCTCTCCCGTTGCGGAGCACAGGCTCCGGACGCGCAGGCTCAGCGGCCATGGCTCACGGGCCCAGCCGCTCTGCGGCATGTGGAATCTTCCCGGACCAGGGCACGAACCCGTGTCCCCTGCATCGGCAGGCGGACTCTCGACCACTGTGCCACCAGGGAAGGCCTGTCCATTCTTGTATAGCCTAAGCATATGGAGGTGGGCTGTATATGCTGCCCTGCATAATGTAATAATGATGGAGGGAGAGGTGGAGGGAGGGTGGGGAAGGAAGAGGGGGAAGAAAAAAAGGGAAATCTGTATCTTCCAATATTCCTATTGGTTATGGAACTACAGGGCATGATGGATGGAATTCTTTTACATTTGTCTAAAATACTAACTAAAAGAAAAATATTAAGCCTTCAAAGGAAAGACTATTCTTCTTCAAAGAAAGAAATAAGTTCTCCATAGCTGAATTACTGAAGGACACTTAAGGAAAATGAGACAAAAGAAAAAAATCTTGGGTTAAAAAGGCTAAAGTTTCCATCTTGATTTTTTCTGAAGACTCTTGGGCTATCCCAGTCTCCTGGAAATAGTAGAATATACAAGTTCAGAAGACTCAAGAGGTCTTCGAAAGGCTATGAGTGAGCTAAGAGGGAAGAAAATAAGCTCTGTAATCAGATCCTAGTGCTGACACTCAGCTGGTGATCTTGGCTCTGTTCCCTAACCTTTCAAAACCTGTTTCCTCACCTAGAAAAAGGGGATGATGTCCTCCATCTCCTAGGGCTGCTGAGAGGACCCATGAGCTCAGGTATATCCATCACTTAGCTCACTGCCTTGCCTGGACCATAGAAGCTGCTAAGTGGAACCCTTAAATCCTTGACTCCCTCAAGTTGCACTCAAAATCTCAACCATGACCATCTTTTGTTTCTATCCTCACTTTCTTCATTTTTTCCAGTCCCTTCCTACAAATATGATCACATCTATTTTATTCTTAATTCTCCGACCCCTTAAGCTTCCTCTTCAATTCTGACCCAACTTCTTAAAGAGTTATAATGGACTAAATGCTTGTGTCTCTCCCTAAATTCTTATGATGAAGCCCTAACCCCCAGTGATGGTATTTGGAAATGGGGCCTTTGGGAGGTAATTAGGGTTAGATAAGGTAATTAGGGTTAGATGAGGTCATAAGGGTGGGGCCCAAATCTGATAGGGCTGGTGTCCTTATAAGAGGAGGAAGAGACACCAGAACTTTCTCTCTCTCTGCCTTGAGAGGACAGTGAAAATGCAGACATCTGCCAGGAAGAGAGCTCTCACTAGAAGCTGATCATGTTGGCTCCTTGATCTTGGACTTCTAGCCTCCAGAACTATGAAAAAATAAATTTCTGTTGTTTAAGCCACCCAGTATATGGTATTTTGGTAAGGCTGCCCCAGCAGACTAATGTAGGAGCTGTAAATATACCCTACTTCTACATTGCTATCATTCTGTCACTCCATAACTCTGGCAGTCTGGTTTTCACTCTAACCCCCTTAGAACTGCTCTCTCAGAGCCAGCAATGAACTTTTGAGTGAACCTACCTCAACATAATAATGACAAACCCACAGCCAACATCATGCTCAATGGTGAAAAACTGAAACCATTTCCACTAAGATCAGGAACAAGACAAGGTTGCCCACTCTCACCACTATTATTCAACACAGTTTTGGAAGACCTAGCCACAGCAATCAGAGAAGAAAAAGAAACAAAAGGAATCCAAATTGGAAAAGAAGTAAAGCTGTCACTGTTTGCAGATGACATGATACTATACATAGAGAATCCTAAAGATGCTTCCAGAAAACTACTAGAGCTAATCAATGAATTTGGTAAAGTAGCAGGATACAAAATTAATGCACAGAAATCTCTTGTATTCCTATACACTAATGAAGAAAAATCTGAAATTAAGGAAACACTCCCATTTAGCATTGCAACAAAAAGAATAAAATACCTAGGAATAAACCTACCTAAGGAGACAAAAGACCTGCAGGCAGAACACTATAAGACACTGATGAAAGAAATTAAAGATGATACAGACAGATGGAGAGATATACCATCTTCCTGGATTGGAAGAATCAACATTGTGAAAATGACTATACTACCCAAAGCAATCTACAGATTCAGTGCAATCCCTATGAAACTACCAATGGCATTTTTCACAGAACTAGAACAAAATATTTCACAATTTGTATGGAAACACAAAAGACCCCGAATAGCCAAAGCAATGTTGAGAAAGAAAAAGAGAGCTGAGGAATCAGGCTCCTTGACTTCAAACTATACTACAAAGCTACAGTAATCAAGACAGTATGGGACTGGCACAAAAACAGAAATATAGATCAATGGAACAGGATAGAAAGTGCAGAGATAAACCCACACACATATGGTCACCTTATTTTTGATAAAGGAGGCAAGAATATACAATGGAGAAAAGACAGCCTCTTCAATAAGTGGTGCTGGGAAAACTGGACAGCTAAATGTAAAAGAAAGAAATTAGAACACTCCCTAACACCATACACAAAAATAAACTCAAAATGGATTAAAGACCTAAATGTAAGGCCAGACACTGTAAAACTCTTAGAAGAAAAGATAGGCATAA
The DNA here is from genome assembly GCF_963924675.1 of Phocoena phocoena. Lineage (NCBI taxonomy): Eukaryota > Metazoa > Chordata > Mammalia > Artiodactyla > Phocoenidae > Phocoena > Phocoena phocoena. Next base: position 49,737,373 of record NC_089230.1, read on the forward strand.
CACTCTATGACATAAATCAGCAAGACCCTTTTTGACCCACCTCCTAGAGAAATGGAAATAAAAACAAAAATAAACAAATGGGACCTAATGAAACTTCAAAGCTTTTGTACAGCAAAGGAAACCATAAGCAAGACGAAAAGACCACCCTCAGAATGGGAGAAAATATTTTCAAATGAAGCAGCTGACCAAGGATTAATCTCCAAAATTTACAAGTACCTCATGCAGCTCAATATCAAAAAAACAAACAACCCAGTCAAAAAATGGGCAGAAGACCTAAACAGACATTTCTCCAAAGAAGATATACAGACTGCCAACAAACACATGAAAGGATGCGCAACATCACTAATCATTAGAGAAATGCAAATCAAAACTACAATGAGGTATCACCTCACACCAGTCAGAATGGCCATCATCAAAAAATCTAGAAACAATAAATGCTGGAGAGGGTGTGGAGAAAAGGGAACCCTCTTGCACTGTTGGCAGGAATGTAAATTGATACAGCCACTGTGGAGAACAGTATGGAGGTTCCTTAAAAAACTAAAATTAGAACTATCATATGACACAGCAATCCCACTACTGGGCATATACCCTGAGAAACCCAAAATTCAAAAAGGGTCATGTACCACAATGTTCATTGCAGCTCTATTTACAATAGCCAGGACATGGAAGCAACCTAAGTGTCCATCAACAGATGAACGGATAAAGAAGATGTGACACATATATACAATGGAATATTACTCAGCCATAAAAAGAAACGAAATTGAGTTATTTGTAGTGAGGTGGATGGATCTAGAGTCTCTCATACAGAGTGAAGTAAGTCAGAAAGAGAAAAACAAATATAGAGAATTGACTTGAGGACACAGGGAGGGGGAAGGGTAAGCTGGGACGAAGTGAGAGAGTGGCATGGACTTACATATACTACCAAATTTAAAATAGATAGTAGTGGGAAGCAGCCATATAGCACAGGGAGAGCAGCTCGGTGCTTTGTGACCACCTAGAGGGTTGGGATAGGGAGGGTGAGAGGGAGACGCGAGAGGGAGGAGATGTGGGGATATATATATATATATATGTATAGCGGATCCACTTTGTTATAAAGCAGAAACTAACACACCATTGTAAAGCAATTATACTCCAATAAAGATGTTAAAAAAAAAAAAAAGCAACCATCCTAGCTACTACATGTTTCCAAGGATTTTGAAGCACATCAAAGAGAATGTTATTAATGAAAACATTTTGGAAGAAATAAAACTAGAGATACTGTTGCATCTCACTTCTCTATGTCAAACTTTTAACCATTTATTCCCAGAAGAGAAATTTGAAACATTAAGACAAAATTGTTGGGTAAAAGATCCATTCGCTTTTCGAAACCCAGAATCAATAATTGAGTTCAACTTGGTGCCTGAAGAAGAAAATGAATTATTATAGCTCAGTTCTTCATACACATTGAAGAATGATTATGAAACATTAAGTTTATCACATTTTGGATTAAGATAAAGGAAGACTTTCCTTTGTTAAGTCGAAAGAGTATCCTGCTCTTATTACCATTCACAACAACTAGTTTGTGTGAGCTAGGGCTTTCAGTCTTAACCCAGAAAAAACAAAGGAAAGGAATGGATTAAATGGTGCAGCAGATATGCAAGTAGCATTATCCTCCTGTGTTCCAGACTGGAATGAACTTATGAACAGGCAAGCACACCTACCACGTTAAATAAATCTTTTTTTTTTTAAATCGGAGTATAGTTGCTTTACACTGTTGTGTAAATAAATCTTACCTGGTTTTTGTTTTTTCATTTCTTATTTTGTGATTTTTTATGTGTTGTATTTAAATGTTAATCTAGCACTGTATGTGATAACTTTATGTTTTAATTTTTGTTATATTTAATACTAATAAAATCATAATGTAATTTAAAAAAAGAAAGTAAAAGGGAAAAATTTGCCATCTACAACTTCAAAGGAATATTATCAATATGCCTAATCTAACTAGTGCATAACTATGTGATTCTCTGCCTCTTTATTACTTTTTTATCTTTGGAGTAAAAATTCTTAAAAAAAAAAAAAAAAGAATTAAGGGTCCAGAAATACACTCTTACATTTATGGTCAACTGATTTTTGTCAAGGGTGCCAGGACAATTCAATGGGGAAAAATGAGTCTTTACAACAAATGATACTGCGACAGCTGGATAAGTACATTCAAAAGAATGAAGCTGGGTCTTCCCTGGTGGCGCAGCGGTTGAGAGTCTGCCTGCCGATGCAGGGGACACGGGTTCGTGCCCTGGTCCGGGAAGATCCCACATGCCGCGGAGCAATTGGGCCCGTGAGCCATGGCCACTGAGCCTGCGCGTCCGGAGCCTGTGCTCCGCAACGGGAGAGGCCACAACAGTGAGAGGCCCGTGTACTGCAAAAAAAAAAAAAAAAAAAAAAAAAAAAAAAAAAAAAAAAGAATGAAGTTGGACCCCCTATCTCACACTACATATAAAAATTAACCATAAATGAATCATTGACCTGAATGTAAGAGCTAAAACTACAAAAGTTTTAGAAGAAAACATAGGAGTAAATCTTCCTGACTTTGGATTAAGCAATGGTTTCTTAGATGTAACACCAAAAGAGTAAGTGACAAAAGAAGAATTGGTAAATTGGGCCCAGTCCCAAAAGCGATGGCGGTTGCAGTTGTGGGTCTTACTTCTCCTCCCTTGCCCTAGAGGATCTTCTCTTTTTCTCCCTTTCTGCCATTCCAGCAAGCTGCAAACCCTCTGAAAAAAATGCCTCTGTACCTCTAGCTCTTGCGGAGGTTGGTGTCTTTAGTGGAGTCTCCTATTTCAGGGGGACCTTCAAGACGGCTGACGAGTAAGACATAGAGATCACCTTCCTCCCCACATATACATCAAAAATACAACTACATGTGGAACAACTCCTACAGAACACCTACTGAACACTGGCAGAAGACCTCAGACTTCCTAAAAGGCAAGAAAATCCCCATGTACCTGGCTGTGCAGCTGACAGGATCAGGCCTGACACCAGGCCTGTTGTCAGGCCTGAGCCTCCGAGGTGGGAAAGCCAACTTCAGGACACTGGACCATCAGAGCCCTCCTGGCCCCACGTAATATCAATTGGCAAGAGCTCTCCCAGAGATCTCCATCTCAATACTAAGACCCAGCTCCACCCAACAGCCAGCAAGCTCCAGTGCTGGACACCCCCACGCCAAACAACTAGCAAGACAGGAACACAACCCCACCCATTAGCAGAGAGGCTGCCTAAAATCATACTAAGTTCACAGACACCCCCAAAACACACTGCTGGACACGGCCCTGCCCACCAGAAAGGCAAGGTCCAGCCCTACCCACCAGAACACGGGCACCAGTCCCCTCCACCAGGAAGCCTACACAACCCACTGAACCAACCTCACCCACTGGGGGCAAACACCAAAAACAATGGGAACTACGAACTTGCAGCCTGCGAAAAGGAAACCCCAAACACACGTTAAGTTAAACAAAATGAGAAGACAGAGAAATATGCAGCACATGAAGGAGCAAGGTAAAAACCCACCAGACCAAACAAATGAACAGGAAATAGGCAGTCTACCTGAAAAAGAATTCAGAGTAATGACAGTAAAGATGATTCAAAATCTTGGAAATAGAATGGAGAAAATACAGAAGAATAGGTAAATTGGACTCATCAAAATGAAAAACTTTTGTTTCAAAGAACACCATCAAGGAAGTAAGAAGATGATCCTCAGAATGGAAGAAAATATTTTCAAATCATATACTTGATAAAGAACTTTTATTCAGAATACGTAAAGAACTCTTATAACTCAATAATAAAAAAAATCCAATTTTATAAAAGGGCAAAGGATTTGAATTGACATGTCTTTAACAAAGATATACAAATAGCCAATAAGCACATGAAAAGATGCTCAATGTCATAAGTAATTAGAAAAATACAAATCACAGCCACAGTGAGATATCATTTTACCCTCACTAGATGGCTAAAATAAAGAAGAGAGATAATAAAAAGTGTTAGCAAAACTCAAAACATACATATGTCCTTACAAAAACTTGTATATAAATGTTCATGGCAGCATTATTCATAATAGTTAAAAAGTAAAAACAACCCAATGTCTGTCAACTGATGAATGGATAAGTAAAACGTGGTATATACATATAATAAAATATTATTCATCAGTAAAAAATGAAACAAAACAAAAGCGAGGTACTGGTACATGCTACGACATGGATGAAGCTTGAAGACACTATGCTAAGTGAAAAAATTCAGACATAAAAGGCCATATATTGTATGATTCCATTTATATGAAATGTCCAGAATAGGCAAATCCATAGAGACAGAAAGTGGATTACTGGTTGCTAGGAGCTGAGGAAAGTGGGGAATGGGGGTTGACTGCTAATGGGTACAGGGTTTCTTTTGAGAATGAGGAAAATGTTCTCGAATTAGATAGTGGTGATGATTGCATGGTCTTGTGAATTATACGTTAAAGGGGTGAATTTTATGTTATGTGAATTATATCAATAACAACTAAAAAATTTGGAAAAGAAAGAGAATATATTTCGTGTTACCTTTTGTGAAAAAAAGAAGGGCAAATGTATCTGGTTACTTTTGCAAAAAGAAATACAGGAAGGATAAAACAGAAAACAATGGAATCATTTATCCACAAAGGGTAGGCGTGGAGGAACAGGATATTTTCTGCTGGTTGATTCTAGCTTGTCAATATTATAGAGTCACATACAATGGAAAAATTATCAGCAAACCACTGAAAATTAAGAGACCCAGTAAGAATTTGATCATATGTCAGTTTGTATTAGGAAAGAAGGAAGGGAGGGGAAGAGGGAAGGAAAGAAGGTAAAAAGATAGGGAAAAAATGGTCAAAAAAGGGAGAAAGACAAGGAGGGAAAAGGGGAGGATGGGAAGAAGGAAAGCAGGGAGGAGTGGAGGAAGGAGGAGGGAGGGAAAGGGGGAGGGAGGAAAGAATGGGGCAACCTGACAGTAGCTGGCGGTAGTGGTAGCACGCCTCAGGCTTCTCTATCTTACAGGCTGACCTTGACATCAGCATGACGGCCCCCTCAGGGAGTGTGATAGAAGGACGCCTGCTGGACAGCCACCATTAAAGCATTTTTCTGAGTAGCTTGGCATGCAAGGGTCACTTGCATATTTTCCACTCCCGGATGGAACAAGAGCTAAAGGAAGAAATGTGAAAGTAATTAGGAATTTCTCTCATAACAGAAAGGTGAAGTTGAGGGTGGGGATCACCACTTACTTAACATGTAAATGTATGGATCAAACTGCTGGATACGTTGAGATCCTTGCTCCTCAGCCACAAGCCTGAATTTGGTCTGTCCATAAGCAGTGTTTCATCCCATGAAGGCAGGCTCCAGGCCTAATTGCTCTGTATCTGGACAGCATCAGGTTTCCCCAGTTATCAGAAAAGGATGAGTAGGCTCTGATTAACTAGCAAATATATGCTCAAAGGTAGGCTTTTGTAAAACTGCCAAGATTAGATTAGTGTTTAAAACATACACACACAAATACAAACCTGCACGTACACATATAGAAGCAAAGAAGTCCATCTGAGTGACAGAGAAATGCAAATCAAAACTGCAATGAGGTATCACCTCACACCAGTAAGAATGGGCATCATCAGAAAATCTACAGACAACAAATGCTGGAGAGGGTGTGGAGAAAAGGGAACCCTCTTGCAGTGTTGGTGGGAATGTAAATTGATACAGCCACTATGGAGAACAGTATGGAGGTTCCTTAAAGAACTACAAATAGAATTACCATATGACCCAGCAATCCCACTACTGGGCATATACCCTGAGAAAACCATAATTCAAAAAGACACATGCACCCCAATATTCATTGCAGCACTATTTACAACAGCCAGGTCATGGAAGCAACCTAAATGCCCATCGACAGATGAATGGATAAAGAAGATGTGGTACATATATAAAAGGAATATTACTCAGGCATAAAAAGGAACGAAATTGGGTCATTTGTAGAGACATGGATGGATCTAGAGACTATCATACAGAGTGAAGTAAGTCAGAGAAAAACAAATATCGTATATTAACACATATATGTGGAACCTAGAAAAATGGTACAGATGAACCGGTTTGCAGGGCAGAAATAGAGACACAGATGTAGAAAACAAATGTATGGACACCAAGGGGGAAAAGTGGCAGGGGTGGTGGTGGTGGTGGGATGAATTGGGAGATTGGGATTGACATATATAAACTAATATGTATAAAACACATAACTAATAAAAACCTGTTGTATAAAAAATAAATAAAATAACAAACAAAAAAAAAAAAAGAAAGAAAGGAAAAGAAAAACATTGACATCATGGCAGATAGATTATAAGGGAGAGAATTTAGAATGCAATTGCATTTGCATGGCCAGCGGTGATAGAAATTAGTTTTTACTGGCCACTCATTCTACTGTTACATTATTTTTACTTTGACCCTCTCAAGGCTCACCTATCTACACGGTCACTGTCCTCCAGCAGAGAGATAATAAAGACAGGAGGTGGATGGACCACCTTGTCTTCGTGTGATGCAAATTCAAAGTGAACAGGCCTCAGATACAAATGGAACTCTTCAAAACCCATCTCACATGCCAAGTCCTTATAAGACTAAAAGGGAAAAAAAAAAAAGCCAAGAACATTTGCTATTATTTTCCCCTAAAAGGAAAGTAAGTGGTAAGAAAACCAAACCATCTGAATAAGCACAAAAGCAAAAGTCAAAACAAAAGTAAGCCAAGTCCGGTGTGAAGTGAATGAGTCACAAGGGTTTTGAGTCTGCCCTAAGCTCTGACAGTTAAAGATAGTAGTTAAGGTGGGAGGAGATATGCTTGGGCACTTCCTCAACTCTCATTTCCTACAAGTTGGCTTCTGTCTTCAGAGCCCTCCTGAGGTCACCAATATTGCCCTCAATAGGAGGGTCACCATTTTTTCTCAGAGCTCCTCATGGTTGGCCTGTCTCCTCCCTGAGGAACATTTTTGTTCTCCTGGATCCAGGATCTCCATGCTTCTGCCTCTTGACTACTCTCTCTCAGTCTTCACTGGCTTCTCCTCTTTTTGGTTGTTGAAATAGCCCTCCTCTACCACCCATGCCATGTCACTGACCTTGTTGGAGACACTGCAGGACCCCATGCGGGTCACCCAGATGGCTCGGAAGGGCAGTGGCACCAGTCGCACGTGCACAGCCCCTGCTAGACGTTCCCCCGGGCTGTTGATGACACGGTTGTGGCTCTGGCGGACCACAAAGAGCTGCACCCACCCCACGCCAGGGCACTGGCTGAGCAGCCAAGCACTGCTGCCCCCATCCCGCCACCATTGCTGCCGCTACATTCCGGCTTCTCCTCTTTATTTTCAACACCTGTTTCCTGGTGTTCTAAACCTAATCCTCTTCTCACCTTCTCCATGCCCTCCTTAGGGAGTCTGTCATCCAACTCCAGGCCCTAACCATCACCCCCTTGTGTAAGAACCTGTGACCCCCATCTCTGTCCTGCTTCAACTCTGAGCTCTACTCTCACGTGTTCATGGCTTGCAGCCAGGATCCATTCAGATGTCGCTCTGGCATTTCAGGCTTCTGTGTCTAGAATGCCTTCCCTTCCTCTCTTACCCCCATTCTAACACACTTCTTCATCTTGAGAATTTGGTACATTAAGGCTGAGTTCAAATGGCACCTGTATTAGTTTGCTAGGCTGCTGTGAAACAGTACCATAAGCTGGGGGGCTTAAACAACAGAAATTTGTCTCAGTTCTGGAGGACAGAAGTCCAAGATCAGTGTTGCAGGGTTGGTTCCTTCTGAGGGTTTTGAGTGAAGGAGCTGTTCCAGGCCTTTCTCGGCTAATAGATGGCTATCTTGTCCATGTGGTTTCACACAGTATTCCTTCTGGGTATGTCTGTGTCCAAACTACCTCTTCTTATAAGGACACCAGTTATATTAGATAAGAGCCTACTCTGATAACTTCATTTTAACTTGACTACCTCTGTAAAGATCCTATCTCCAAATAAGGTCACATTCTGGGGTACTAGGGGTTAGAGCTTGAACATATGAATTTTGGAGTTACACAATCATCCCTAGGCCCTTTTCTATGGAACTTTCTCTGATTCACTTAGAAAGAGTGAAATACACTATTTCCTGTGCTCCCATAGTATTTTGTTCATATGACTAAAATATCATACTAAACTTTATTAGGGGGAACTTTTACATTGTGAACTCCCTGAGAACAAGGATCAGAAATTATGAGGAGGTAGTATCATAGCAGTTAATAATATCTGGGCTCTTGGTTTGAATTCTGCTTCTACTACTTTCTAGTTATTTGATCTTAGGCAAATTACTTAATTTTTCTGAGCCTCTACCTTCCTGCTGGTAACATGTTTGTAAGCTATCATATCATAATATATCATAAGGACATCATAAAGCTATCATATCAAAAGAATATTCTGAGGAGTACATGAACTAATACATGTAAAGTCCCCAGTACAGACCCTGGCCACACTAGGCCCTAGACAGTGGTTGATGGTTGATGATTGGACTCTGCGTCTTCAGGGCCTCTCATGGGGACAGAACACAACAGAACTCATACACGTTTGCAACAAATCTTCAAGTTCCATATTTTTCCAGTTTGGGGAACATATTCACTTAAATGTCTTACCATCATCTCACGCTCATACCTAAAACCTAACTCACTAAGTGTTCTCTCCCCCTGCCTGCTGAACCTTCCATACCTCTGCCAGACCTGGATGCTGTCACTGACTCATTCTTTCCTTTCTTTAGGCCCTCCATTGCTTCTGCTCTGCTATTCAACTTCATTATATTTGAGAGCAAATACAATCAGTATTCACTGAGTGCCCAGTGAGGGTCAGGCTTCATACCCCTGATAGGATACTAGGGAGCTTACACTAGCAGGAAAACCAACAAACCAATATTAAGCATCTAATTAAAAGGCAATGGCTGAATGAAGAGGAAGCCCGGGTGCTCGGAGGAGAACCCAGCCTAGCTGAGTGGTCAGAGAGGCATGTGGGGAGGCCTGAATGAGAGGATAAACGATGGAGGGAGGGAGAAAGGGAGGTCATCATTTCAGCCATTTAGAAAGCTCACTCTGGCTACTCTTGGGGCAGAGATGGGGCAAGGCTTGCAGGTAGGGGGACCCATAGTCTGTTATCCTCCATCTGGATCCTCAGTCCCCCTACTGACCGTGCTAAATGTACACTCCCCAGACTCATCTCTATCAGCCTATGCCAGAGGGTCAAGAGTTCCAAAAGTTTGGAAAATGTCTGTAGGAGCAGCATATGAGAATCTTGGCCTTGGTTCTGTCCTACGTCTGCTGCAGACTTGAATGCAAGCAGGCCTATCTCCCCCACGAGGAAGGGATCGCCCATCACTTTAGCTGAAAACAGCTGAAAGAAAACAGAATACTTTTTAAAACACACACACACACACACACACACACACACACACACACACAAAAAGAAATTTGACATATTAAGAAAAATACATCAGCAGCATAGACTTTGGATCCAGAGTTCCTGGGCTCAAGTCCTAGCTCTGACACTTATAAGCTGTGAGATTTGGGGCAATTTATTCAATTTAGCTGTCTCTCAGTTTCCTCATCTGCAAAGTGGGGATAAGGACAATAACAGCACCTAATAGGAACTGATAGATCAAAACTGTATCATAGGGTTGTTGAGAGGGTTAAGTGAGTTAATATATACAAAAGTGCTTGGTACAGAGTATTTGCTATTACCATTATCATAAATGTTTTAAGCCAAAATAAAGAGAGAAATGACAAAGATGACCTAAATAGAAATAGAAGTATCTGATATATTTCAAGTATTTTAGTGGCCAATAATAATAATATTAATAATTTCTTATAAACTCTAATTGAAGTTTTAAAAATTTCAAGTATTTTCATGTATATTAACTCATTTTTATTTTCACAAGATACCCATGATTTAGGCATCATAGATAACTATTATTTCCATTTTACCAGTGAGGGGTCTGAAGCAACACTGAAATTTTCTAAGGTCATACAACAGTACCAAGAATAAACTTAGGTTTCCTAGTTCCAAGCTGTACTTTTTTTTTTTTTTTTGCGGTACGCGGGCCTCTCACTGTTGTGACCTCTCCCGTTGCGGAGCACAGGCTCCGGACACGCAGGCTCAGCGGCCATGGCTCACGGGCCCAGCCGCTCTGCGGCATGTGGGATCTTCCCGGACCGGGGCACGAACCTGCGTCCCCTGCATTGGCAGGCGGACTCCCAACCACTGCGCCACCAGGGAAGCCTGAAAGTTCCTTCATCTTAATAGCAAGTACCCACCCAGAGTAAGGTCAAATTAGAAACCCAGGCTCAACTGTGATAGCCTTAATAGAAAAAGAAAAAATTAAAATCCAATTACAAACACCATGTAAATCACTGGGCCACAGTTTGAACCACAGAGCATTAGAGCTGGAAGGGGCTTTAGTGATCATTGAGCTCACTTCTACCCTCCTCCCCTCAAATACACAAACATAATGTTAAAAAATAGGAAAGTAAGGCTCAGAGTCACACAGCAAGTTAATGCAGGACTGAACTTGAGTCCAAGTCACTGACTCCTCACTCAGTGCTGTCTCTCCTCTACCAGATCTCAGCTCAGGACAAAAGAGTACATTTTAGGAAGAATCTTAGAAAGAAAAAAATTTAATTAAAAAGATATTTTAAAAATATAAATAATAAACCAGAAAATATTTTCCCCATATCTAGTACATCTCCCTTTAAATTATAACTGTAGCAGCATCCTGATAAACTAGAAACTTTGAAAATGAAAACTAGAAACTTTTTCAAAAATGAAAAAAAAATAGAAATAAAAATGTTGTCAAGCCCTAGGACTATGATCTGTCCCTGGCCAGATAGAGGGGAATAGAGCCAAACATAAAAGCAAAGCTAAGTAGTAACATCTGGGAGGAAACATTCTCTTTGCCAAGGACCCACCTACTCCTTTCAGAGAACCTACGTCTTTCTGGAGCTGTGCGCTGTACCAGGACTTGGGCTTGGCTGGAGTGAGCCACACATCCAGGGCCAGCTGCAGCATGTGTCTCTCTAGCAAGGTGAGGGCAATGGCTGATGTGGGCCTGCAGGTGTGGCAGGCCTCCCTGAGGAGGTGCTCAAGGGCTCTGGGGATGCGCAATGCCAGGCCCAGGGAAAGGTGGAACTCCAGCAGGTAAATGTTTGTCAAAGCTGGGCTTAATGAAGAGAAACAATTAATGACGATTTTACACAGTGAAGAACTTAATGTTTCTACAGGTATTTGGATTTTATATTTTTCGAGACCAATAAAACACTCTTATAATCCAGGGCATTATAAAAAATTGGAAGCTCAATGGGGTCTCAGAGGCTGTCCAGGGAGCCCATCAAGTTACACAACGTGCTTTTTGCTTTAATGTGAACCTTTTTAAAACTAGAAGACATAGTTTACTCTAAAAGCCAAAAAGAATAAGATTCATTGTAAGTCAAATCATTATGCTGTACACCTTAAATGTATACAGTGCTGTATATCAATTATATCTCAATAAAATTGAAAAAAGGGATTCTAAAATTGTATATGGCAAACCTGTCAACATTTCAGTAATCAATATTTAGCCAAATATTTGAAAACAAAATAACTTAATATAAAAGTATCTAAATATTAAACAAATACTTTCCATGACTATTTCTATTTTTCACCCGATTCTTTATCCATTTTTTTCCCCCAAAATGATAATGGATGAAGACGATTTTTAAGTTCTGTACACAACTGCTGGAATCATTCATGTTTGCCATAAAAATGTTATATTTTATGAATGAATGAGGCCAGAGATAATAAAACACTTTTCTGTGGGTTATTGCTTTGGAAATAAAGGATATAGCACCAGTCAAGTCAAGGGCCTTTCTATATCTAAATACTTCTTAAACCCATGCAAATGGTATTCTTCTTACTCCTAGATCTTAGAAAATACAAACCTAAGTCTGGAAAGGAATCTCATCAAGTAAATATCATTTGCTTTTGAGACACTCTGACAGGTTTTAGTATCCATATAGTCCTAGCATGTTCTGTCAAAAACCACTTCCTGAACAGTAGAAGTGGTCTCAAACTTACTATAGTTAAAAAATCAGTCCTGTGAAAGGTCTTTGGAGAAAATGCAGTCTTGTGCCTGGAGCTCCCAGGGTTCCTTCTCAAGAGAAAGAAAGAAAAGGTTAGAACCTCAGCTATGAAATCCCATGGCACCCTACCCATGGGATGCCTGTCCATGAAATGATGGACCAAGATGACGTCACAGCCCATTGTGGCAATCTCTTACTGCAAGTCTGCCTGTACTGCTAGACTATACACTTCACAGGAGCATAGGGCCATGCCTGCATTGTTGATTCTGTGTCCTCAGCTCCTAGCACACTGCCTGGTACATGTAGATGCTCAAAAATATTTGATGAATGTTGAAAGGAGCTGGACAATTTCTCCGCCCATTTGGAGCAACAGAGAGGTTGTGATCTTGGGTTACACAGACCAACTTGGAGCCTGTCACCAGCTTCTTGGTTCCTCTGTACCCCTGAAGCCTGGAAAGGAATGGTGAGGGGGAATCATACCACATATAAAGCGGGTGACTTCATGTACTCTCTCTGAGTGATCTCAGGAAATTTAATCTGCTCCTTAAAGGGGTGGAGGTGGTATCACAGGATAAGCCTGCAGAAACCTTTTTGTTGACACTTGCTAGAATAAGGAAATTCCTTTTTGAGAAATTTAAAGCACATCTGTGTTTCATATAGGTTGGCTTGTGTGGCACCTCTGATAAATCCTATGACAGCATTTCAAGAGCAACCAGGGTTTTTTAGGACTCCTCAAGGGAATGAAGATTCTGCACCCAGTGGCATAAGTTTAAATTCTAGCCTCCTATTCTTTATTTACAAAGTAAATAGATATTGAGTATGCCAAGGGATCCCTCTTCTGTGACTTTTATATTTACTTCTCTCAGCTCCAAATACTTGAGAGGTGCTTTGTAGAATAGTATTAGGCTTAACATCATACCCTTAAATTATCCAGAAATTAAATGTGAAATGTCTGAAGACAACACCAACTTACCAGCTATTGTTGATGGAAATGAGTTATTTGCAAATTATGTTAAGGGGAAGTCCAAATGTATTGCTAGCATCTGGATGGCCTTCACGCCAAAGCCTCTGGACATACTCCCACTGACACTCTATCTAGAAATATCACATAAAAGTTAAAATTAGAAAAGTCAAACTTTCCCATGGATGTGAATTATGAGCCCTGGCATGATAAGAACAGAACATCAGCCCTTTGCATCTCTTCATTATTTGACTAATTTTCACCCAGACATGGGTTTTAAGGATTCACTCACACAGAGACATGCTTGTCTTTAGTCTGAGCTGAGGGTCAGCCAGGGAAAGCAAAGGCAACCAGCTTCAGGCAATCTTAAGAGGCACAAGAAAACTTCTTTCTGTCAAATAACTGACTACAAGGAAAAAATTCTAAGCAGGCCTAAGGTAACTGTACTGCAACAATCATTATCTCCTAGCCTTTCCCCAGAGGACACAGACTGTGATCATTTCCTGTAGTGTCCTAGAAATAATTGCAACCTTCTAAAAAATAAATATAATTTTACACTTTAATGTCTTACAAGGGGGTAGGTTTCATCCTTCTTTCACTATAAACTCTGTGACTGAAAGAAAACAGGTTGTCAATTCTTTGGTATCGTTAAATGCAATTAGGATTGGAAACCTCCCTTTAAGATTGTAGTCATGCTTGGAATTCAACAATGCAAATAACCTTACAAATAAACATCGTGTACGTGCTGCCCTAGAAAACCCAGATCCTGGACTGGGACTGAAAGGAAAACATGATTTTCAGTTCTGGCCTGTGTTTTTCATCCTCTTCTCACACGGAATCTTCTAACACCCAAATATACTCACGTAAGGATGCCCCTCACCAGCTGCAGGTGAAGCCTCAGGCAGGTGCATTCCTCTCGGTAGGCCTTAATGAAGTAAGGGTAGCTGAGATCAAACCTTGGGCACCTGTGTATGACGTCAGTGATCACTTGTGCTAAGGCAAACCTCTCCTCTGGGTCCAACACATGCTGGTAGGCTTCAGAGTAATTGCCAAGAAGTTTCAAATAAGGTTGACAGTCAGGGAACAGGGCCCAGCAGAGAGAGGTGAGCCTCCACCCATTCCATGCTTTGGAAAGACCCCCACCATCAGCAGGAAAGGGACAGCTCTGAACCTCTGGTTACCAGGCCAGGGTGGGCAGCTGCCGCACCAGTGCAACACAGACCAAGCTAGGGAGGGTGAGGGACAAAGCACTCGTTTCACCGCTGTCCCCTCTTCCTCTGCTCTCCACAAATAAAGGGGGGGAGGTAATATAATGAATAATATAACATCTAATAATTATAAGCTCCAATGAGACAGTGCATTCAATGTCACTTCATCAAATCCATTTATCTCCAACACCTTTTTCCACAGATCCACTCTCCCTCCCCCATTTTACTCTATCACCAAAGGTGAGCAGGTGGCCTCCACCCGTCTTCTACATCCTCAGTCCCATTTATGACCCTTTCGCTTTAACAGTTTGCAGAAGTTTCACCTATGTAGAAATGGTGGGGGAGGGGGTTAGAGTGGCAAGCTGAGGATGAAAGTGCCCTCTAGCTATAAAGGCATTTATCCCAAATCAGACTTCACTAGGAAAGACCTACGTACAGAACTCTCAAGAGCATCGAGGGAGCTTCTGTTTTAGTGGAGTTCACAAGTCTTTTCTAAAAACCGAAGGAAGCTTCCATGCACTAACCGTTGAAGAGGGTTCTTAGTGTGGGAATTCAGAAAGAGATGCTCTTTATTTTGTTTTTACATTTGTTTATGCACTTAAGGAATTTCTGTTCTCTGTGTAAATTCTATTTGTGTGTAATCAGTCATGGTGCTAATCAGAAAAAGCTCTTCAGAGATCACTGGGCTGGAATCCCAAACAGGGACCTAAGGGCCAATATGTAAGTAGTTCTGAACAATGTAATTACTGTCTTAGGGTTGTTTTAAAACTTTCTTAGGAGGGAGGGTGGGAGGGAGGGAGACGCAAGAGGGAAGAGATATGGGAACATATGTATATGTATAACTGATTCACTTTGTTATAAAGCAGAAACTAACACACCATTGTAAAGCAATTATACTCCAATAAAGATGTTAAAAAAAAAAAAAACTTTCATAGGCCTTAGACTCACTTACTTTTGGAGACCCTGACCCACATTATATCAAATACATTAAAACACATCCCAATCAACTTTTTCTGTAAAAATGTTAAATGATATTTATAATTTTGCTTTTCAAATTATTTGGCTATGAGCAATACATTTCATTAATGATTGGCTATGATTTCTGGGTAGTATGTACTTGAGAATTCTTATGAACTGAGAAAATCTGATCTATAAATTGTTTTCAAATGTAATGAGATGTTTACAAGTGCTTAAAGTTTTAACATTTTATGGACATGTCAGTTAAGCATTTATTGATAACTGTTTTGTATTTTCTTTTTGGATTTCCAAGTAATGCATGTTTTTTTTTCCTCTCAGATCTCACATATTTTCAATGGTCCCTGAAAAGCTCTTAGATCCTAAACACCACGTCTATATTACCTGATGGATAAATCAACTCTAACTGAAAGCTTCTGAACTTTTACTCCCAATGGTCTCACAACAGAACAGATCCCTTTCCTCTGCCGATCTAATCCAATTTCCCCCCAAGAGTTTCAGCTCAACATGTCCCTCCCCAGTCTTCTCTGACCCACTCCTCTAATGGAGGTTTCACGCTTCTGAAAGGCCTCAGCTCTCACCAAAGACACAGGTGTGCCCATTGTGTGCATTTAATTGACAGCAAGGAGTGGATTGTTGAGCCTGCAATTTCTACCCACCCGACAGCCTAGCACACACTGAGATGCATTAGAGAAAGAGCACTTTTTGTCTCCTTGGGTGTTGGTCTTCCTGGTAGTTTGAGGCCAGGAAGCCAGCCCACTTCTTAACAAACTACGGAATTTCCTAAAAGGAGATAAAGAGCCCCTTTCATTGTGTGGAGCCCACAGCTAAGAATGCAAGACCAGAAAGAATTGAGAGGGTGTAAGCCCTACTTGAATATAGGTGGCAACAGCGCAGCGGGGAGTAAAGGAACCAAGTGGCAGGAAAAGCCAGGAGTGTCTCCATCTTGCAATAACAACTCCTGAAGCTCCCAAGGAGGTAATCACTTGAGAATCAATAGCAGACCAGGAATCAAATACTGCCTCAGTAATAGAAGTCCAGTGTCTGAGGGCTTCAATGCTAAGGCTCAAGCATGGAGAGCCTGGGGCACTTTATTTAGCATCCAGTTTTGCAGGATGCCCTTTGGGAAACATTGGTTCAAGGGGCCTTGGGTCAACCTCAGTATAAAAAGGATAACACCAGAAGAGGCTAAAAGCTTAGGACACAGAATGTGCTCCACAGGTTAAAAACTCACACAGCTCAGAGTGTGAAATGAAGGTGCAGCTCCCTTGCCTTTAAGTGAACCCCAGGGAAAATGAAGCAAGCAGGGTGATCTCAATGACCTTATCCCATCCACAGGGCTCTACTCTAGAATAGCATTCAGTTATTAAATAGCAGAAGACAAAGCAGAAACGAAGGAGTGATGGGGTAAGAAGGGTGCCACTCAATAGCCTAGGGGAAGATTAGAAAAGAAACAATAACTTCCCTAAATCATTCTGGACGAATTTAAACCTTTTTGGCTGGGCCAGGGCAATCCCAGGAGCTGGTTTATAGTATTTGTATTGCCTTGACCTGTTTTTGTACAATAAGCCCTATTGTTTGGTTATTTGGCAGGGGAAGTTTGTGGTAAGGGTTCTTGCTGGTGATTCCAATCTGGTGATACCAGGTTGCAGAGGCTGGTGCTAAATTGCCACTGTCACTTTGTTGTTGGTAGGATTACCAGATTTAACAAATAAAAATACAGGTCATCTAGTTAAATTTGAATTGCTGACAAACAACCAATACTTTTTCAGTATGTCCCCAATATTGTCATATTTTACCTGGCAACCCTAGCTGTTGAGAAGGAAAATGTGGCTCTTTTTAAATGGACAAGCCTTTTCCAAGCTTTGCCCTCCACCTTGAAAAGCTCTCAGATGGTCCTTTGCATAATTTTATTATGAATTCTTTCTCAGTAGGGGTAGGACTGTGATCTTTCTGCCTCACAGTTGCTATTTATTATCTGTTTGCTAACTGGCCCATTTCCATTTAAACTCTGGGCTGATATTTGTCTAAGAAGTCTTCCTAGCCTGTCAAATGTCACCTGTGTATGTCAAGGGCCAACTCTCAGGCAAAGTAATACGTGGTGCACACTGACGGTAGGCATCAAATATTGGAGAAAATAGAAAAGTGAATAATCTCAAACCGTACTGTGTTTATATTTTTTACCTCAGCCTTTTTTTATTTCTTGGACTTAAAATACTTTTAAAAACAGTATTTTAGGTCAAATGAAAGTGCAAAACAGAAAATCAGTGTCAGACACATCTTGTCACAGAATTTTTGGCCTTTTTTTTAGTGCTCTAAACACTAATTCAAATTATCCTGAAAATGTGTCCTCTGGTGGCTGTGGAGAGAATTAGCAGTTGGTATAAATGTCAGGAACTGGCACAGCTGATGCCCAGCTTCTGAGTCTCTTAATCCACCTAAATTCACACCAGCTCTATTTTTATGAGCCTTTTACATAATATGGCTACTTTAAGGATTTAAGACAAGCCAATGTGTTTGAACAGTTCTTGACTTTAGTGATTCCAATATAGTTAACAATAAAAAACAGCTGAGGACACTTGGCAGTAGAATCAGTACTGGGGGAAATCAGTTGTACTTTAGATAAAAATCTGGTTTATCCATTAAAATTAGGCCCTTTCAACAATTTCTGATTTAGAAAGCCACATTTTCCAGTTTTGGGCACTGATAGCTCAGTTTCTATAGGGAACACATTCTTGGGGTAGAAAGGAGGGAGATATTTTCAATGATTGTTTTAAGTTAAAATAATTTCACATACCACAGAAGAAACCAGTGGACAGGCCTGGTAGCTTAGCACAGAATGAACCCTGGGCCAAAGTAAGAAGAAATTTGTTTTTTATTACTCTCTGTCTTTCTATTCTTCTCTGCCATTGAGTCCTGCCTGGGGCCTCCATAAAAGGCCTGCTTAAAACTCATGTCTGGCCCAATAAACTTGTCGAGTTTGAGGATTCTGTATTATTTTACGTTTAATGCAGCCTCTCCAGTTTCTACACTGAGTCTAAATCTCCCATTTACTCAGCTGATCACAGTAAGGTTCTGTTTGGCAGATCAAGTTTGCAGATGCAAACTCTAGAAGCCAGTTGTCTTTGAAAAGAGGAACAATTTTCAAGGCCAACGCTTGCACCCTTTAAGTCCAGCCAGTTGTTTTCAAAAGTGGGTGACCTACATCTCCATGAGTAACAGACCAGAGTGTAGATGAAATGGTAAACCCTCTACTCTACTAGAAAAACAATTCAAAGAAAACATTTCCACTTCCTCATCCTCCGACCACATCACAATGCACTGTAACTGGCTTCCATCTCTGCTACGCTTTTGAGAGAGTCCTACAAAGCTGGCAATGACCGCCTGATGGCTGACCCCACTGTCTGGTTTTTAGGACTCACCTTTCTTGATGTTTCACGTCCACACAGGAAACCATCCTCTCCTAATTAAAATGTTTTTTTCCTGTGGGCTTTCCTAACACTAGCCCTTTCTTTTTTTCTTCAGTCTCTTTGGCTCCTCCTTCTTGTTCCTCTCATGGATTCTTGTTCCATGACCTTCCCGTTAAATGTAAGTGTTCCCAGGAACCCATTTCAGGCATCTCTGGCTTTTCCTAGTCATTTCGATTCATTACTATGGTTCAACTTCCACATTCATACTTCAGCTCATACCTGCTCCTGAGCTTCAAACCTACAGCTCCCGCAAAACATTCACACCTGGGTTTTAGCAAACTCTCCTCACATACCTGTGTCCTAGACTCAATGCTACCTTCCCCTCTAAAGAGGCTCCTCCTCTTTCATTCTGTTTCAGTTAACAGCCTCCTCCCTGAGCCCGAGGAAGTCATTTTAATTCCACCCTCATTCTCTCACTCCAACATCCAGTCTTCAAATCCTATTATTTCCATTCTGGAAATCCTTGCCCAACTGCTCTCACCCAACCACATGTGGCATACCCTTCTAAAGGCCATAATAAGGTCAGTCAGTTTGTCTGTGTTTAGCAAAGTGAGGCTTGTCCCTGACAGGACAATGAACATGAATGGAATCATCATTCGTTGTTGATAAAAGCATACATATTATAAAAGGGCCTGAATTATACAGCCCTCTAACAAATTTCCCTTAAGATAAAGTCATATCCTTCACATTTTATCTTTTGTAACAAAGAACCACAGTAAAGAACATAAAATTTATTACTCACATCCTTACAACTAGCTAAGGTTATTTAAATAATTATTCATTTTATTGGGAACTGCTCTAAAAGACCCACTGGGTTTAAAAAAATATATTGGGGTTTATAAGAATGTTCAATAGATGTTTTGTTTTCTAGTTAAAAATACCTGGCGCTTGTTTTCTAGAAGAGTTGCTTCCCAAGTCCACATGTCATACAGCACAGCAAATCTGTCCATACCTGCATGGGCCCATCCCCAGTCCTGGTCAACATCTGACTCGCTGCCCTCTTTGTGACCTGGTAGAGAAATGGATGAAAATGACCAGAGACAGGTCTCTCTATGAAGCTATTCCTAGTAGAAATGGACCCCTCAGATTGTCAGCTCCCTCTCAGGAAGGAAAACACTGAACGGGTAACTGGGATTCCTGAGAATCGGTTAAAGAGCCATGGGCAAGACCAGGTGCTAAGTTCATACTTGCTGACTTTTAAATCAACAGAGGTTTTTGTTTTTACTTCTAGTTTTAAAAGACTAATTTTAGAAATATAACCAAAATTCAGTTAACATGAAATATTTACTAAAATGTCTGCAAACCTGTAATTTAAAGGCAAAACACACATTTCTCCTTCGGTAAAAACAGGTCCCTGGTGGTTTAACAACAAACCCAGTTTAACCTGCTGTATCAATGGATGCCAGCCAAGTCAAAAATTTTCAGGGAAATTTCTAAGATATTCCTTAATTATGTTAATTACTAACTTAAATCAATAAGTGTAATCATTGCCATTATTCAGCTAAAATATTTTCCCACTATAGTACTGTAAGTTTTCACTGTCGACATCAATTATTGCTTAAAATTTTAAGTGGTCTATTTCAGAATAAAATATTCAAAAGTAAGAGATTTTCAGGTTTAATAATTATCAAGTATATGGTGCATACTTGAACAAGAGAAAGGCTTTGGTCAGGAATTTCTATAGCAGCAGTTGGAAAATCATTTTACAATGGATGACCGTATACTCACTAGCTCAGCGAGAGATGCTCATGTGACTAAGTATTTCAATCACAGTAAGTTCTTAAGAGATGGAAATAGTCGAATCGTAGTGTAAACTAACAGCAAAAATGATGCATTAGAATGTAGGATGACCAGCAGAGATAAAAGCTAAGAGCTGAAATTAAATGCCCTGGAATGTTGGATGCCAGCACTGCATCCCATGATTCAGATCCCAAATGGTCTGCGACAAAGACAGAACAAAGAATTCAATCTAATACTAAATTAATTCTGTCTGGGATCTGAAAGGTTAATTGTCAAACATTCTTAGAGCAGCCCTTTATAAGAATATGAACATGAATTATCCTTAATTAAAGTCTACATATATTACAAAATAGCACAAACTCTTGCTAAATTTCCCTCCAGGTGTTGCAATGTGTCTAGAAACTCTAAGCTCTTTCCAAATGCAATGCTAATGCAGTCATATTATTCCAATAGGAATATTCTTACCTCATCTACTTCTAAAACTGGATAAATTTGAGTGATGCCAAAAGGAAGAGAGAATACAGATTACGGGTTATTTGATTACCCTGACTAATGATTTCTCCCTCTGGGGCTTGTCTGGCATTTTCCTGCCCAGGGCTTTTTGCATCCTGGTGGTTTTCTGTTAGGAACTCAGGAATATCTCTGCTTCTAACCGCAGTTTCCCCAAGGTCAATCAGTTTTTTGTCACTTAGAAAAAAAATCATTAATTTCCCTCAGGGCCCTGCACCCCGTGGTGGGTAAGGCAGAAATGCCACTGGGCAACAAGTAGAGTCTAAACAACAGTAAGAACTATAACCAAGTTACAGTCTCCAACAAATGGGGGACCTGAGCTGGAAACAAAACTGTATCTTTTCTAAAATGGTGTGTGTTGAGGAGGTGTATGTGCTTATTGAATTTTCAGATACTATTGTATATGCCTATATATTTTGAGGTGGGATGTGTTAAATAGAGCCCTTAGTGGTTTTTGTCTGTTTGGCTGGTTGACTTTAAAAAATCTGACTTCTGACCTTTAATAATTAGGAGCTTCCTTTGACTAGGAGTTCCAAAAGTGAACATATTGTTTTTTATGAAATGATAGGCATCGTGGAAAACAGAAATGATGCTGAAAAAATTACATGTAACATACAAAAATTAAACAGTTTGCTTAGATTTATAAGCTAGCATGTCAGCTTCTGTTGGCATTTAGCTCCTGTAGCCTGTTATGCAAAATGAGCTCTCCTCTGAGGAAAAGAGGGACAACTTAATGAGGTATGTTTTATCCACTTTGCTGGAAAAGACCTTTCTTTCCCTGTGTTCTTGTACAGGGGAATTTTCTGAGATTTTAAAGAAATGGCTACCGGATTGAGTTCTGAAGCTGATGGAAAGCAGTAACAGTGTCAGGATGCCGACTGTAATGCCATCATCTACTTAAATGGTCTTTTTATCCACTTTCCCCACCCCCAAGTCATGGTTCAAGCCCTTTATATAGACACACATATTTCTTTCCTTTCCCTCCCTGACTTCCTGTGTCTGAAATGTACACTTATGTCCACAGGAGATGAACTGTGAAGATGAGATGGCCAAACTACCTCACATAGGGTTATGGCTCAGTCACTATAATATTTCCTTTTTATTTTCATTTCTTCCACAGCCATGTGGAAGACCTTCTCTTCTAATGTTTTTGTGGTGTAGAGAGTTGATCCTTCAATATTATTCTTGGAGGAGTGGCAAGAAAAGGGTGGCAATAATTACCTGTTTGACTAAGGTATAATCTAATCTTTGGGATGATTCATGTTTTTAAGCCTGCAAATTAACTGATGCCAAAATAACTATTTGAGTATAGTAACTACAGGAAAATTGGTGCCCATCATTAATTCTTTTCACTCTATTGATTTCTGCCATCATTTGTTAGTAAAAAGTTTAGGCCTTTTGGCAATGTAGACAATACTTCTCTGGCTAGCCTGCTTTTTTCTAAATCATCTTTTCATTAATTTCAAATAATAAATAGTACTACTACTACTACTATAACCCAGTCTAAGAACTCATCAAACTTTGTTGGGTTACTGACCCAATCCTTTGGCTACAATCTTTTAAAACGAAAATAAAAAATATCTTCTAGTCTCCACCTCACCTGCAGAGTGATACTTTATCATAGCTGTTTTATCATAGCGATTTTTTCTGCACTTGAACAGCATGATATACTTTGCAAAGCACTTTCATTTATATTGTGTGGCTGTGACCTCACAACCATTCTGTTACGAACAGAACATTTCTTTTGTTCAACAAACATTTACTAGATACCTACTATGTGGAAGATATATATACAACTCCCTACTTCCTTTTGCCACCTGAACATCTATTAAGAATGGCTGAGTTTCAATGCCCTTAACCAAGATCCTGATCTTCCCAATAAACCTGCTCCAACCACATCTTAGATGATGGCAACACCAAACTTTCAGATACTCAGGCCAAAACTTTGGAATCAACCTTGACTTCTCTCTTTCTCTCATATTCTACATCCTAACTGCCTGGAAATCATAGCGGCTGTACCTTCAAAATATATCCAGAACTTGACCATTTCTCATCATGCTGTCTTCCCAGATGCATTGTCTCTAGTTTGATCAATGTAATAGCCTCCTAACGAATCTCTGCTTAGCCCTTCAGTCTATTCCCAATACAGCAGCACGAGTGTTAAAATATAAGTTAAATCACATCACTCTCTGGCTCAAAACTCTCCAAGGGCTTCCCTTCTCACTCAAAGTCCTCAAAATGATCCATAAGGCTCTACATAACCTGTTCCAATCTCTCTAACCTCATTTCCTAACAATTTCCCCCTCATTCACTCTAGCTGCACTAAGCTCTTTGCTGTTCCTGCTGGACACGGTTCTGCCTCAGAGCCTTGGCATTGGCTCTCTCCTCTGCCTGGCACTCTTCTCTCAGTCAGTCACATGGTTTGCTTCCTGATTTCCTTCAGGTCTTTACTCAGATAGTACCTTCTCAGTAAGGCCTTCCCTGATCACCCTACTTACACCTGGCAATATCCCATCACCAACTCTCTATCCCCTTTTCCTTCTTAATTTTTCTCCACAGCTTCTACCACCATCTTCACCAGTCCACAAAGCCTAGGTTATTCTGTGACAAACAACCCCAAAGCTCAGTAGCCAATACTTAAAATTAATTTATCACTCAGGCAGAGCCCACTGCAGGACTAGTTGCTTTCTAGGCCTCTCTCTTCTAGCAGTGACCCAGGGATCCAGGATGTTTCTATTTTGTGGCTTGACATGCTGGAGCGTCATGGATTGGCTCTTACATGCTTTGGACTGGAAGTGACACATCTCATTTCTGCTCACAGCCCTCTGGCGCCTCCCAACTGCAAGGGCCTAGGATGTCTGGAGAAGCTTTGGTGCCAAACCATTAGGCATTCTATATATGTTTCTTACTTATTTAATGTCTTTTTCCATTAAATAGTTCCATGATGGCGAGGATTTGTGACAGTTTGGTTTACTGCTGTATCCCTAGTGCCTAGTATATTTATTGGTCAGAACATTTGTGGGGTGAATGAATGGGAGGATGAATGAATGACAGGCTCACAGCCTGTGGGAGTAGATAAGCCAACAGTTTTAGAATGAGTCAAGTGCTGTAATGTAGGTAGACAAGTCATAGGGAGAAGCACTCAGCTCTGCAGAGAGATGTAAGAAAGACTTCTCAGAGAGGTAATGTTTGGATGGACTTGAATAGAGCAGGCCTTTATCAAGGAAAGAGGAGGTGAGGGACAGAAGGGCCATTATGCACAAGACCCAGAGGCATGAACAGCTCTGCCCATTCAGAGGAAGGCCAGGCCCAGCTCTGTAAGAATGAAGGTATAGGGACAGTGGGGGGAAATGAGGTCTGAAAGGCTGGCAGGGGCCAGCTTGCACCCAGCCTTGTAAACTTCACCAAGGAGCCTGAACTTTATCTTGTGAGAAACAGAAAATTCATAAAGACTTCAAGCAAGGGAATAAATGTGATTATGTTTGGGCAAAGATCTGGAGAAATTTATAAAACAATGAGGAGTGCCATTTTCTTATTTAAAATTCTGTTCCTCACCAACCTTGGAATTAGTCCCACATCCTGAGGAGAGCCTAGCCTTTCGTGGTCCGCTTTTTTCTGCAACCTCATCTCCCACTACTTGCTCACAACAGTCTCTGCCACCGGCATGTCAAGTCCAGGCAGATCCTGAACACACTATGAGGTGTCAGGTCTATGTGTCTGAAGAGACATGCTCAAGGTCAAACAGCCAGGAGAAGCCTGCTGCCTCTCATTCTGGGGCCCTTTCTACCCTGCCACATGCTTAAAGTAGGCACATGGCAAAGTGTCCATGACAGGTTGTAGGGGCTTTCCTTTTCTGGTATTATCACTGAGCAAACACATGGCCCCAGACTTTCTTCATGGGATCAAACACACTGGGCCCAGGGAAGAGGGTCTCCATCTCAGGGGCTTCTTCGATGTTAGCTCCCCTGGCTGGTAAGCCCAGTGACCTTGCTCCCAGTAGCCTCAGCCCTGGCCTGGTGAGATCAACCCAACAAATTAGCATCTGTTCCTTCCATCTTCTACATGGGAAAGAATCACATAGTTATTCTGGACATTCTAGATTAAATGCTGACATGGCCACATACATGGAGTGCAGTAAACCACATGGTCCTATTAAAGACCCTGAAAGAGGCCACTTCCTTGAGTTTCTCACACTGAAGTAGTAGCTGCTGGCAGCTTCTTAAGGGTGATGTTATTCCTATCATTTATGAGAGCATAGGAAAGAAAAACTGTATTACCCTTGAGAAGCTCCTCCTACAATTAATGGGACAGGATAGGATTTGTCTCCCCTCTCCTCCTTCATTTTCACCCCACCCCATCACAGAACAAACAAACTGGGAGATGGGCTCAGTGGTAAGAAAGATCTTTTTTTAATCTACAGCTGTGATATAAGACAGGCTGGATATTAGCAACAGAAAGATGTGTTTGTTTTATGGGTGTGTTTGTTTCCAAAGTGTCTTAACCCTCCTCTCCAGCTCCACTGTGGAACATACTAACTGGACTTGACAAACCATGAACTAGGATCAAGGGAAGAGGGCAAAGGGGTAAAAAGGGAAGTCTGTGTATGGTGAGGAGATGGGAGGGGGGGAATCGTTAGGGAAGGAGACCAAAAAGAGGAGTCTCCCAGATACTGAGTGAAAGTTGGACTCGAGGTGACTAGGTAGGAAAAATAAGGAAATGTTTTCTAATATCTAGAGCTGAACTGTTCAATACAGTAGGCTCTAATCACATGTGGCTATGGAGCACTTGAAACGTGGCTTGTCTGAATTGAGATGTGCTGTACAAATAAGGTACACACTAGATTTTGAAGATTTAGTATGAAAAAATATGTATCTCATCAATGATTTCTTTATATTGATTACATGTAAGAATGATGATATTTTGGATACATTGGGTTAAATAGATTACATTATTAAAATTAATTTCATGTTTCTTTATACTTTTTATAATGTGGCTACTAGAAATTTTTAAATTATACCCGTGGTTTGTATTATGTTTCTACTGGACAGCACTGCTGCAGACTGCATATTAACAATATTTGATAATAAGATTTCATACCCTTATAAGACATGACAATCATAAGTCAGGGGTCATACAAGCTTAAAATATGACTTATTTAGCAGCTAAATAGATTTTATTTTTCACATTTGTCAAGTTAGTATCTTTTAAGAAGATAAAATCCATATTAAACCCCACCTTCAGGAATAAACCTTCTAGAGACTGAGATGAAAATATTGCAAGAGTGTCTACAACATTTCAAGAAAATGTATGCATTTTCAACTTTAGTCCCAAAGAAAGGGATTTAATATGAATTTTTTAGACTATAGAAAAACATATTCAAGAGATAGTGAAAGCACCAAGGGACAAGTAGGTTTTGGGAGGGTTAGATTTTTCTCTGTTTCAAATTTTTTTCTACATTTGTTTTTTAACCTATTTTTTAAATTGGGGTTTAGAGAACAGGAAAGAGGCAAAAAAAAAAAAAAGTACCTCTAGCAATGTCAAGGAGGGTCTTACAAGAGTTTCTCTGTAAGGACATGTGGTTCTCAGGATAACAGAAAGGGCCCCTCTTGCTCTGTTCACTATCAAGTGGACAAACCAGCAGCTGAAATGCCTTCCTTCCTTCCTATTGTGGTTTCCAGGGCTGAGTGTTCCCTGCCCATGTCCTGCACTCAAGTGGACACTGCCTTTTATTGTGGGTTAAAAAGTCATTTCCCTTTTCACCACAATTTTTCAGAAAAGCTATTTCCCTAGAAACTCCCACCTGTTACTTCATCATGTTAACTGATTCCAGGTGTTAAGAAGAAGGTGGCTTGGGAGATGAGATAATTATGGAAGAAAAAATTGTAGCAGATTCCTCACCTTGTGCTTGGCAGATGTCCCATGGGCACAGTGGTGAGCGCTTAGGCCTTGCAAGGTGCCCAAGCCTCCTTTTGCCACATTTACCCAGAAACTATCTTCTGAGATGGGGACCAGACTCCCTGCAACCAAGGTAAGGCCTGAAGTGTTGATCGTCAGTGTTTGCTCAACAGATCTAAAACAGTTCAGAATTCCTAAGCAGATGCGCTGAAACAAAGAAAGAACAGGGTCATGACCCTGCCTTTGCTGGCCCACCCTACAGAGTGAAACTCACTGGGGCCCCAGAAGTTGGCAGGTCAACCCTACTGCTGGAAAAGGAACACACCACCCCACAAAAGGCCTGGTTTCATGGAAGAATCAGAACAAAGAACAAAGTGTAAAAATGCATTACTACCAGAGTAGCAGGAAAGCCCCCTTTCCAGACAACCAAGCAATTCAGATACATGCAGGGCCGTCCGCATACCTGCAGCTCCCTGATCCTCAGGTGGCGCAGATACAGAAAGGACAAGTAGGTCCCCCTCATCAGGACAGGATCTCTATCAATGGGCCCAGTCCCGTCATCCAAGCCCAGCAGTTGTAGGGCCACTGCATAACTGTACCTTTAGTAGGCAGGAAAGACAGAACAAATGCCTTTCTCCTCAAAGTGGTTCAAAAAATTCATATACACCATACTGAAGTCATTTTATTTAACTTCACAATAGCCACTTTTTAAAAATGCACTGGAAGGAAAATAATGGCTCTATATGTATAAATTCAAAAAGAAATTTCTCTTAGCAATCACTTTCATTAAAAATTCAGTCCTAGGGTGAAACATTAGTTATCTGGTCTGCTGTAACACTCTTGCTTTTATTTCAGCTTCAAATATTTTTGAGTTAATATGTAACCTACATATTAATCAGTCACTCAATTTTCTCCACAGTGTTTATTCCATTTCCTTGAGTCACCAATAAATGATTTAATTTTACCCTGTCTCTTTCTTCTGCTTGACAGGCTCATCAGCACACTGGCTAAGACTTATTTGTGCTGGGTCATTTTCATCTCGCTCCACTGAAAGATCATCTTCCTTCATGTTTTCATTCTAGCAAAAAAGTAGCATTAGTTGAATTACATGAACATTCACAATATTATTAACAAAATCAAAGTTGGGTCATCACAAAATTAAATCTCATGATCCAAGGCACATTTAGATGAACAAGTAGAACAGCATTATGATCCATTTCAACCTGACCTATGAAAATCTGGATTTCTACAATAAATTAGAGGTTGCTGTTTTTACTATGATTCATCTTATGAACAGTGGACACACATATTTGTAGATGTTTGGAACCCTGAACCTCTCTAATCTAGTCTTGTCCCAGGCTGAGAGAGATCAGTGGATTAAACTCTTCTACTTTTTAGCTATATGATTTAATCATCTAAAGTCTTGATCCTGTTTTCACGTTTGTAAAATAGCATGACATTGAAAAATAAGTTGCTGTGAGAATTAAATGTTAGAATGTGTGTAAAGCTCAGTGACTGGTACCTCATAGGTGTTCAGTACATGCCACTTCTCTCCTGGCCAGGGATGGCAGTAGTCAGTCAGCCCTGTGGGATCTACAAGAATCTGTGGTTTACACTTATTTCCATAGACATCTTTCCTAATGTCGAGAAGGATGAGGTCACGCACCCAGGGCCCTAAGGAAAACTGTGAGGAAGGTGATATTGACCTATGGTCCTACCCCTGCCCTCTGGACAGCCCCTTTCTTAGTTGCCCTCTCTGCCTGAACCTGGGCATATACCCCATTCTCATAAGATGTGCTCTTTCATAGTGGCACTGATCCTCATGAAAACACTGATTGTCAGTGGCTTAGCTGGGTTACTTGTATTCTAACAGTGGTTCTCAGAATTCCAACAAGTCCTTATGGTAGAAACTGTTGGCTGTTCCCCGATATCCATTTTCCTCTTCTCCCACAGTACTTGAATATGTAGCTTGGCACATGGCCACCCAGATAAAGATGACACTTCCCAGCTTCTCTTGCAGCTAGGTGTAGCTATGTGACTAAGTTCTGGCCAATGGAATGAAAGTAAAAATGCCATGTGGCAGCTTCTGGGAATCACCCTCAGCTGGCAGCTTCCCCATTCCGCTGCCTAGCACATGAATGACAGCTGGAGCTCCATCTCAGACCAAGTGTTGATCTCAGGTATGGAGGCCACATTTGTTGGAACTTCAGGATGGAAGTAGCATGGGCCCCTGAGGACTCCATGAAGCAGAGTCATCACATCAGCTCTGTACTTCCTACCCCTGGATGTTAATATGAGGGGAAAATAGAGAAATTTCCATCTCCTTTAATCCTCTGTTATTTTGTTTTTAACTACGACCGACACACAAACCTAATCTTAACTAATAAAGTCCCCAGGACTCTAAAGATAGACTACCAGTTTTTATGACAGGCAGTGGGGAAGAAAACTTTGGACAGGGATATTGGGAAGAGACAGTGAAAGAGAAAGTTGTCTAACCGGGTATCTCTAAGTGGCTTCCCATTCTGCCTGTGGGCAGAGGTAGGTCCTGTCTGTTCCAGGTAAGTATGTACATCAGTGTATTTCTGTGTAAACATCCCACAACCCAAAGACTGGAGAGGACCCTAGGAGGTGACATGGTGCACTCCTGTTTCTTAATATAGGAACACAGGATCATCATCTCTGTTATTTAAAATTAAAAAAAATTCATAGGAAATCCATGAGGGGGGTTGAATTTTGATAGTTTCTATTTGACCCAGAATATTGGGTGAGAGGGGCTCTACCGAAGCCTTTTGCCGCTGGGACTTATATTGCTCTTGTGTTCAGCATTGCCTGATATGGCTCCAGACGGAAGCCTAGGAGTCACAGCTTTTCTCTGTGGGGTTGTGACTTTTTCAGCTGCTTCTAAAATTACCCAGAATTACACAGGAAGGAATAGGAAGTGATGTCAAGTTACAGTGAAAGACACTTTGAAGGAATGACTGAACAAACCACAAAAATACTGTTGGACCGGCAGATTGCCAGGAAGAAAGGAAGCGCGCACAGCAGGCTAGGGTGAGTAAAGATAGACAGCCCAGCATCCTCCCGGGAAAGCGAACCAGCCACAGCCCACAGAAGCAAACTGCTTAGGAAATGCCGTAAGTCCATGAGTGTATTCCCCTAAGAGAACTGGACACAGCACAGTTAAGCAGAGGGCTAACTAGAAACCAGAATGTCAATACCACCTGTGTTCATTCTCTCTTCCTGGGTAGGTTAATTCTTTGACATTTACACTGCCTTGTGGCTGGGTCTTTGAAACCAGAATGGCTGAGTTCATGTTTTTTGACAGTTCAGGGATTTCCACTGATTGCCAATCTCATTTTCTCCCGGAAAATTGGCAGGGGCAGTGGAGTGGGAGGTAGAGTGGAGGGAATAATTAGGGGAAAAGTAAGCCTATTATGTATTTCCCACCTGCCCAAATGTCTCTACGGTTTACTTGTGTATACCCACAAAGTAAAAAGACTAGAAGGATATATACCAAATGTTAACAATACTGTTGTTATATTGGGGTGATAGAATAATGGGTGATTTTTATATTCTCCCTTGAACTTTTCTATATTTCCTGAATTTTCTGTGATAAATACACGTCACTATTGTCATCAGAAAATGTTTGTTTTTAAAATGTCCTATTGAATTTAATGACGAAAGCCAGGAAAAAGGTGTTTCACGTTTCCCTAAACTTCCTGTACATTGGAGCTACCACACACAACACCACTTTTGTGAGAGCACACCATGTACTCACTATATTGCATTATCGCTGGAGATGGAGGGGGGCAGGAACACAGATGGGGAAAACGGCTGTCCTCTTCTTCCCTCCTTCGTGTGGCCAGTGAGAAGAAGCAAAAGAAGAGGCAAAGGATGCAGTGTTTTCTGCCACTTCACCACTCCATAAAGTTAAAGAACAGCGACCAATGTAAACTGTAGCTTTAGAAATATGATGGTCGATAGCAGTATTTAATGTCTGTACATAGCCATTTTAATAATCAGGTGTTTTTGAGAAGAATGGAATTGGACACAGTAATAGAATTACAGGTCTGGGAGTATCTACGCAGGGGTAGCTGGTCCTTCTTCTGATCAGGACTACAGTTAAATTATCTTAAGTTTTCTTCAAAAGAATATCCCAAAATGCAGTCCATTTGGATCAGAATTAACTCTTTCTAGTTATACATCGTTGTCAATTAACAAGGACATGAAAATCTGACCTTTCTAATCTCCCAAACCCAGATCTTTAAGTGTATGTGGAATTAGAATTGTGTTTAAAGAAAAGCCTTCAATGCTAATAGTAAATACAAAACATTTTAAAACTCTCTAAAGAAAGGTTACTGGCCAACAGTATTTACTAAGAATTTTTCAGAAACTGTTCTGAAGTTGCACTACATTTAGTGTCTGTATTCTCTCAGAGCTGTCAAAATGAACAGTCCTCTGAGGTTTGCCTTCCTTCATGCAGAAGGGCCTTAAGAAAGTTATTTTTCATAGGGTATTGGTGTTCAGAATCAGGATGCTGCCCAGCATACATGTGCTAAAATTCATACTTGACTGCTATGTGCTTGCAAACTAGTAACAGAGCTTTAAAATTCATATCCACATTCCTGTGACTCCTCCCAGTTGCCACCTTTTCCTTAATCCTAATCTCATTTGACTAGTATTCAACATTCAGAATGGCAACACACTACTATTAGGTGCTCTGATACTGCATAAAGCGCTTGACCAAAGCAGAAATACTGGAGGAGGTCACAAAGTAACACCCACAGGAAAATGTGAAGGAAGGTAGAAAACTATTGGTTGTTGCCTCAGGATTTCCTTTTTAAACCCTGGGCTATTTTCTGTTCCCTACTTGGATAGCTCTTCTCCAGGTTGTGTGCATGGCTGACTCCTTCCTGTTCATCAAATTTCAGCTCAGATGCCCCCCACTCTGAAAGATCTTGGCTGACCTCTCTATCAGAGGATGTTCCTCTCTACCCCACTGCCCTCTACTTCTTGGTTTTCTGCATGGCACCCACACATTAGAGATGTAGGTTTACTTCTTTGTTACTCGTTTATTGCATGTTTCTTTCCTTAAGCCCAGCACAATTCATGGCACAAAAGGTAGTACCCATGCAATTATCACTGAATGAATGAATGGGAAACTGGAAAACTTGTATGACACTAATATGTAGGGTAATTTGTGTGTTATGTTATGTTATGTTATGTTTCTCCCCATGCTCCACCTCTAGGAACTATAGATATTCTAAGTCTCTTTAGGGTCTATTTACCATAAATCAGCTTGAAAATACAGTGTTCACATTTTTCTTCCTTTGGTCAATTCCAAGAACAACTAGCCAGTAACTAGCCAGAGGAAGTGGTATTCTTTCCCTTCTTTCCTTCCTTCTTCCCTCCTCCCTCCTCCTTTTACCACTATCGGCCCCCAGGAGTTTAGTTCCCCCTACTCTCATAGCCAAGGAGGAAAACAGATTTGTGGTGATGGCTCTCAGATGTTAATACCAGAACTTCCCAGGTAATTTCATCAGCATCATTGACTGTCAGGATCCTAGGAGCAGAGGTCTTGTTCAGAGATACCTGGGCTCACTCTGCCTTCACTCTCCTCCTTTCTTCCCTATTCCCTGTGTCCTCCCCCACAAGTTTGGTTCAAGAAGCAGAAGAGTCAGATGTTTTTTAAATTTCCCCTTGTTAGTAGAAGGTCTTCTTGAATGCTGACATATACCTCAGTGTGAAACAGCAATGGACTAGGAAAAATGTGGCTGTTTTCTCAACTCTGGCAGGATATTAGCTGAGGAGCGGGTATCACTGGTAGCTGCATACCCTGTCAGAGAATTCAGGGGCCAGGGAAAGCCATGCTATGATATGCTGCATCTCTTCCTGGTCTGTGTGGCCAACTCATTTTTCATTAGATTCTCTAGGTTTTTGTCTACACAGATTAAAAAGGTATAGAAGGGGTGTGTGTGTGTGTGTGTGTGTGTGTGTGTGCGTGCATGTGTGTACACAGAGGCATGCTTCCAGCATGTGTTTGCTTATAGCCAATCTGTAACTCATTAGATGCATTTCAGGCTTCACTTTCCCCCATACCCACCCCGGGATGGTGGACCATGACAGTGCTTCTTTCTCTAGCATTTTACTAAAATTCTCCATACCTGTGACTTTATGTGTGATTTTTAATCACTCTACAATTATCTTTAGGGGTGAAAGTAATAGAATTATTATGCAGAATGGGCTCACTACAAATTCATGCCCTCTTACTTCGACTGGGCTCTCTGAGCTACATCGTCATATTCTTTTCTTGCTGGTGGTCCTATGGCCTTCCCCCCACAGCGATACCCCTCCTCACGTGCCACTCATACCTTCTACCTCACTAATTCAGACCTCCTCCTCCTCTCTCTCTGAGACAGCCGGGGCCATTCACAAGCTCCAGCATCTTATCTTTTGCACCTGAAAATTCTATGTACCTCATTCACCTCAAGGGAAGTGATGCCATTCTCCTTTTCTCAAAATTACTCCTCCACCTGGTTTCTTCATCTCATACCCTCTTCTTTCCCCAGGGTCACCTGTTTCTCAGATTTACCCTTTCATGTCTTCCATCTCTTCTTCTCCACTGCTCCTTCCTCTCAGACTATAAACACACCAGGTCTTCCCATCTTCAATAAGCAAATGAAACAAAACTCTTCCCTTAGAGCAACAAACGAATAATAGCCAATTATAGTTTCAAAAATCTTATAGTTCCATTGTAAAGATAAGTATCCACTAGCTTTGTGTAGAAACATCCTTTCGTTGCCAAACTCCATGCCTATCCTATGTAGCAGCTACCTAACTGGCTTCCCTGCCTCCAATCTCTCCCTTTTTCAATCCAACTAATAGCCTGCCACCACATTAATCTTCCTAAAATACAGGTTTGTATATATATCACTTCCCTTATAGGATTAAGCACAAATTTCCTTAGTCTGGAATTCTGGGCATTCACAAGATGCCCCTACCCACCCCCCCCCAAAAAAAAACTTCTCTTCACTCTATTTCTATGTGACTCTTCCACTCAACCTAACTGAGCTTGAACACTCCATATACCATATCTCCTCTGCACTGTTGTTCATGCTTCCCTCCTGGAATAGGCTCCCCACTTCCCTCTCCACTACCACTTCCCTAAGCCCTATGCTTCCTTCAAGCCCAGCTCAATTTCCTCCTCCTTCGAGAGACTTCCCCCAATAGAACCAACCCTGTGAAGATCACTTTCTCTCTAAATACTCACAATATTTAACATCTGTCCAACTCATCTAGTGTTCAGCACTAGAGTGTGCAACTTTGCATTGGTATTTACTGGTTGAGTATAAGTCCCGGCAGCAAGAACATCTTGTATTACACCTCTTTACATCCCTCTTTCAAATTATCATTTAATATTTTTTATAATGAAAACAAACCCAGCTAGGTATACAGCTTTTAGGGGAGGATCTCTAAAAAAACTACTAAAGTAAATTTCTAAGGTCTACACACAGGTGGTGGGTTGAACAGAAAGGCGTATTGGTTATTTCTTCCTGTTGTACCTGGTAGAGGTTGATGTTGCTATAAATAGTCTCCCAGATTTGGTCATAGTTGCCCTGATGCAAACCCTGGGAAGCCACAAATGTAGGATGAGACGAAGCCAGCGAAACTGTTTTTGCAGCATGATCTTGGAGCACTTGCATTACTCTCTCAGGGTTGGAAATCTTGAGTAGAAGAGAGAGGAGAAGGGATGGTTGGGAGAAGGGTTATTCCCTACTTTTCAGCAAGAATCTGGTCATGTTCACATGAATAAGAAAGAAGTCCCAGGTGGGACTTTATTCAATTAAAAAATAAAAGTAAACTCAAACATCATGATTCCCTTAGGCATGTTCCTCCATTCAACACTGTAGCTATTCATATGTACACAGCAACTCATTTAAAATTCTGTGACAACCCCCTCAACACAACAGCAGGTGCACCCCCACACGTGTTGTGGCACCAATGAAAAGATAAACACTCATCAGTTTTGGGTTTGTCTACTCCTAGGAAGCTGTGAGGAGATAGAGGAGGAGGCAGCTGGGTAGTGTGAGAAAAGCACAGGCTTTGTAAGGACACAGACCTGGGCTCATATTCCTGCTGGAATCCTGGCTTTTCATGCAAAGCAGGACAAGTCAACCTAACAAGAACACTAGTGAGGTCTCTCCTAGGATTGCTGCAATAATGCCTGGCATGTAGTAAGTGCTGAATAAATGTTCCTTTTCCTCCTCTAGAGGTAAAAAAATCAAATAATAGTCCCAGAGCTGAACTTCTACTTCAACGGTACACATATTACTATATTTCAATTATTTTAATACCACAAGGAACCTCAAAGATAATTTAGTCCAATCCCCATCAAAATCCCAGTGGTATTTTTTGTTGAAGTAGAAAAATTCATCCTAAAATGCATATGGAATCTCAAGGGACCCCAAATAGCAAAAATAATTTTGAAAAAGAAGAACAAAGTTGGAGGACTCACACTTCCTGATTTCAAAACATATTACAAAGCTACATTAATCAAAATGGTGTGGTACTGGCATACATTAGACATACAGACCAATGGAATAAAATAGCGAGCCTAGAAATAAACCCTTGAGTGTATAATCAAATGATCTTAGTAAGGGTGTCAAGACCACTCAAAAGAGAAGGGGACAGTCTCTTCAACAAATGGTTCTGGGGAAAAACTGGATAGCCACATACAAAATAATGAAGTTGGATCCTTATCTTATACCATATACAAAAGTTAACTGAAAATGGATTAAAGATCTAAACATAAGACCTAAAACTTTATAAAACTCTTAGACAAAAACAGGGGAAATTTTTCATGATACGGAACTTGGCAATGATTTCTTGGATATGACACAAAAAGAACAGTCAAAAAAAAAAAATCAGGGACTTCCCTGGTGGTCCAGTAGTTAAGACTTTGCCTTCCAATACAGGGGTGCAGGTTCGATCCCTGGTCAGGGAGCTAAGATCTCACATGCCTCGTGGCCAAAAAACCAAAACAGCAGCAATATTGTAACAAATTCAATAAAGACTTTAAAAATGGTCCACATCACACACACACACAAATCTTAAAAAAAAAAATCAAACACAGACAAACATGACTACATCAAGCTTAAAAAATTCTGTGCAAAGGACAAAATTAACAGAGTGAAAAGGCAACCTACAGAATGGGAGAATATATTTGCAAATAATATATCTGATGTTAATATCTTGCAAAACTATAGTACAGTATCACAACCTGGATATTGACATTGATACAGTCAAGATATAGAACAGATTCATCACAAGGATCCTTCATGTTGCCCTTTTATAGTTACACTCCCTTCCCTTCCCCTCCAGTCTCTCCTTAACCCCTAGAATCCATGAATCTGTTCTCTATTTCTATAATTTTGTCATTTCAAGAGTATTGTATAAATGGACTCATACAGTATTTATGGGATTGAGTTTTTTCACTCACACTGTTCTCTGGAGATTCATCCAAGTTCTTGAGTATCTCAGTAATTTGATCCTTTTTTATAGCTGATTGCTATTTCAGGGTATGGATGTACTTCAGTTTATTCACCCACTGAAGGACATCCAGATTGTTTGCAGTTTTTGGATAGTGTGAATAAAGCTGATATAAATGTTCATGAAAAACAAGGAAGAAGGAAATCTGGTCACATGCTACAACATGGATGGACTTTGAGGACATTCTGATAAGTGAAATAAGCCAGAACAAAAGTACAAATACTGTATGATCCTATGTATATGAGGTATCTAAGAGCAGTCAAATTCAGAAACAAAGTGGAATGTGGTTGACAGGGGCTAGGAGGAGGAGGAAATAAGGAGTTGTTTAGTAGGCAGAGAGTTTCAGCTTTGCAAGAGAAAAAGTTGTGGAGATCTATTTCACAACACTGTGAATATACTGAACACTAATGAACTGTACACTTAAAAATGGTTAAGATGATAAATTTTATGCTATGTGTTTTTTTTACCACAATAAAAATAAGGTTATTTAGTCCAATATTTTGGTTTCACAGATGAGGAAACTAAAACTCAAAGAGGTTATGTGACTAGAGCAATATCACACAGAGACTTAGTGTTAAAGCTGTACTAAAATCCAGCTGTTTTGACCATTGTTACTCTCTAGTGAAAGCTAACAGGATATAAAAGTTTGGCGATTAGATTAGAAAATTCCAAATATAGCCTTCGTAGTGAAACCATAACTAACATTTTTTAAAAGTGGAAAAAATTCAATTTTCTGAGAACAGAATTTTATCTACAAGGGATCATGGTTCTTTTTTTACTTTCAAAAACTTTGCTTGGAGTTGCATTAATACATCTGTTCTCCGTTCTTTTAGTTTGGTCAAAAGCTTCTTTTGCCAAGGATCACATTTTGGCTTAATCTAGTGGACAAACATGTTCACACAAACTTACAATATAACAGAATGGTTTTCAATAAAAGTTGCAAGCAAAGAGAATAAAGGACCTTCTGAAATGGGATCTGGCCTTTAGTGCTAGGAAGTGTGCTAGAGCATGTGAAGTCTTGGAAAGGGTCTGTGTGGCTTCACGGGTCTGTGTGGCTTCACAGATCTGTGGAGGGAAATGGCAACAGAAGTTCCTGTTTCTACCTGGCCTGTGAGATGCAGTAGCTCCATCTGGGATGACACAGCACTATCCAATGGCAGAAGGGACTCCAATTCCATCAGTGTTGGGCATTGCACTTAATTTATGGGGCAAGAGAAGTTTGTCCACAAAACTCCTTGTGGCAGGACTTCCCTGGCGGTCCAGTGGTTAAGACTCTGTGCTTCCAATGCAGGGGGCGTGGGTTCCATCCCTGGTTGGGGAACTAACATCCCACAAGCCTTGTAGTGCAGCCAAAAAAAAAAAACCCCACAAAACCCTTTTGGTCCCACATGTAAAACTTCACCTTTCATATTAACAAGTTGTATTTAAAACATTAGTTCTATGGCTGTAAATATCACTACATCAATACACTGACAACTCTCAAATTTAGATCTAGCTCTAAGCTCCAGCCTGTTATATCCAACTATCTCCTTGATATTTATACTTGAATGGCATGTGTAACAATCTAAAACAGAAAGCCTGGCTTCCCCTATACCAACCACCTATTTGCTCAAGCCCCAGATTTAGGAATAATCTGTGGTTTCTCTGCTTTCCTTCCATCCATCTTTATCACATAAGACTTTTCTTTCCTTCATGATACAGTTGATCCTCATTATTCATGGGTTTCGTATTTGTGGATTTGCCTACTCACTAGAACTTATTTGTAATCTCAAAATCTATTCAGAGCTTTCCTGGACAATCATGGACATGCACAGAATAGTGAAAAGCTTGAGTCACCCAACTCTGTATTTCCAGCTGAGGTCAAACAAGTTGACATTCCACCTTGTTGTTTCAGCTTATACTGTAAACAAATGTCCTTTTTACTGTCTAGTTAGTGCCACATTTTAATTTTTTTTGTGCTTTTCGTTAGCTATTTCACTGTTTAAAATGGCCCCCAAGCATAGAGCTGAAGAGCTCCCTCGTGTTCCTAAGTACAGGAAGGCTGTGATGTGTCTTACAGAAGGAAATGTGTTCAAAAAGCTTCATTCAGGCATAAGTTATAGGCCATGAGTTCGATGTTAATGAATCAACAACATATATAAAATAAAGTGTCTTTAAACAGAAACACACAATAAGTAGTTATGTATTGATTATGTATGATGAACCTAACCCCATATTTCCCCTATGAGCTGTGGTTCAGGATTTAATTCAGTGTTCGTGGCAACTTTATAGAACATAACCACCCCAAATAATGAGAATTGACTGTATTTACCACTACCTCAAATCATCTCATTTAATCTGCTCACTTTCGTATTATTGTGAATTGTGTATCTCCAGCACCAAGGGCCATGCCTGACACACAATATGTAGTCAATAAATAGTTTTTGACTAAAAAACTGGATTTACACAGCTCAATTATAACTTTGAGTGTTATTCTTTGTTCTTGACAAGTAGCCAAGGTCACTAACAACAAGAAAGGAGTTCTGACACAAAGGAGAGGGGCACAGGAGTACGTGGGAACTTCCAGAGACGGCAGATCAGCCTGGTTAACTTCAACATAGACCCGAGGCAGGAAGGAGCTGGGAGATGCTGGTACGCAAGGCCAGGTTCTCTGAGCTGCCTCTCCTGAGTCAGGTAGGCACCTACCCTTGCTCCTAGGGGACAGTTTGCTGAGGGCATTGAGGAGAGGGGATAATAGGGATCTGACAGACCTGATGCTGCCAGGTTGCCTGGCCTCCCTGGAGGACACTTTATGACACTGCTTATATCATTCACAGGTGACTGTCACCACAGGTCTCCTTACCTTTATAAAGGAAATCCAGTTGGCTCTCTTTTTCAAGGCCATACCAGGTCCTACCAAACCCAAATTCTCCACTTTAGCTATCTCGGCGTCATAATCTGGAAATGTTCGCATTCTCTGTTGCTCCATGAAGATGCTTTGAAATTTTGGGGAAACCTAAATAGGACTGAGAAAAGAGAAGCGGAGCCCAGAAAAAAACGACTCAGGTTGTAGGCAATTTCAGAAACAGGTACTGATTGCCTCTGAAACAGTCCTGGAGTCAAACTAATTCATAAAACATGATTCTATGACAGTAACAGGACCTTAAAGGTATATATCTAAGGGGCACATGTATTCAGTCAGCCCATTACCATAACTGTGTGTCGTGTTACTTGTTCTGAATATCTGCTCCAAAGATTAGAAATAATGTAATATATTTATTTATATGTATTTTGAGTTGGACCATAAATGGGAAGTAAACTGTCCATCTTTGGAAACACATTCCCTTTTCCTGGCCACCTGGTAAATGAGAAAATCTAAGGGTTAGATAAATCCTGCTCCCAGAAGCCTGACCAGGATATTGCTAGAGAGAAGGGTCCAGATGCTGGGGCCTGTTAAAAATCTTTAAGGTACCTCAGTCAAACCCCTCACATCTCAGTTCCAGACTGAGGCTACCAGTGCATTCTATGATATAACTTCCTACTGCCAAGATGTAGATACTGCTTCCTCCCTTCTCCAGGGCAGACCCAGGCCTACCGAGCCATGCGAGCACCTTCATCAGTGTACCAGCCACAGGGCGTCACGACTTCCTCAGTACAAGGTGAGCTTTTTGAGGGATCTCTAGAATCTACCACATGGTGATGGCTGTAAAATAATGTGGATGCTCTTACTGCCACTGGGCCTAGAAATAGTTAAAATAGTAAATCTTATGTATATTTTATTACACACACACAGAGACAGACAGAAAGACAGGCAGAGAAAAAGACAGAGAGATAGAGAGAGAGAAAGAACCTACCACAGTGCTGGCACACAGTAGGACCTCAACAAAGGTTTCTGGAATAAGTAAGTTCAGTGAGTCACAGAGCTAAAGATTCTTCCAGTTAATGCTGGTACCTCCCAGGCTGTGCTGTCCAATACTGTTGCCCCAGCCACATGTGGCTATTTAACATTTTTTTTTTTTTTTTGGCTATTTAACATTTAAATGCAAATTTATTAAAATTAAATAAAATTTAAAATTTAGTTCATTTACTCTACCCACATCTCAAGTGCTCAAAGGCCACATGTGATTAGTGTTAACACATCGGACAGACACAGATCATACCCCTCAGTGCAGGAAGTTCGATGAGATAGTGCTAGTCTAAGGCTAGGGTGGCAAACTTTTTCCTAAAGGGCTGGATAGTAAATATTTTAGACTTTGCAGACCACATGGTCTCTGTCGCAACTACTCAACTCTGCAGTTATAGTGGAAAGCAGCCACAGAAGAGTGTTCAAAAACATACAGATTTGATCTTTGCCTTTTTGGATTAATCAACTTACTATTTTTACCTAACAAATATATATATTTACAAATATTATACACCCAGAGCTAGAAAAATATCTTTATGTTGAAACTCTGGCTGAAAACTTTATTATTGTAAATTCGAGGTTCTCTACATACAATCCTATTTTTCCCTTTGAAACAAGTTTTAACATGGCTTCTGATAGGATGATTTTTTTTCAAGGAGGTGCAACGCCATGTGATAGCAGACTAGACTACATGACTTTAAAAATCACTACACAATATACACTCTACTGAATATAAAGCATTTTGCCAATAGGAGAGCTATTGGAACACTTTCTGATAATCAAAGGGCTTTAGACACTAAACAACTCCACAATATAAAACTGCCAAGTCTTGGCTATGTTTACATTATCCACTATGGATTATAACCTATTATTTTCTTTAAATTCCACTGAAAAATAATCCTACAATCCCTCTGGGCTGGATATTCAAGGGGCTCATAACTCTTACAGACAGAAAGTTCAACTGCTAGTCTAAATTTCACTTATTACATTTTATCA
Source organism: Phocoena phocoena (assembly GCF_963924675.1). Classification (NCBI taxonomy): domain Eukaryota; kingdom Metazoa; phylum Chordata; class Mammalia; order Artiodactyla; family Phocoenidae; genus Phocoena; species Phocoena phocoena. The sequence goes on from NC_089230.1 coordinate 49,778,695, forward strand.
CTCTAGAAACAACTGTGGCAGTATGAATATTCAACTTTGTGGCAAATACTAGTATTTTCTTTTATGAACACCTATATTTGTATTAAGAAAGAATCCATAAAGTACCAAGGAAAAAAGTTCTATCTCCTTAGAAGCATCCCTTAGCTCTTCCATGTCATATGGGATACTGAAATGGGAGAGCAGGAGCCTCAGCTGGGGTTTCAGTTCTTCTGTTTCTGTTGTGTGTTGGGGCAGAAAGAAAGCAGCTTCTGTTCTTGTTGGCCCTGAAAAAAAATCCAAAATCAAGAGCATTAACACCAATGAACACCAGTCAGGGAGAGAAAAAGGAGAGTCCTTTGAGATAATTGGAGTCAGGGCTTCTTCTGCTGATGGGGAAGACCATTCTGCTCCATGCCCAACCTTCTCTTCCACAATCTGTAGACTGTCCCACACTCAGCCAGGCCTATCTGACAAATTCTTGGTGCTGGCTTTCTGGGGGAGGTAGCCAGGACCCTCCCTTCTCACAGTCTGCAGGAGAAACCCAACATATCTTTTGGGGAATGACTTAGTGGGAAAAGAACTACCTATAGTCCTTTGGGGTAAACAAAGAATATGATTTATAAGTTAACAAACAAATTAGGAGAAGCTGAGAACCTTCACCTCCTTTCGCCTGGCTCACTCCTACTCATCTCTAAGCACCCAGGTTGGACTTCCCCTGGAGATGCTTTCTCTGATTCCCCACAGCTGGGCTGGCTGCCTCTCCAGGTGCACCTGGTAAATTCATCACGCAGAGTGAAAACCTGATCAGGTTTCTAAGTCATCTGTAATACAAGGTAAGGGCAAGAAGGCTATTAAATTGATTCAGATAAGCAAAGTCTTTAAAAATCATGTAAAATTAAAAATGAAAAGAACCTTAGAGATCACTTCATCTGAAAGGTTTATTATGGAGATGAGTAAATTGAGGCCCAAGGAGATGAAATGACTTAAACATGTAGGCTCACAGTGAGGCCACAACAGAATAGGCCTAGAGCTCAGTACTCCCAACTTCAAGTTCATTGCTTTTCTCCTCTATTTTAATTGTCTAGTTATAAAGATGGAGATAATAATTTCTTTTCTTTTTTTTTGGCAGCCCCACATGGTATATGGGATCTTAATTCCTTGACCAGGGATCGAACACGCACCCCCTGCATTGGAAATGTGGAGTCTTAGCCACTGGACTGCCAGAAGTCCCCAGGATGGAGACGATAATTTCTAAGGGAAGTGTTTGTTATTTTCTTCCATCAGAAAATATTAAATTAACACTTGTTAATTAATAAGATACAATTTTGGGGAATTTCCTGGTGGTCCACTAGTTAGGACTCAGTGCTTTCACTGCTGAGGCCCAGGTTCCATCCGTGGTTGGGGAACTAAGATCCCACAGGCTGAGTGGTGTGGCCAAATTAAAAAAAAAAAGATATAACTTTTTGGTATATAGAGAAATTTCAAGCAAGATCAGGTGACAAAACAGCACATGTGCAAAATCACAATCTTCTTTTTTCCACATTTCCCAAGGGGAAAGAAGACTTCTTACCTGAAATGCTGGTATTCATAGAGCCTGGAGATACAGAACCCTGGATGTTAGGGTCAATGTCATTGACAGGGACCTTTTCATTTTCCTGACCAACCTTGGGGACTTCATCAACAGCTACACTCAGCACTTTGGAGATGGGCAAACACTGGAGGGCCTACAGAAGGGGACAACCAAGAGATCACACATCAACTCAGTTCTCACAGAAGCTTCCAGACTTTGTTTCAGGAGCAGCCCTTGACTTTTCAGAGGAGGAAGGAGGTGGAGGTGGGCCTCAGTAACTTGCCCAATCATGAAAGGTAAATCTGAAGCTGGGGGACCTGGTGATATCACCACCTCTAAGTGGCCTTAACCTCTAGGCAGGTCTACATTGATCAACCACCCATAACGGACAAGGCATTGTGTGAGGTGCTAGAGATACAAAGATAAATAAGATATGGACCAAATTCAAAGAGTTCAGAGTTTAGTGGGGGACCCAGGACTTATAAGCAGATCATTACTATCATTACTATACCATGTGACAGGGGAGAGATGATTCAGAGGTAGATCCCATAGTGACTGATTGGGGAAGGGATGATGTCAGGATGATGGCCAGGTTCGTGGTTGGTTGTATCAGTGAGATGAGGTATAGAGGAGTAAGAAAAGATTAGATGGCAAAACAGTAATCTTTCTAAAACAAACGTGATCATGTCACTGCTTTCTGATGCCTCTATCTTTTGTTAGGGCCTCTCCTCTGTGACTCTCTTTACTCTGTGATTATACTTACCACACTGTATTTAAGTTGACTATTTACTTGCCCTTTTTCCTACCATCCTGTGACCCACTTACTTTTCAGCAAAGATTATATATTCCCTGCATGGCCCAGGATATGTACCTGGCATAAATTAGACCCTCACTAGATGTTGCTGAATAAAAAAGTGGATCTACATTAGACAGCATAAATCCAGAACAAGAGGATGAAAACAAGAACTTATAGCGTGAATATGAAATAGTTTAACAGAAACATCTTTGAAAAAGCTAAATGGAGTAATTTCATTAGAACAAGGTTCCAAAATAAAAAAGTTTCAAAGGTCTCAAAGAAAAAAGCTAGTGACCCATTATTTTTATGTCATTTGTAAGGCAGATGGAACACAGAAACTGACAATCAAAAACTAAGTGAGAGGTGTGAGAAAACAATGTGTTGCGCATCCTGGGAAGGCGCTACATCATCATATAACTGTTTCACGTACCTGCAGGTAGTGGTGAATAGTCTTGAGTGAGGGTAGGTGACACAAGAACTAATTTGTGTAAACAGTCAGGTCTTCCTGTGCCACTAAGTTAGGAGGATTGTTTTTTCCCATAAGGAAGTTTTCTCCTGCAACAGACAATCTATCAGCTCTCTGAAGGGCAACATTGTACTCCTGCATAATGTAGGCAACTTGTTTCTGTTTAAGAGAGATGCAAAGACAGAACTTGGTTATTTACAAGCCTTATTTCTTGTGTCATTTGCTTCCAAGTACAGTGTAATACTGTTTGGGAACCAAATAAGAGGCTTTTGGAATATCAACATTCTTCCATATTCTGAATTTGACTGACAAGGACAGTGATCAGTCACATTCTTAGGACTCTGAAGGAGAGTGACCCAGCAAAGAGGCAGTGCACAAGGATATTTAGTAACTGGAGTTGACTTCTTAGATTTTTACCTATAGCCTATGAAGAAAAATGCATTTTCTATAATACAAGCTTCCTTCAAATCTCATTCTTAAAAATAGGTACCATAATCTTATGCCACAGGCAGAACTGGCAAGTAAAGGCAGCCACTAGTTCCCTTCCCAACTTTAGCTACCACTTTAAAAGAAATTGACAAGATACACTGTGGGAATGTAAACTGGTACATCTATTATGTAAACAGTATGGAAATTCCTCAAAAAATTAAAAACAGAACTACCATATGATCCAGCAAATTCCACTTCTGGGTATACATCCAAAGAAAACAAAATCAGTATCTTGAAGAGATATCTGTATTCCCATGTTCAATTGCAGCATTATTCACAATAGCCAAAATATAAAAACCTAAGAGTCTGTTGATGGATGAATGGATAAAGAAGATGTGGTACATACACATATAATGGAGTATTATTCAGCCATGAGGAAGAGAGGAATCCTAATATTTGTAACAACATGAATAAATATGGAAGACATTATGCTAAGTGGAATAAGCCAGAGAAAAAGACAAATACTGTATGGTATCCTTTGTATGTGGAAGCTGAAAAAAAAAAGTCAAACTCATAAAAGCAGAGAATAGAACAGTGGTAGCCAGGGGCTGGGGGTCTGGGGGAAAAGGGGAGATGTTGGCCAAAGGGTACAAATTTACAGTTATGTAGGATGAATAAGTCTAGAGATATAATGTACAAACATGATGACTATACTTAATAATAGCCCATAGGTTCTGTTCATGGGCCTCCTACCTTATAAAACGGATAAAGTTGCTCCGTGATCTTACTGTGATGGCAAAATCTCTTCCACCTAAGCATGTGTAAATATTTACTCTGGGCCAGCTGGGTAATTCTCGCTGTATAATACTTTAACAACAACAAGAAAAATTAACACTTAACTACCATGTCATTTCTCAAGTCCTAAGATCCCTTAGGAAAGCAGCCCAACTTCTTTCTACCTTTCAAAATATTCCTACGTTTGCTTTCTGTGCTATGTCCAGGATTTTTTAGGAACAACCTGGAGGAATGAGATTACTTCATGTTTGTGGAACTGGAAGTCTCAAAAGGCCATTTTTTAAGCATTTGCTTAGTTTACTATCTGGAGTCTCCCCCAGGTTGTCAAAAGTCATGAATCTTGTACTTCAACAATTTACAACCTAGACTCTGCCCTGAATAGATGCATAGTAAGATACATAAACAGGTGAATCAAATGCATACATAATAAGAGGAAATAATGGCACCCCAAATTTTTATAGGGCTTCATGGTTTACAGAGTACTTTCTACATATCTATATATACATATATATACATATACATATTCTTATATATATATTCTTATACATTTACTAATTACATGTATACATTTACTAATTACATGTATACATTTACTATTTAAAACATATTACTTTATAAATAAATATATATAACTAAACGATGTTGCAAGGTGGGTGGAGTACATATTGTTATTTAAAATAAAAAAAAAAGTCTATTTGGTTAAGATTCTTACCAAAGGTGGAAAGAAAAAATGAACACTTAGAATACAATTATAACAGGAAGACTGGATTAAATCTTAAGAACACATATAATGGGAAAATAAGTCTGATTGTTTTGGAAAGAGGTATTTTCTACATGAAGATAATAAAATTGAGAAACCTGTCTCAAAATTGATTTGGAGAGAAAAGCTCTCCAATTAAAGAGGGTGGGGAGGGAGGGGGGAACCAATAAAAACAAAACAAAACCAAAAAAACCAAACCTGGTTCACCATTCAAATTTAAATGAAGCAAGTAGGCATTTTGCCATTCCAACAGATTGTAGTTTCATTTATCAGTTGGTGAACAATTTTAGCAGTGACATAAAAGCCTATAAAATTATCTAAAGCTAAGCTTAAAAGTTTTCTTTTAAACTGAAGTTTATGACTCTAAAATACAAAGCACATTACAAGTGAGATTACAGCTTCTAACCTTAGACCAAGAATTTTACTTATGCTTAAAGATAGTCAGATAAGCCAACTCTTTTAAAATATTTTATTTCTGATAAAAATAATAGTGGCTATGATGGAATAAATAGGGCCAGACTTATCCTTCCCTCATAAACAACTAGAATATAGGACAAATTATACAAGGCAACTGTTTTCTGACATGAGACAACAGACAATGCAGGACTCTTGTCCTTGAAAGAAAGGAAAAAAATGAAATGAGTCCTGGTTTTCTGCCTGAAGAAGGCAGTTTTTGAACCATAGAGTAGGAAAGCAGAGCACGATGGTCTCTCCAAAATCAAGTTTGGGAAGCTGAGTCGGCTGGAGTTTGCAGGGCAGAGTACTGGAGAGGAGAAAGTTATGCAGAAAAAGGGTTCCAGAAATCTGCATAGAGATCCCTTTGAGTTTTTTGCTGACTATTAAGCCCTGAATACAGAGAGCAAAACTCCATGAGGCTGTGCAAAGAATAACTAACTAGGGAACTGTAAACTGAACATTTCTCAGAGTTCAAACAGGACTAGGAGATATTCACATTTCAATCAGACAGGGTGAAGAGTCCTCACTGAATACCTGGGGTATTCAGCAGAGACATGAGAGAGGTGACAATTTAGTAAGAAAAATAAACTATCTCTAGAGTAAAGGTAACTCTAAACCTGCTCTAACAAAGCTTAAAAACCAAGCCTTGTAAGTGTGAAGCTGATCTAAAACTTAATTGCCCACCAGAATGAAGACCAACATCTTTAAAGGAATACAAAAAAAAAATCAGCATTCAGTAATGTAAAACTGCAATGCCCAGTGTCCAAAAAAATTACTAGACATGCAAAGAAGCAGGAAAATATGACCCACAAGCAGGAGAAAGACTAATGAAGAGAAACAGACCCAGAAATGGCACCAGTGAGGAAATTAGCAAACAAGGACTTTAAAAGGGATTTTATTAATATGCTCAGTATGTTCAAGAATTGAAAGGAAAATGTAAACATAAGAAGAGAAACGAAAACTATTAAAAATAATGAAATAGGGACTTCCCTGGTAGCACAGTGGTTAAGAATCCACCTGCCAATGCAGGGGACATGGGTTCAAGCCCTGGACTGGGAAGATCCCACATGCCACGGAGCAACTGAGCCCGTGTGCCACAACTACTGAGCCTGCGCTCTAGAGCCTGTGAGCCACGACTACTGAGCCTGAGTGCCACAACTACTGAAGCCTGCACACCTAGAGCCTGTGCTCCACAACAAAAGAAGCCATTGCAGTGAGAAGCCCATGCACTGCAACAAAGAGTAGCCCCCGCTCACTGCAACTAGAGAAAGCCTGTGTGCAGCAACAAAGACCCAACGTAGCCAAAAAAAATAAAATAAATAAATTTATATAAGAAAAATAATGAAATAGAACTTCTAGAAATGAAAGCTATATGAAATAAAAAATTCATTGGAAGTGATTAACAGCAGATTAGACAGTGCAGAAGAAATGATTAGTAAACTTGAAGATATAGCAATAGAAACTATACAAAATGAAGCACTGGCGGAAAAAAAGACAGAAAAAGATTTAACAGAGCCTCAATGACTTACGGAACAATATGAAGTAATTTAACATATATATCACTGGAGTCCCAGAAGGAGGGATAAAGATAGAAAATATATTTGGAGGAGGGACCTTCAAGATGGCGGAGGAGTAAGATGTGCAGATCACCTTCCTCCCCACAAATACATCAAAAATACATCTACATGTGGAACAACTCCTACAGAACACCTACAGAATGCTCGCAGAAGACCTCAGACTTCCCACAAGGCAAGAAAAACCCCACGTACCTGGGTAGGGCAAAAGAAAAAAGAAAAAACAGAGACAAAAGAATAGGGACCTGCACCTCTGGGAGGGAGCTGTGAAGGAGGAAAAGTTTGCACACACTAGGAAGCCCCTTCACTGGTGGAGATGGGGAGTGGGAGGTGGGGGAAGCTTCGGAGCCTTGGAGGAGAGCGCAGCAACAGGGGTGCAGAGGGCAAAGCAGAGAGATTCCTGCACAGAGGACCGGTGCCGCCCAGCACTCACCAGCCCGAGAGGCTTGTCTGCTCACTGCCAGGGCGGGCGGGGGCTGGGAGCTGAGGCTCGGGCTTCAGAGGTCGGATCCCAGGGAGAGGACTGGGGTTGGCAGAGTGAACACAGCCTGAAGGGGGCTAGTCTGCCACAGCTAGCTGGGAGGGAGTCCGGGAAAAAGTCTGGACCTGCCTAAGAGGCAAGAGACCATTGTTTCGGGGTGCACAAGGAGAGGGAAATCAGAGCACCGCCTAAACGAGCTCCAGAGACGGGTGCGAGCTGTGTCTATCAGCGCAGACACCAGAGATGGGCATGAAAACGTTAAGGCTGCTGCTGCAGCCACCAAGAAGCCTGTGTGCAAGCACAGGTCACTATCCACACCTCCCCTCCCGGGAGCCTGTGCATCCCACCACTGCCAGGGTCCCGTGATCCAGTGCATCCCACCACTGCCAGGGTCCCGTGATCCAGGGACAACTTCCCCGGGAGAACACATGGCGAGCCTCAGGCTGTTTCAACGTGACGCTGGCCTCTGCCGCCTCAGGCTCGCCCCGCATTCCGTACCCCTCCCTCCCCTCGGCCTGAGTGAGCCAGAGCTCCCTAATCAGCTGCTACTTTAACCCCATCCTGTCTGAGCAAAGAACAGACGCCCTCAGGTGACCTACGTACACAGGCAGGGCCAATCCAAAGCTGAACCCCAGGAGCTGTGCGAACAAACAAGAGAAAGGGAAATCTCTCCCAGCAGCCTCAGGAGCAGCGGATTAAATCTCCACAATCAACTTGATGTATGCTGCATCTGTGGAATACCTGAATAGACAACGAATCAACCCAAAATTGAGGCAGTGGACCTTGGGAGCAACTTTAGACTTGGGGTTTGCTTTCTTCATCTAATTCGTTTCTGGTTTTATGTTTATTTTAGTTTAGCATTTAGAGTTTATTATCACTGGTAGATTTGTTTATTGATTTGGTTGCTGTCTTTTTTTTAAATATATTTTTTTCCTTTTTCTCTTTTTGTGAGTGTGTATGTGTACGCTTCTTTGTGTGATTTTGTCTGTATAGCTTTGCTTTCACCATTTGTCCTTGGGTTCTGTCTGTTTTTTTTTTTTTTGTATAGTTTTTAGTGCTTGTTATCATTGGTGGATTTGATTTTTGGTTTGGTGGCTCTCTTCTTTCTTTTTTATATTTTATTTTTAATAATTTTTTAATTTTTAATAACTTTATTTTATTTTTTTTCTTTCTGTCTTTTTTTTTTTTCTCCCTTTTCTTCTGAGCCAAGTGGCTGACAGGTTCTTGGTGCTGTGGCTGGGTGTCAGACCTGAGCCTCTGAGTGGGAGAGTCAAGTGCAGGACATCGGTCCACCAGAGACCTCCCAGCCCCATGTAATATCAATCGGCGAAAGCTCTCCCAGAGATCTCCATCTCAACGCTAAGACCCAGCTCCACTCAACAACCAGCAAGCTACAGTGCTGGATACCCTATGCCAAACAACTAGCAAGACAGGAACACAATCCCACCCATTAGCAGAGAGGCTGCCAAATATCATAAGTTCACAGACACCCAAAACACACCACTGGACGCGGTCCTATCCACCAGAAAGACAAGATCCAGCCTTATCCACCAGAACACAGGCACTAGTCCCCTCCACCAGGAAGCCTACACAACCCACTGAACCAACCGTACCCATTGGGGGCAGACACCAAAAATAACAGGAACTACGAACATGCAGCCTGCAAAAAGGAGACCCCAAACGCAGTAAGTTAAACAAAATGAGAAGACAGAGAAATATGCAGCAGATGAAGGAGCAAGGTAAAAACCCACCAGACCAAACAAATGAAGAGGAAATAGGCAGTCTACCTGAAAAAGAATTCAGAGTAATGATAGTAAAGATGATCTAAAATCTTGGAAATAGAATGGAGAAAATACAAGAAACGTTTAAGAAGGACCTAGAAGAACTAAAGAGCAAACAAACAATGATGGACAACACAATAAATGAAATTAAAAATTCTCTAGAAAGAATTAATAGCAGAATAACTGAGGCAGAAGAATGGATAAGTGACCTGGAAGATAAAATAGTGGAAATAACTATTGCAGAGCAGAATAAAGAAAAAAGAATGAAAAGAATTGAGGACAGTCTCAGAGACCTCTGGGACAACATTAAATGCACCAACATTCGAATTATAGGGGGTCCCAGAAGATGAAGAGAAAAAGAAAGGGACAGAGAAAATATTTGAAGAGATTATAGTTGAAAACTTCCTAATATGGGAAAGGAAACAGCCAATCACATCCAGGAAGCACAGAGAGTCCCATACAGAATAAATCCAAGGAGAAATACGCCAAGACACATATTAATCAAACTATCAAAAATTAAATACAAAGAAAAAATATTTAAAGCAGCAAGGGAAAAGCAACAAATAACATACAAAGGAATCCCCATAAGGTTAACAGCTGATCTTTCAGCAGAAACTCTGCAAGCCAGAAGGGAGTGGCAGGACATATTTAAAGTGATGAAAGGGAAGAACCTACAACCAAGATTACTCTACCCAGCAAGGATCTCATTCAGATCCGACAGAGAAATTAAAATCTTTACAGACAAGCAAAAGCTAAGAGAATTCAGCACCACCAAACCAGCTTTACAACAAATGCTAAAGGAACTTCTCTAGGCAGGAAACACAAGAGAAGGAAAAGACCAACAATAACAAACCCCAAACAATTAAGAAGATGGTAATAGGAACATACATACTGATAACTACGTTAAATGTAAATGGATTAATTTTAGGCAATTCCAACTTTTTTCACTTTTATTATAATGCTGCAATAATAATCTTTATGGAAAATCTTTCCCCCCAGGTTGTGAGTTATTTTCTTAAGAGAGATTTCCAGAATCTTCCCTAGGTCAGCCAACAGTTTTTGAGGTCTGCGACTATCTTAGTCAATGTTGTACTGTTTCATAATACCAGCACAGGGAGTAACTAGTAGAAACTTAGTCAATTTTTAGTGACTATAACTAAGCTGAACTTAAATGGCATGGGTCTCTAACAAAGAAGAGCATTTATATTAATCAAGTTCTGCAAACCACACATATAGAGAAAATCCTACCCTGGCCAGAGGACATACCAGAAAGCCAGCTTTGTTCATACACTTCCACCAAATTCCAGATCTACTTTTCAAATTGCAAAATGACTCTTACCTTCAACAGAAGCAAAGGTAAATTTTCAGGAGTGTACTCTCTCCTTAGGCAGCTCTCTAGCTCCCTCTGCATGACATCTGCTTGAATAACAAGGGGTTTTGACTCAGCCACCTGAACCCGGGGTTGGGGGTGTGGGGAACGGAGCAAGCAAACAAAAGGAAAGAAGGAAATAAAACTATCAGGGTCTATGACGGAAAATGGCATATAATTTATGATAGTTTTTATACAACACATTATGCTGTTACATATAATGAATTTCCAAATAATGAATTTTAACATCACAAATCAAGGAACTGTAAAGTTTAAAACACTACAAAAATCAGATCTCTCCAAAGAAGTATTGGCCTGCTCTGATCCAGCAGTGAGCTGAATATTGGGCTGTTTTGTCTTTGTAACCACTGTCAATACGATCAGCTGTTTGCTTGCAAAAATAAGCTTTCCCTGCTAACAGTTTCCAACAAGTTAGCAAATTCTAATTTTTTGTTGTGTTGAAATAGCCCACTGTTCTACTCACCTGTAAAGTTTTCTTTAGAGCCAGTTCCCTTTCTCTTTGAAAGTAAGAAATGTCCTTTGGCATTTGAACAGAGCTGCAGAAAGTTTTATGCAATAGAAGCTGTAATTATAGAAGCTATAATAAATCAGATTAAAGATAGGCCCTGATTAATCTGTAACTCCACAACTGCTCATTTCTAAATAAGTGTATCGTATTATATTGGAATGTTAGGGGCATGTAAAGGCCACAAGCTTCTGTCTTAGTCAGAATCTCTCTTGTGTACACCTCATGCCGGTTAAACCTTTCCCTGGGCCGGTTTTTCTCTCCTTCTCATACAAACATTGTCTTTCCTCTACCCCTGATTTATCTCTTTATTTCTGACAATAGTAAGGATGTTTCTTTCCCCCACCCATATTTCCTTCAGTAACCACATTTCTAACAACTACTGTGCTTATCCGACCTCTATCTTACCGTAGCTGACACATAAAATCATTATTTAATAATTTAAACAAAATGTTTTTATTTTTGTGCTCTTGCTCAATTATCTAGAGGGTGAAAATGACCCTTAAATATCAAACATGAAATACTTTGGAAGTTATTTTCACCAAACTTTCTGCTTCAGAAAAATTATTTATCCCTAGGAAAAGCATAGCAGAAGTGTCTGCTTAAGCACCCTCTGACTGCTGTCCAAGCCCAATCATGAGGAAGTTGTTTGTACCAAAGGCTCTGACATGAGGAGGTACAAGCAGCACTACCTGGGGCCTGATAAGAGGTTGGATCCTGGGTCAGGAAGAGAAGCGCTCTCCCCATTGGGTGTAAGATACACCCTAAGGCTTGGCAGCTTTGGGAACATTGCAACCATGGAGCAGATGTTACTTCCTTAAGATGGGACTTCGGGAACACTGGCAAGGGAGCCACAGGAGATAGTTCTGGGATACATGTGAGAAACCACCTTGAGATCTGAGGGGGACTGTAGTCAGTAAAGTATGGTTAATGTTCATATGACTGTTATCGGTCCCCATGGATAAGTTTTAAGGGAAGATAAAAATAGACTTGCCAGCAGTTCACCCCACTGGAGGCAGTGGTCCTGTGAAACGAACACCAGGCTGACAGTCAGGAGGTCCCTCAGCCACGTGAGGCTAAGCTTGATCCATTTGTGTTGAATTCACAACTGCAGTTGGAATAATGCCTTCCCTTATCTCCTCATGTCTTGTTTTGTTTTTTTTTTGCGGTACGCGAGCCTCTCACTGTTGTGGCCTCTCCCATTGCGGAGCACAGGCTCCGGACGCGCAGGCTCAGTGGCCATGGCTCACGGGCCCAGCCGCTCCACGGCATGTGGGATCTTCCCGGACCGGGGCACGAGCCCGTGTCCCCTGCATCGGCAGGCGGACCCTCAACCACTGCGCCACCAGGGAAGCCCTATGTCTTGGTTTTGATGGAAAAAAGACACAAGCTCTGAAAGGGTAAAAGCATTAATAAATCAAAGGTATAACTTCTGTGATTACTGGGTACCTGAATTCTGGCTGCAGCCTCATGGAGGTGGAGAACCAGTAACCACCTAGAAAGGGGACCAGCTACTAAAGGCAGTCAGAGAAACAGAAGAAACCCATCCCTTCCCTGCCCTTTGGTCTTCTAATTCTTTGGCATGCTGGGAGATTGGGTGGGGTTCTGGGTTTAGTTCTCTGACCCATTCTTGCTTAGACCATGCTCAGACCATGCCTTTCCTTTCAGTTAACCTCAAAGTGTCTGCGAATGACCTAAAAGAGATTGGTGAACATGGTATGTACATCAAGCCAAAAAAAGAGATTCACTCATTTGTTCATCAACATACATCAACATACATTCATTCATCTATGTATTCGGCAAGCATCTATGAAGCACTTAACAACCACAAAGACCTGGGCTTATGGGGGCAAGATGAGGGAAAGAATGGTAAAGAAGGAAGGAAGCTAGGAAGGAAAGAAGGAAGGGAGGGAGGGAGGGAGGGTGGAAGGAAAGATGACTAAGGCACAGTTATCCTCCAGTTCTCAATAGATTTTGTAGTCTAGTAGGAAATGAGAATTCTAAAGTTATTATCAGGAGTGGATATTTTCCATGGACTCCAGAACCAAGCACAACACCTGGCAAACAGAAGGTGATCAATAAATGTTTGTTAGATTAATAGTTAGATTCTTCAGGTCCAGTGTTTGGTGGTTTTGGGGAGTGGAGAAATACAGGTATCCAGAGATTTCCCATCACTCTGTCCTAAAAGGGACTTCAGAAAACCTTTCTTACCACAATGCACAGTGGGCAGCCCCTTGCCTGACACTCTGACATTTAAGTTTTAACAATATCAACACTTGATCTTTGCATGGTGTTTTATAGTTTTCAAAGTGCTTTAGCATGCATGATCTCAACTGACCTTTATAAGGTAGGCAAGGTACATATTTTTAACCTTTCAAACAAAGGAACAAAAGCTGGGAGAAATTATGACTTGCATGGTTCCATTCCCTTTCCACTTCATCACACAATCCTTGATCTGCTTCATATACCTCAGGGCTTTAAATACCAAATTATAAAATACACTAAATACTGGTTTTTCAGAATCATCTTTGGAAGGAGGTACTAATGTACCTACTTCCTGCTTCTTCTCCAGACCTTCCCTCTCCAACCTTCACCATCCACATTGTGTTTACTCAGCTACTCAACCTAAAAGGGTCCTTATAACTGCTCCTCTTGATCAATTGTGGCAGTAGCAGAAACAGAGGAGTTTGAATGTCCTGGGCCCATGAGGGCTGAATTGGCTACCCTGTCTCTCTAAAAGAATTTGATTGCTATTGTTGGCAGCATTTACCTATAGAATAGCTCCTAATAGAACATCATTTTGCAGAATTCATTATCAAACACCTCACATTATTTTCGTTTTGAAATTTCTCATCAAAATCAAGGTCAAATTCAGTTAAAATATCATTGGAGAAAATGAGATTTTATTGACTATGATTTGTATAGTAGCTTCTGGAACTTTAAGACAATGATATTTGTGAGCACTTTTCCTTCTTCCTTGGTAGCATATTGCCTCTAAATGCCTTGACAATTCTAGAATGTAGGAAAACCTTAGGGGCAGCAGTTAAGTTTGAACTTGAGATGATGCCAATTGTCCAAGTAAAAAGGAGAGGGGGTTCTGATGGAGACTATGGGATGAGAGTAGGGGTTAAAGCCCCTGAAGACCATGCCTTCACACTGCCCTTATTTACCTGTAAGCTCGATGAGTTGACCCCTGAAGAGTCCCCTGTTCTTCTGTCTCAGACTTCAGTTCTGTCAATTATACAGCCAGTTCTTTTTCCAACACCTGGATCCTTTCTGTGGAAGCAATCTTATAACTTTCATCCATGGTTTGCATTTACTAATTTTCTGATCCCTGAAAAAAAAAGAGAAAAAATTTGTGGCCGACTTCCTCAGTGACCATTAACCAGTGCATGGGACTTTGTCTACCATTGTCCAAGAAACCATGTCAGTTTTGTCGAAATGTATGCTTTTGTAATTTGGAGAAACAGCTGGACCAGACTGCTGTCATTTATGAGTTAATTACCATTTGGTAAACAGTAGAGAAAACATAACATAGGTTAGAATATCCATTGACCATCTTTGTTCAGCCCAGCTCACCTTTAGAAACATCTCTGTTCCAGCTTTGACTGTGAAGCGTTTATTAAATGAGTTTGCATCCACCCTGCCTGACTTCTGTTGTCTTCATAAAGGCTGTAAAGGGGATTACACACTAAATGTTATGAGTGGTGGTTACTGCTGCTTTCTAACACCACTTCAGCTGGAACAAACAATAGGTGTGCGCAGGATCCCTCTACTTGCCTAAAGTATATCTCCATAAGCCTTTTTGAAGGCATGAGCTTCTGACCACGGGTAATAGACTGAGGGTGCAGGTCTATGTCGTATGATCATGATTCATGTACTTTTGGGTTTGGAAGAAAATCACGCTTACTCATTTGAATGTGTTTTCTTAATTCTGAATGCTGATATTTGTCATATAGTTTTTACAATGAAATAAAATAGTTGATAACCACCTCCTACCCCCACTGCCACCCCAGTTCACAGCCTGTCAGATTCAACACAATTGTTTGCTAAGTACTTAGTGTCAATATTTTAATGAACAACATAGATTAACTTCATGACCCAGAATGAGACCCACGAATTGCAGGAGATTCAGCAGATGATGTGTTTCTTGTGCTACTGCTGCCCTCATCTGTCCTGGATGAGAAGGGGTAAAGTCACAAGAAGGGGTAAAATATTTAAACTTTCCTTTTTTCCTTTGACATTTCTAAGATTTTCATTTTCAGAGGTATTTCATTTTCTCAAGTTACTCTGCTGCCTTTTCAACAAATAGGAAAGATGTAGAGATGTTTCGTGTAGAGGCTACCTTTGGGAGCCTATTCATTCTTTTTATAAATATTAAAAATGGAAATGAGCATTGTGTTCAGTCTAGGTTGTGAACCTGCAGAGTTATAAATCTGTCATGTTTGGCACACTGCTGGAGCTCAATAAAATGCACTGTTGTTGTTCTCAGCAAAAGTAAAATGTTGTTATGAAAAGTATTTGCCACTTGGCAGTGTCCTTTCAAGTTGGGCAAACAGTTAAACAGCTGCTTTAACAGCTGCATTCCAACCAGCAGCCAAGAGGGGCAGCAACACAGACTGACATTCTTCTCCCAAAGGATGGATATTCTGCCCTTATTTCCTGGTCACTTTCAACACTTCACAGCTCAGAAATGAGAACATTTAATCCTGTATCATTTAGCTTGTTACACAGTCAAGTACAGTATTCACAAAATTAACATAAGGAGAGGTTGGTCTTTGCCAACTGTCCATGAAATGCATCCAACCCAGAGGAATCCATGCCTGCTGAGCACTCATGGCTAGTGTTAAAGAGACAGACAACTGTTTATTTATTTATTTATTTTAACATCTTTATTGGAGTATAATTGCTTTACAATGGTGTGTTAGTTTCTGCTCTATAACGAAGTGAATCAGTTATACATATACATATATCCCCATATCTCTTGCCTCTTACATCTCCCTCCCTCCCACCCTCCCTATCCCACCCCTCTAGCTGGTCACAATGCACCGAGCTGATCTCCCTGTGCTATGAGACTGCTTCCCACTAGCTATCTATTTTACATTTGGTAGTGTATATATGTCCATATATACACTACCACTCTCTCACTTTGTCCCAGCTTACCCTTCCCCCTTCCCGTGTCCTCAAGTCCATTCTCTAGTAGGTCTGCGTCTTTATTCCCATCTTGCCCCTAGGTTCTTCATGACCACTTTTTTTTTTTTTTTAGATTTCATATATATGTCTTAGCATATGGTATTTGTTTTTCTCTGTCTGACTTACTTCACTCTGTATGACAGGCTCTAGGTACACAACAGTTTATTTTGGGAGAGGGAAAGATGGGTTCCATTTATCGAGCACCTACTCTGCATGAGACAGGCACTGGGCCCTCATTTAACGTCTCAGAAAAGAGATTCTCGAGAATTGTTTCAATAGTGTCTTTTAAAAAATAAATACATTTAGTTAACTATCGACTATAAACAAACAAACCAAATCCCCCCTTTTTAAAAGTGGGTTTAAAAAGTGGTACAATCTAAGCTCTAAGGAAAAGATGGTAAGATTAGCTTGAGTAGGGTTTGAGGGTGTTTAATAGGTAAAGTGGGCTTCAATGGGGTTAAAGCAGGAATGTTTAGAAGAGAAATAATGAATAACTTCAGAGTCTTATAGGGAAATGTATAATGCATGTCAAAAACTTCAAAGTGACTACCAAAAGAATGGAAATGCAACACAGAGCTTCCCAAACAAGCAGGGGTGAGGGATAGGAAATGGATCTTTTAAATCCAGTAGAAGGCAGGAAAAGAGAAAAAAGGAAACAAAAAGAAGTATGGTAGAAATAAGTTCAAATATATCAGTAACTATAATAAATGTAAATGGATAAAGCCCATCTATCAAAACACATAAATCAGCACAGTTCTGAACATTTTTAAAACCCCTAAAATTTGGTAATGTGATAGGTACCAAAATAAAATAATGATTTTTATTCTAGCAAATGCTAGAATAGAATTTAAACTGTAAGCAAGCTGGCCCTGTATCACCACGGGGCAATTCAATCTTCTTCACAAAGATCTGCAAGGTACTCCATAACTTCGCTGGGTAAACCATTTTTGATGCTTGGTCATCTTTTTTTTTTTTTTTTTGCGGTACGCGGGCCTCTCACTGTTGCGGCCTCTCCCGTTGTGGAGCACAGGCTCCAGACGCACAGGCTCAGCGGACATGGCTCACAGGCCCAGCCGCTCCGCGGCATGTGGGATCTTCCCAGACCGGGGCACGAACCCGTGTCCCCTGCATCAGCAGGTGGACTCTCAACCACGGCGCCACCAGGGAAGCCCTATGCTTGGTCATCTTTGATCATCAACATGTTCTTCCTGTGTACAAATGAAATTTCTCCTGTTACACATTATACACCATCTCCTGGATCAGTAGGGTAAGACTGTTTTAACAAAAAGACACAGTCATCAGTGGCTTAAAGAAAAAAAATTGTTTAAATGTGTCTAATGTAATGTGTTTGGTAAATGTGTGTAAACTGTCTGCTCCTCTTGGACATTCAAGGACCCTGGTTCCTTCCAAGTCAGTTCCACCATCCCCTAGGCATTTTTCAGACAAACACATTAGTGTTTTCTCCTTAGTATGGCTACAGAACATGACCTTTAGTTGGGTGAGGGGACACACAAGACATATATTTGATGTTCTGAATTGGATAACCTGCATCTACTTCTAGTTTACCAAGAGCTTTGTTTTGTTTTTCTTGAATGGGTATTGAATTGTGTCAATTGCTTCTTCAGCATCTATTAAGGTAGCCATGTGATTTTCCCCATTTATTTTTTTAACGTGGTGAATTTCACAGATTTTCTATTGTTAATACAAAACTGCTTTCTTGGAATAAATCCCGCTTGGCAATGATCTGTTATCTTTTTTTTTTTTTTTAAAGAAAAATGGACTCATTTTGCTACTATGTTGTTTAGGATTTTTGCATTTATGTTCATGAGAACAATTGGCCTGTCATTTTCTTAAAATGTTCATGTCAGGTTTTGGTATCAAGATTATACTACCCTCTTAAAAAAATGTTGTGAACTGTTCCTTTCTCCTCTATATTCTGAGAAAGTTTAAGGTTGGTATTATTTCTTCCTTAAACGTTTGGAATAATTCACCTGTGAAACATCTCAGCCTGAAATTTTCTTTATGGGAGGGTTTTAAATTACAGATCCAATATTTTTAACAGATTATGATTATTCACATTTTTGTTTCTTTTTTGTATTCATTTTAATATTTTTTAAAAGAGCATTTCATCTAAGTTGATTTTTTTTGGTGTAAGGTTATTCATAATATCCTTTTATATTATATTTTTAACAGCTGTGTTGAGATATAATTAATACACCATACAATTAACCTGCTTAAAGTGAACAATTCAATGATTTTTAGTGTATTCACAGTGGTGCAACCATCACCACAATTCATTTTAGAACATTTTCATCACCCAAAAAAGAAACCCCATATCCATTAGCAGTCACTCCCCATTTTTCTCTAAGCCACCCCACCTCCCAGCAATAGGCAACCACTAACTTACTTTCTATCTCTATAGATTTGTCCATTCTGGAAACTTTATATAAATGGAATCATATAATACATGGTCTTTTGTGACTGGCTTCTTTTATTTCCCATAATGTTTTCAAAGTTCATCCACGTTTTAGCATGTATCAGTATACCAGTCCTTTTTTATAGCTGTATATTATTCCATTGTAGGCTTATACCACTTTTGCTTACTGGTTCATCAGTTGGTGGAAATTTGGGTTGTTTCCAGTTTTTGGCTATTATAAATAATGTTGCTATAAATATTCAAGTCAAAGTTTTTGCCAGACTCTTCCAAAGCAGGGGCACCATTTTATAATCCCATCAGCATTGTAGGAGGGTTCTAATTTCTCTACATCCTTGTCAACACTTGCCACCTTTCTTTTTTATTTTAGCCATTCTAGTGGATGTGAAGTTGTATCTCACTGTGGTTTTGACTTACATTTCCTTAATGGCTAATGATGTTGAGTATCTTTTCATGTACTTATTGGTCATTGGCATATCTTCTTTGGAGATGTCTATTCAGATTCTTTGTCCATTTTTAAATTGAGATTTTTGGTTCTTTACTGATGAGTTGTAAGTGTTCTTCACATATTCTAGATACATGTTCTTTATCAGATATGTGATTTGCAAATATTTTCTCCCATTCTGTGGGTCATCTTCTCACTTTGTTGATGTTGCCCTTTGAAGCCCTTTATCTTTTTTTTTTTAACATCTTTATTGGAGTATAATTGCTTTCAAATGGTGTGTTAGTTTCTGCTGTATAACAAAGTGAATCAGCTATACATATACATATATCCCTATATCTCCTCCCTCTTGCGTCTCTGTCCCACACCCCCATCCCACCCCTCTAGGTGGACACAAAGCACTGAGCTGATCTCCCTGTGCTATGCGGCTGTTTCCCACTAGCTATCTATTTTACATTTGGTAGTGTATATATGTCCATGCCACTCTCTCACTTCGTCCCAGCTTACCCTTCCCCCTTCCCATGTCCTCAAATCCATTCTCTACGTCTGTGTCTTTACTCCTGTCCTGCCCCCAGGTTCTTCAGAACCACTTTTTTTTTCTTAGATTCCATATATGTGTTAGCATACGCTATCTGTTTTTCTCTTTCTGACTTACTTCACTCTGTATGACAGTCTCTAGGTCCATCCACCTCACTATAAATAACTCAGTTTTGTTTCTTTTTATGGCTGAGTAATATTCCATTGTATATATGTGCCACATCTTCTTTATCAATTCATCTGTCGATGGACACTTAGGTTGCTTCCAAGTCCTGGCTATTGTAAATAGAGCGGCAATGAACATTGTGGTACATGACTCTTTGTGAATTATGGTTTTCTCAGGGTATATGCCCACTAGTGGGATGGCTGGGTCATATGATAGTTCTATTTTTAGTTTTTTAAGGAACCTCCATACTGTTCTCCATAGTGGCTGTATCAATTTACATTCCCAACAGCAGTGCAAGAAGGTTCCCTTTTCTCCACACCCTCTCCAGCATTTATTGTTTCTAGATTTTTTGATGATGGCCATTCTGACCAGGGTGAGGTGATACCACATTGTATCTTTGATTTGCATTTCTCTAATAATTAGCGATGTTGAGCATCCTTTCATGTGTTTGTTGGAAATCTATCTTCTTTGGAGAAATGTCTATTTAGGTCTTCTGCCCGTTTTTGGATTGGGTTGTTTATTTGATATTGAGCTGCATGAGCTGCTTATAAATTTTGGAGATTAATCCTTTGTCAGTTGCTTAATTTGCAAATATTTTCTCCCATTCTGAGGGCTGTCTTTTCGTCTTGTTTATGGTTTCCTTTGCTGTGCAAAAGCTTTTAAGTTTCATTAGGACCCATTCATTTATTTTTATTTCCATTTCTCTAGGAGGTGGGTCAAAAAGGATCTTGCTGTGATTTATGTCATAAAGTATTCTGCCTGTGTTTTCCTCTAAGAGTTTTATAGTGTCTGGTGTTACATTTAGGTCTTTAATCCATTTTCAGTTTATTTTTGTGTATGTTGTTAGGGAGTGTTTGCAGCCCTTTGTCTTTTTTTTTTAATTTAATTTAATTTAATTTTTATACAGCAGGTTCTTATTAGTTATCTATTTTATACATATTAGTGTATACATGTCAATCCCAATCTCCCAATTCATCCCACCACCACCACAACCCAGCCACTTTCGCCCCTTGGTGTCCATATGTTTGTTCACCCCTTTATCTTTTTAATGTCTATGGCATGTATACTGCTGTCTCCTTTTACATTCCTGATACTGATAATTTCTGTACTTGCTATTTTATCTTGATCAGTCTTATTAGGGATTTAATAATTTTATTAAATTTTTCAAATGACCCATATTTAGTTTTTTTTTTTTTTTTGTGGTACGTGGGCCTCTCACTGTTGTGGCCTCTCCCGTTGTGGAGCACAGGCTCCAGACGCACAGGCTCAGTGGCCATGGCTCATGGGCCTAGCTGCTCCACAGCATGTGGGATCCTCCCAGACCGGGACACGAACCCGTGTCCCCTGCATTTGCAGGTGGACTCTCAACCACTGTGCCATCAGGGAAGCCCCCCATATTTAGTTTTATTGTGTCTACTCTATGTCTGCCTTCTCTTTCGTTGATTTTTGCTCATTTATTATTCAGCTATTATTGATATTTATTTATATAATTTATTATACAAATTGAGCTATACCTATTGAATTATTTATTTATAATTTACATATTTATTATTTATTAAGAGTCATTTATTATACTATTTATCTTACTATCTTAAATTTAATTTGCTCTTCTTTTTCTAGCACTTGAGATGGAAGTTTAGATCATTAGTTTTTTACCTGTCTTCTAAGATATGCATTTAAAGCTATAAACTTCCTTCTAAGCATTATTTTAGCTGCATTACCATTTTGGATGTTGTGTTTTCATTATTTATCATTTAAATGCTTTCTAGTTTCCATTGTGATTTCTTCTTTGACCTACAAGTTGTTTAGAGGTGGTTCTATATTTCTGTTATTAATTTCTAGTGTGATTGCACTGTGTTCTGAGAACGTACCCTGCATGAATTCAATTTTTAAAAATATTTTAAACTTGCTTTAAAGCCCAACATATGATCTGTTTTGGTAAATGTTCCAAATACTCTTGAAAAGAATATATTTACTATTGTTGGGAACAGTGCTCGATTAGGTTAATTAGATCACATTTCTTCTTCATCTTTTATATCTGATTTATTGGTATGATTTTTATGAGAAATTGAGACAGGTATATTAAAATCTTTGATAATAATTATGGATTTTTCTATTTCTTCACTTAGTTCTGACATTATAGTTTTATACATTTGAAGCTATATTATGGCTGTATACAAATAGGATTGTAAATTTTTTTTCATTGAATTGAAACTTATCATTATGACATGTCCCTCTTCATCTCTAGTCATATTTCTTCAAGTCAAACTTACAAATTAGTAATATAGTCACAGAAGGTTTTTGTTTTGTTTTGTTTTTGTTTTGGGGGTTAGTATTTACATGGTGTATCGTTTAAATCCTTTAAAATTATCTGTGTCATTTTGTCTCTTCAGTCTGAAAATCTTTGTCTTTTAATTGGAGCATTGAGTTCATTTACATTTAATGTGATTACTGTTACAGATGGGTTTAAGTGCACAATCTTACTATGTATTTTACTATGTATTTTATTCATTTTATTTATTTTTCTATTTGTCCTACCTATTTTTAGTTCCTTTATTCTTCCCTTCCTTCATTACTCTGGATTAATCAAGTATTTTTATTATTCTGTTTTGCCTCTTCTATTAGGTTTTTAATTATACCCGTCTTCTTTTGGTAGTTACCTATAGTTCTCAAATTTTAGTGTGCATCAGAATCACCTAAAGGACTTCTTCAAACATAGATTTCTGGGCCTCACCTCCAAAGTTTCTGATTTAGTAGGTCTGGGGGAAACCTGGAAATTTTCACTTCTAACAAATTCCCAGATGATGCTTATGCTGCTAAATCAAAAGGCCACACTTTGATAGTTACTCCTCTAGATTCCAATATATTCTTGACTTATTACAGCCTACCTTAAGCTAGTAGTTTTTGTTTTCATGGTGTCTTCCACTCTAAAGCTAGCAATTTTTTTTACAGTCTTTTACTATCCAAATAAAAATCTTACAATGGTTTAAGTCCACATAACTCCTTCCTACAATTCATGCAACTGTTTATTATACGTCTACACATAAACTCCACAATATTTTTATTTTTGCCACTTTGAAAGTCAATTAAAATTTTTTTATCCATATATTTATCTTTCCTGCTGCTCTTCCTTCCTGAAGATCTGTGCTTCCATTTGAGTTCATTTTCCTTTAGCCTGAAGAACTTCCTTTCATATTTTTCATAGTGTGGGTCTGCTCCTGATGGATTCTCTCAGCTCTCATTTGTCTGAATAAATCTATATTTCTACTATGATCTCTAAAGGTATTTTAATTGGACATAAAATTGACAGTTTTTTTTTTCTTTTAGTACTTTAAATATCTCTTGGCTTCCATAATTTCAGTAAAATAGTCATCTGCCCTACTGTTGCTTTTTGAAAAAGTAAAGTGCCTTGTTTTCTCTTGCTGCTTTTAAGATTTTATCTTTGTCAGCCGTTCAACTATGATATACTTAATTATGGTTTCATTTGTATATATCCTTGTTGTGTATTGAGGTTCACTGAGCTTCTTTAATGTTTGGAATGATGTCTATCATCAATTTTCGAAATTTCTTGACTATTATCTCTGCATATATTGCTTCTGCCCCATTCTCTAATTCTCGTCCTTCTATGACTCTAATTAAATATATATTTGACTGCTTCACTGTATTCCACATGTCTCTTATACTAAGTTTTATTCTTTGCATTCTTTTTGTCTCTGTGCTTCAGTTTTGGGTACTATCAACTTATCTGTCCTCAAGTTCACTAACTCTTTTTGCTCAGTCTAAGCTATTGCTAAAACTGCACAAAGAATTCTCAATTTTAGCTGTTGTATTTTTAAGATCTGTAATGTATATTTAATTATTTTTATAGATTCCAATTCTGTCAAAATTATCCATCATTTTATCCATTTTGTCCATCTTTTCCTTTGCTCCCTTGCACGCACGTGCACACACACACACACACACACATACTTTTTTTTTTTTTTTTTTTTGCGGTACACAGGCCTCTCACTGTTGTGGCCTCTCCCGTTGTGGAGCACAGGCTCTGGACGCGCAGGTTCAGCAGCCATGGCTCACAAGCCCAGCCTCTCCACGGCATGTGGGATCTTCCCAGACTGGGACATGAACCTGCGTCCCCTGCATTGACAGGCAGACTCTCAACCACTGTGCCACCAGGGAAGCCCTATACAATTATTTTAAAGTCCCAGCCTGCTAGTTCCAATATCTGGATCATCTATGGGTTTGCTTTTATTATCTGCTTTTTCTCTTATCACTCACATTTTCCTGCCTCTTTTCAAGCCTTATAATTTATTATATGCCATATTTGGGGTATAAAATGAACAAATGGGACTTGTAATGATGTTATTTTCCCTCATAAAGGTTCTCCCTTTCCTCTGTTAGTTGCATAATTTGAAGGGCTGATCACCTTAATCCCATCAGGAACTGAACTAGATTGGGGATGGATTCTGGTTTTAGTTAGACTCAGTCTACCTCTTGTTTGTCATTTTTCCTCAGGTGTGGCTCACTGGACTTTTGATCGATAGCTTGGAAGGTCTCTTTCCTTTCAGCCCGTAAACACTATGGGAGATTCAGTCTGCCCTTTGGAGGTTTTAATTTAGCTCATTAGCCTCTCGCCTCATGTAGCTTTAAAATCTGGCAAATGTCTTGAGAGGAAAACTCATCAAGTGTTTCTTGCTGACTTCCTGTCTCTGGTGGGAGTTTGTCTCCTAAGCACTGTGGACAGATTTCACTATGACTTTGCAATCCAGCTTCCTTCTTGGGTATGGCCTTCTGAGACTTTTGACTGACAGCTGGGCTTTTCCCTTTCTTCTCATCCCTGAAATTCTGTCCTTCAAAAGTTTTGAGCTTAGTCTCCCATCCCATCAAGTTCAATATCTGGCCAAAACTTGAGGGACTGTTTGATGCAGCCCCTTTTGCTAGCAGGAATTTATCTCTTCACCATGAGACTGCAGATCTTATTCTGCCTTTCTTGGCCAGTTCTCCAGTTTCTTTTATACTCTAGCATTCAGCAAATGTCCAGTGGTATTTTTCAGAATTTAAATTCAAATCTGTCATGCCTGCATCCATGGCCTTCAAAAACTCCCCTGGCTTTTCTTTGTCCCAGTGGAGTCCCCATGCCAAAAACAGAGTCACTGTGACCAGAATTGGTAAACGTTCTAAGGAATAAAATAGGGATTGTCAAGTGACCTAGGAGGGTTCTTCCCTTTCTGGAATTTTAATTCTTCTAGTCTCCATTGTGTCTATAACTTTCCAATGACTTTAAACATATGACTTTGTAATTTATCGTTTTAGTGGGAGCGTGGCTTTTCTACTAAATCTTACCTGAAGTAGAGGTCTCAATACTTACTTGAGAGTACTACCTAAATGTATTCTCATATTTTCTATTCTATTTCATTAAAAACAAACTTTTAGTCACAACCCACTAGTAATCAATGTTAGGATCCACTAATGGATCATAATCTGCATTTTGAGAAAAACTGCTCTAATAGATCTCTGGGAAAAACCAAGGTGCCTGGCTGTTTGGAAGAGGTCATCTAACGGATATGGATTAAATGGACCTCAATACTCTTAGTATTATATAAATTCTTGAAGTATATAATTCTGCATGCATTTTTCTTTGAGGTATGACAAGGTCAGCTTTTCCATACAATTTACCTTCTCACTGGAATACCCTGGCAAATTTAATTTTGTTATACTCCTTCTCCTGGATTTTTTGTCAGGCAAAATCAAATTCTTATGATTTGTCTTAGTCATTTGTATATTAACCCTATATATTCTAAGTTTCCATTATTTTGTCCACAAAGATATGACAATTTCTTTCAAGAAAAAAGAAAAAATATCCCTCATATCCAAAGCACCTTCCCTCAAACTTTGACTTTCCCCTCTGTACTGTTATGTCTTTTACCTTAAGTAATAATAAACTACCTCAGTATTTGTTCATGGAAGGATTTGTAACTACCAAGGACTAAAGGAAGCATGTGTGGAAGCAAAACTGATACAATGCTTTGCTGCCATTATCAGTAAGTGTGTACATCATAATAAGAAAATAAAACAACTTGTACCCTGAAAGAAATAAAATAAGCAAACAAAAACAGGGTCCCTGTGCCTGGTTCACTTTCCCAAAACAAAAGAATCCTTAGGTTTTGTTTATAAGTACTGACTGCCAAATAAAAGCAACTTTATCACCAAGTTTTTGCAATGTTCATAGTTGAAGACCTGTGATAACCTTTGTGGCTACGACAACTGTGTGAGAAAATTTCTGTCTTTTCTACCATGGACTGCATAACTACAAACTTGGTAATTTTGTGGGGTTTTCCCCCCATTTTTTGTATTTTTTTATTTGATGAACCAATTCTTTTTAAAACTTGGAGTTTCTTGCAAACTTTTCTTGGAAGTAAACTTTTCTAAATGCTTTGTGTCTGACTATTCCTTTGACAATTCTAGAGATTCCACCAAGATTTTATGTATTTATCTACCAGAGGTGTATTCACCAGCCAGAGCCAAGTAAACTGCATTGTCCATGAGGAGCAACTCAAGAGCTCTTTGAGGTGTATCTTTTTCTAGTCTTAGGGTGAATCTCCTGTGACAACAGTTTTTGTTGTTGTTGTTTTTAATTGAAGTATAGTTGATTTACTATATTGTGTTACTTTCAGGTGTACAGCACAGTGATTAAGTTACACATATACATATATATTTTTTCAATTCTTTTCCATTATAGGTTATTGCAAGATATTGAATATATTAGTTCCCTTTGCTATACAGTAAATCTTTGTTGCTTATCTATTTTATATATGGTAATGTGTATCTGTTAATCTTATACTCCTAATTTATCCTCCCCCCTTCCCCTTTAGTAACTGTAAGTTTGCTTTCTATGTCTGTTTCTTTCTGTTTAGTAAATAGGTTAATTTGTGTCATATTTTAGATTCCATATATAAGTGATATCGTATTTGTCCTTCTCTGTCTTACTTCACTTAGTATGATAATTTCTAGGTTCATCCATGTTGCTGCAAATGGCATTATTTCATTCTTTTTTATGGCTGAGTAATATTGTATATATATACCACGACTTCTTTATGCATTCCTCTGTCAATGGATGCTTAGGTTGCTTCCTTGTCTTGGCTATTATAAATAGTGCTGCTATGAACATTGGGGTGCATGTATCTTTTTGAATTAGAGTTTTCATCTTTTCTGGATATATGCCCAGTAGGATTGCTGGAACATACGGTAACTCTATTTTTAGTTTTTTAAGAATCCTCCATACAGTTCTCCATAGTGGCTGCCCCAATTTACATTCCCACCAGCAGTGTAGGAGGGTTCCCTATTTTCCATACCCTATCCAGCATTCATTATTTATAGACTTTTTGATGACGGCCACTCTGACTGGTGTGAGGTGATACTTCACTGCAGTTTTGATTTGGATTTCTCTAGTAATTAGTGAGGTGAGCATCTTTTCGTGTGCCTGTTGGCCATCTGTATTTCTTTGCAGAAATGTCTCTTTAGGTCTTCTACCCCTTTTTTGATTGGGTTGCTTTGTTTTTTATATTGAGTTGTATGAACCGTTTATTTTGGAACTTGAACCCATGTCAGTCGCTTCATTTGCAAATATTTTCTTCCAGTCCACAGGTGGTCTTTTCGTTTTATTTATGGTTTCCTTTGATGTGTAAAAGCTTATCAGTTTGATTACACCCCATTTGCTTATTTTTGCTTTTATTTCTTTTGCTTGGGAGACTGATCTAAGGAAACATTGGTCCAGGGACTCCTGTGGTGGTCCAGTGGTAAAGAATATGCCTTATAATGCAAGGATGTGGGTTCAATCCTTGGTCAGGGAACTAAGATCCCACATCCCGCACACCACAACTACTGAGCTCACGCGCCTCAACTAGAGAGCCCACGTGTGCTGGAGCCCACGCACCACAACTAGAGAGAGAAAACCCGCATGCCACAACTAGAGAGAAGCCCGCATGCCGCAAAAAATCCTGTGTGCCACAACTAAAACCCAACTCAGCAAAAATAAATAAAATAAATAAATAAAAAGAGGGCTTCCCTGGTGGCGCAGTGGTTAAGAATCCACCTGCCAATGCAGGGGACGTGGGTTCGAGCCCTGGTCCAGGAAAATTCCACATGCTGTGAAGCAACACAGCCATGCGCCACAACTACTGAACCTGCGCTCTAGAGCCCGCAAGCCACAATTACTGAACCCGCGTGCCATTACTACTGAAGCCTGCGTGCCTAGAGCCTGTGCTCCACAACAAGAGAAGGCACTGCAATGAGAAGCCTGTTTACCTCAACGAAGAGTAGCCCAGGCTTGCTGCAACTAGAGGAAGCCCGCGCGCAGCAACAAAGACCCAACACAGCCAAAAATAAATAAATTTTTTGAAAAATTTAGGGAAAATAAAAACATTGGTACAATTTATGTCAGAGAATGTTTTGCCTATATTCTCTTCCAGGAATTTTATAATGTCATGTCTTATACCTAAGTCTTTAAGCCATTCTGAGTTTATTTTTGTGTATGGTGTGTGGGACTATTCTAACTTCATTGACTTATATACGGTTATCCAGCTTTCCCAACACCATTTGAAGAGACTCTTTCTCCATTGTATATTCTTGCCTCCTTTGTTGAAGATTAATTGACCGTAAGTGTGTGGGTTTATTTCTGGGCTCTCTGTTCTGTTCCATTGATCTATATGTCTGTTTTTGTCCCAATACCACGTTGTAGCTTTGTAGTATTGCCTGAAGTCTGGAAGGGTTATGCCTTCAGCTCTGTTCTTTTCGGCAACAGGATTTTAATCTAGTTGATTCTATTTCTTTTTCTGACTCTTTATGTTTGTTTGGTTGTTTCCTGGTCACGTCTTTTTTCATGCTGGTTCTGATTTGTACACAACCACTAATTTCTCATTTGGTGGCAGCAATGTTGATAATATAGATTTTAATGTTCTTACTGTCTGATCTTTATGAGGTTTTTATGACAGAATATCTGATTGTACTTTATATTTGTCTTGAGGATTTTGTTATCTTTTGTCATCTGAGATACATCTTCCCTTTGCTTCTGGGTCTTGAGACATTGATTTAGTCAATCTGATAACTAGTTTCAGTAGTAAGTTAGGAAGTTGTTCATATCATTCTCTACATTACTGATTTATATTATTGTTGCCTAACCATTGATGATATCCTCTGTGCTGTTTTTCATGTGTGTGACACTCTGAGTTCAAAGTAATTAAGAAAAAAATATTTTTGTGCCCATAGGAATGGAGAGCAGCCACTGGAGATCTGGAGCTGCTACCATCAGCCAATAAATTTTTTGTACTTTGATTACATTTGATCTATCTGTGGCTAATGTTATAAAACTAAGATTGTTGGTTCTTTTTGTGTATTTTTTAAAAAGACTCTTTTCCTCTTTGCAAAAGGAAGGCACAGCTTTTAACAATAGTCTGTTTACAATTATAACTTTCTCTCTGAAGCTAAATTTCTCTCTTCCTCAGCATGCGATTTGAGAGTAATAGGTCAGAAAAGTTGTACTCACTATATAGGAATATCTAATTCCAATACCAGATTTACCATCAAAGAGAATATACACAATGGATAAAATTAGAAATTATTTTCACATGGTTTTAGAGCAAAGGGTAGAGAGAGACTTTAAAGGTTCTTTTGGTTTGTATAACCATTCTACAAACGAGCCTGAATTTATATAGTAATAATGCTGTCTTAAAACAACAATACGTCTCTTTCCTGATCTTATCACAATGTGATTGAATAAGAGTGATTGCTACTGGCTTGCCTAGAAATTCATGACCACTGCAAGAAATCTAAAAAGCTCTGGGTGCATAACTTTTACCCTCTCTCCTCTCAAAAGAAAATAAGAAAGCATAAATACACAAGTGAGTCAAGTAAAGATGTGAGGAACAGCTTGGTGTCCAAAAACAGGGTGTTAATAAATCTAAAGTTGTGCCCCCAGCTCAACCCACGATCTGACTGAACAGTACTACAAAAATAGCATACACACAAAGAGAGAGAAGTCCAGCTATAAACTCTCCAGAGCTCTTTTCATAGCTTTCCCATAAGATTAATATGTTTATCTGTTAAGTAAGGGCATATATTTTCTGAGCACCTTTGCCTATTTCTAGAGCGGTGGTCCTCAACTGGGAGTCATTTTGATCCTTTTCTGCTCTGGGGACGTTTGGCCATAACTGGATATATTACTGGGTGTCACAATTGTGTTTGTGTATGGGGGTGCTATTGACGTCTAGTGGATAGAGGTCAGGGATGCTAACTATGCTGCAATGCACAGGAGAGCCCTCCCAAACAATAAATTATCTCCTTAAAATGTCAATAGTGCCAAGGTTGAGAAAACCTGCTCTAAAGAAAAATTAGATTATAAGTCTCTTAAATTTAATTGCATTCCTTTTTTGATTGGCTTACAGAGACTACAGAACACTTTTATAAATTTAAAATAGAGAACTCAAGAATTTTTAGAAAGGGAAGGAAACATCCAACTTTCATTGCTTTAAGTCTGTTGATTCTTAAAAAAATATTTCTCTTAATGAAGCCTATATGCAGAAGGAAAAAAAAACTTTTAGCTATGAGTTAAATTAATTGCCTTGTTTACAGGTTGACAAAATAAGTAATGCAATGTAAATTGACAGAGGAGAGAGAAATATTAATAAACTTTAGTACTTTTAAACTTAATTTGAAGAGCTCTTAAAAATTAAGTATAAAAAATAGAAAATACGAAGTTCAAAAATTTGTATTTCTAATCAAGGTGAATCCTTGAACAAATTCGACTAGCTTAATAATGCTGTCTTAAAACAACTATACGTCTCTTTCCTGATCTTATCACAATGTAAATTAAAATGTTAGCATACTAGTATAACTCGTGAAAGGCTTGGGTTTGTTTCCACAAACCCAAAAAAAACCTAATTAATTAAACTTTATAGAAATTTTTCTAATTTTTTTTTTTTTTTTTTTGGCTGCACCTCTCAGCTTATGGGATCTTAGTTCCCCAACCAGGGTTCAAACCTGAACACTTGGCAGTGAAATGGTTGAGTCCTAACCACTGGATTGCCAAGGAATTCCCTCTAATTCCTAAACTAATATTAAATTGAGTTAATAATTTAATTAATAATCCTTGGATACAAATTACAATATCTAAGCAAGTCATTTGTGGAGAATGAAATAAATACTGGGTCAACAAACATAGTTTTAACATACCCCTGGCTTCGCTTTTATACACTGTAAGTGACCATTAATTAACAGGTTGAAAAGATATATATGAGAAACTGAGATATGTTGGTATATTCCTTTTTAAGAAATGTAAAGGAATATTTATGTGTCTGTAAAGAGGTGTATATGCAAAATGATGAATTTTTATTTCTCATGATAAATATCATGGGAAAAGGAAAATGACTTTGTCTTAAAGTAAAATTGTCTGGTTGTGCCAGAATGTTAGCTAGATGTAAATGAATTTATTTATAAGATGAAGGAAAGACTTGTGAATCCTACTCTATAAAATATGGAGGGCATTCAAAAGAGTAGAACTAGAATTTGGATTTTCTTTTCTGTTAAATTGACAAATTAATCTTTGAGTATATGTCTACTTGGAACAAAAAGCAGTTAAAAAGTATTTAGTGCCCAAATAGCAGAGGTTTCTTGTATTACCAAAATACTCTTGAGAGCCTAACATTTTGTGCTTTTGCCATACCTTTGAACTGTTTGTTTAAACAAAAGTTCCTCTGGAGAACAGCATAGAGGTTCCTTAAAAAACTACAAATAGAACTACCATATGACCCAGCAATCCCACTACTGGGCATATACCCTGAGAAAACCATAATTCAAAAAGAGTCATGTAGGGCTTCCCTGGTGGTGCAGTGGTTGAGAGTCCGCCTGCCAATGCAGGGAACACGGGTTTGTGCCCCGGTCCGGGAAGATCCCACATGCCGTGGAGTGGCTGGGCCCGTGGGCCATGGCCGCTGAGCCTGCGCGTCTGGAGCCTGTGCTCTGCAACGGGAGAGGCCACAACAGTGAGAGGCCCGCGTACCGCAAAAAAAAAAAAAAAAAAGAGTCATGTACCAAAATGTTCATTGCAGCTCTACTTACAATAGCCAGGAGATGGAAGCAACCTAAGTGTCCATCATTGGATGAATGGATAAAGAAGATGTGGCACATATATACAATGGAATATTACTCAGCCATAAAAAGAGACGAAATTGAGTTATTTGTAGTGAGGTGGATGGACCTAGAGTCTGTCATACAGAGTGAAGTAAGTCAGAAAGAGAAAGACAAATACCGTATGCTAACACATATATATGGAATCTAAGAAAAAAAAATATGAAGAACCTAGGGGTAAGACGGGAATAAAGATACAGACCTACTAGAGAATGGACCTGAGGATATGGGGAGGGGGAAGGGTGAACTGTGACAAAGTGAGAGAGTGGCATGGACATATATACACTACCAAATGTAAAATAGATAGCTAGTGGGAAGCAGCCGCATAGCACAGGGTGCTTTGTGACCACATAGAGGCGTGGGATAGGGAGGGTGGGAAGGAGGGAGATGCAAGAGGGAAGAGATATGGAAACATATGTATATGTATAACTGATTCACTTTGTTATAAAGCAGAAACTAATACACCATTGTAAAGCAATTATACTCCAATAAAGATGTAAAAAAAAATAATGTGTACATATATACAGTGAAATATTACTCAGCCATTAAAAAGACTGAAATAATGCCACTTGCAGGAACATGGATGGACCTAGAGATTGTCATACTTAGTGAAGTCTGACAGAGAAAGACAAATATGATATCAGTCATATGTGGAATCTAATTTAAAAAAATGATACAAATGAAAGTGAATGACTGAGATAATGTTATCAAGAATAGAGAGACAAAAGTCAGAAGTAAGAGTTGATTTACAGAGGGTATTAATTAATATAATATGATGTTGAATTGAGTGTTTATAAGATATCTAAGTGAAGTTTGTCTCAAGAAGATCTGATTTTTATAAACTTCTATGTTTGTTTACTTTTGTCAATAAAAATGGTTCAAGGGGAAAAAAAAAAGTTCATCTTTGAAAAAGTTCCCTAATAAGTATCATTACTTGATGCTTAGTTTATTTAAAATATTGCCTGTAAACTTTATTTAATCACTTACTAATATCTTTTCTCCTCTGATAACATTTTTTGATATTGCATTTCCCAAATTCAGCCCCCAAATTCAGAATAAACAACTCTTTACTATGTCTTTTATATCAAAGTTGTCTTTGGGGTTTCCTAAACAGCTGCCAGACAGCCACAAAGGTTTGCTCATTTATCCTATAAAAGGAGTGTTAAAAATGATATGTTCGATATACTCCAGATTATTTATTAGCTCAAAACTTCTGTAAAAGTCACCCTGCTTATCAAGTCCTCAATATGAAAAGAACTTGCAAATCAGTAAGAGAAGTTTAACTTAATTGCCTTTAAGTAAAATGCATTAATAGAAAATAAAGATACTTTAGTAATTGTGCAACTTTCAGGTTGGACAGAAAAATAGTCATGTCCATCTACAAAAATTGGCACAAAACCTATTTTTAAAAATTAATTTTTTAAAAGAAATATTTCGTTTCCAGTTGACAATCCCAAGATGTTTTATGGGATAAATCAAAAGAACATGGAGACTACTTAATGCCTACTCTGTCCATAATATAGTTTTTCTCTCAAGGTAATTATTAACTAAATCCTCATAAAGTGATTATGTGTTATTTCAGAAAAAAGGGATTTCACTCTTCACTATTCTATCATTGTTGGCTATTACAAATTAACATGAGCCACTGAGTCTTGTCATCCATAGATAGTTTCTGCTTTTTCCTTACATTTGCCTAGTCTTAAGTCCCTATTATGAGCTACACAGACTAGAAATTGAGTCTTCTGGCAGAAACATGAAAATAGTGAAAGCCTCAGTAAAGACTTTTATCATACTCATAACTGTTGACTCTACAGGGAGTAGACTCATGGAAGCAGACTTTTCAGTATAAGCTGATGTCAGCATGACAAACAAATACCTGTCGGACTACCAAAGATAGAGTCAGGATTTCTAGGATTCTTTAAATCCAGAAGCAGATAACTTTGTGAAATAGATTGCTTCACCCAAAATCAGAAAAACAAGAATTATTTACCCAGGAGTAAATTAGTTAATTATGACTAATGTTCTATATCTAATGGACATATAAGAAAAATTCCTTTCTTCTTTATTTCAAACTCTCTATTGGCCACACTTGTATAAACTGGAATGAAACACTCTTTAAATGGCATCATGTTCCAACAGAGCCTTTGGAATTCAGAAAAAAAAATTCTATGAAAATTCTCAGTATAGCTTAAAAGTAATACATTATTAGAGAAACACAAAAATTATGATTCTGGAGAAAATGACATAAAAAACTACTCCAAAATAATAAAATTGGTTAAAATTACACAAAATACCTTTACTTAGTTCCTTACTTTTTATGGCCATGACGCTATTTTACATAGGTTCCATAAAAATATTCTCCTTTCTGCAAGGCATTTACTTAAAAATTGCTTTTGTAACCATGGCCATGTCTCAAATCTCATTATTAAACAAGGTCCAAGCAACTTGCTTGAGGTGAACTGGATGGTTCTTGGTTCCTGGTCTTGGTATATGAGCTGATAAGAGCAATATTTTACATATAAAAGTAA
The DNA here is from genome assembly GCF_963924675.1 of Phocoena phocoena. Lineage (NCBI taxonomy): Eukaryota > Metazoa > Chordata > Mammalia > Artiodactyla > Phocoenidae > Phocoena > Phocoena phocoena. The sequence continues at coordinate 49,813,154 of NC_089230.1, forward strand.
TGACAATCATATGAACTTTACAAAGCCTTCAGACAAAGTTAACTCCTAAATTTTAGTATCATGTGACTCTAGTTTTATTAACCAAATTACAAGGATTTTGTATATGTGTGACCTTTCATCAATTTACATAATAAAAACAAAACATCAAAGTAATGATATTGAATCAGAAAAACACTAAACAAATTTATGTCGTCAAAGCCATGCTTTAGGAGGAAATTTGAAGGCAAAATTGACACCTTAACCAGAGTAAGCAATGCACATCACATTCCAAAATCATAAAACGAAATAAAACAACACTGTGTAGTAAAGGATTAACATAGTCTGTCTAGGCTGTGTAAACCTTTCACATTCCGAAGAAAGATTTCACACTTGCTCAATTCCTGGGAGATAACGTCTAAGCCCTTGGAATATTCTGCCTTATAAAAACGTTTTTAGTTTACCTGGGAGTCTTATGCCCTGCCAGATAATCTATGCTAACAATGTGATTTATGGTGGGGGCTTTCAGCCATTTAGTATCAGCTTAACCTCTAGAGGGGATGGAGACTGAAAGTCAGTCACATGTGCAGTCAGCCATGCTATGTGACCAGCCCACAATTTAAAAACCTGGACACCAAAGCTCAGAGGAGCTTCCTTGGTTGGCCATACTCCAAGCATACCACACATCGTTGCTAGAATTAAGTGCTGTCTGAATGACTTCACTGAAAGAGGACAAGTAGTAGCTCATGCCTGGTGTTTCCTGGACTTTGCCTTATATCCATTTTTGAGTTGCTGATTTAAATTTGTGTCTTTTTGCTGCAATAAGCCATAACCGTGAGTATAATAGCTTTTCTGAGTTCTATGTATTCTTTAGTGAGTCACTGAACCCAAGGGTGACCTTGGGGACCCCTGAAAACACACTTTGCAACCCTGAGATAAAGTAATATCATCAAAAACAGTCAATCGGCCTGGTTTTTGTTTCCCCAGTAAATGAAACCTTGAGTCTTTCCTGTAAGTTATTCTCTGATAAAAACAACAGTATCCCTGATTTTGGCAATGCTGATGTCTGAAGATATGTGATGACTTTTTTGGATATGACAATTATGTGAGAAAACTGCTGTTTTCCACCTTGAAGAGGGTAACTGTAAACTTGGTGACCTTGGTATTTTTGTAAGTTATTTTTTTCTTTTAAATACTTGTCATATCTTTAATTTGTGAAAGCTATCCTTCTATAGCTTGGACTCCCTTACAAATCTTCTTTGCATATAAACTCCTTTTCTTTTCTGAATGCTTTAGTCTCTGAGTGGTTTATGTTTTATTTCAGCCAGTGGTAGTTTGTATCAATAGTACTTTAGTAGACTGATTAAGAGAATCAAACTTCACTTTCTGCGGAATATCCATAGAAATGCTCAGAAGTGGCTCTGAGAATTAGAAATCACAGGAAAACATTCTACCTAAATACCAAAGGCACAGCCCTCACTCTACTTGAGAGCTATACTGTAAAACAACAAAGTGAAAAGGACCCTCTCTGAAAATTTAGCTTAGGTGCCCAATATTTAAATCACACCACAAGACAGAAGCATAGTATGTAATACTGATATAAATTCTTCTAAGTTTATCAAACCAAAGAGTTATATACATAAAATCATAGAATAAGTTTTTAAAAGACCAGTTCCTTTTGAGATTAAAGTAAAACATAGAACTTCTTAACCTAGAAATAATTTCTTTTAATTCTGGTACTGAATTTCCCAGCTTTAAATTTGTGGCTTAGCTTATTTTGGGGAAAATGAAGGTAATTTTTAAATCTTATGCTCCAACATTCAATATTTAAGATATTAATAGTGCTATTCTTTCACATGTATTACATATTTGGGGTTCAGCTATCTCTGAAAATATATTTTTAAAGTATTAAAGGTACTTTTTCTTTTGCTAGAAATTATAAATTATAAAACCAAAAATGTTCCATGGAATTCTCAAGAGTGTTTTAAAATTTAATTTTAAATGGGTTTCCTGTGTACCAATAGGGTTTATGTTTTGAATAACACATTTGTGAAGTTAAAAGAACCTACAGTGATGAAAAGTGAAATACTTTCCAATTCAGCAAGAAGATTCTGGACAAGTGCCCTGTAAACAGCAATCTTATATTTCAGGCAAGAAATGATTCACATTCTGTACTAGTTCAGTAATGGATTTTTCTGAGAAATACCCTACAAGTCAATGTACACTTAACTTTTTTTTTTTTTTTTTTGTGGTACGCGGGCCTCTCACTGCTGTGGCCTCTCCCGTTGCGGAGCACAGGCTCCGACGCGCAGGCTCAGCAGCCATGGCTCACAGGCCCAGCCGCTCTGTGGCATGTGGGGCCTTCCCGGACCAGGGCACGAACCCGTGTCCCCAGCATCGGCAGGCGGACTCTCAACCACTGCGTCACCAGGGAAGCCCTGTACACTTAACTTTAAGGAAACTAACCAAAGAATATCTTCCAAGGTTTTTCAGAACTTATCCTAAAATTTACTTAATCAGATTAAACAAAATTAGGTCAAAAGTATATTATTTTAACTACAACTAGAAGGTCTGGCTCACATTACAATCCTCTTTTCATAAAGACTAAAATCTATTTAATGATTTAAGCACCTTTAATAATTTGTAGTGGTGAATAAACTTTCACAAGTGACTAGAATCCTATTATAATGAACATCATTCTAATGTTCACTTCCTTATGGCACTTCTTCCTATGTTCTGACCATAGCCCAGAGCTGATACGGCCATGAAGAAATATGTTGAAAAGGACATCAAAAGTCACAGAAATACAGCCTCTCAGTTGGTAGTTAGTTCATTTAATGAAGGTATTTTTCAGATAAGATATTTATATACTCCCATTCACTCATTTAAAAATATTTTATCAGCTCAGTAAAATGACATGTTTTTAAAGAGTGTCATGTGGGTGGTACACCAGGTTTTAAATTTTTTTTAGTGTTGTTGACTGTTGATGCTCAGACAAATAGGGTTTGTCAAGGGATACATTTTTGCTCATTTCAGATTCAAGACATGCACACAGTTTTTCTCCCACAAATCTCATTTCTTTATGCATTTTAAAATTGTCTCAAGCACCATACAGAAAAAATTTCTTTCCTATCCATAAGACCCAAGCTTGGTTAGATTCCACACACAGGCACTGTCTAGATAGAAACAATGAGTGAGGAATAACAGGGCCATTTGTTAAGGAATTCATGTTGAATATATTTATTTGTATCTACATTAGAAAAACAACACTCCTCTAATGTAGGTTGGCTAGTGTTTTGAAAAGAGTATTCTATAGACCAGCAAATGTAAATACCGTTACATTTAAAATGGGACTTCTATCTGTAGAACATACAAAACAAATTTGAAATGGTATTTCTGGACTAAACAGTAGTCTGCCACAAGCCATAGCAGGGGATTTCAGAGTATTCCTGTTTTATTTTATTTATTTTATTTTATATTTATATATTTGTTTGATTATTTAGGCTGCGCCAGGTCTTAGTTGCCACATGCGGGATCTTCCTTGTGGCATGTTTAGTTGCGACATGTGGGCTCTTAGCTGCGGTATGCATGTGGGATCTAGTTCCCGGACCAGGGATTGAACTGGGCCCCCTGCATTGGGAGCACAGAGTCTTACCCACTGGACCACCAGGGAAGTCCTCAGGAGTATTCCTATTTTAAACTGGCTATCTCACTTTCCTCTACAACATCTTTCAAATTCATTCCCTTTGAACATTTATTAAGAGCTGGCTTTTTCTTTTCCAAATAACATTTAGGACTACATTTTAAATTATAATTCAGTACTCACAAAGTTTCATGAAACACCACCACCTTCTCTATGTGTGATGCACTCTGATAGTTTCAATGCTATTCTATATTATTTTCAAAATGTTGGTAGTGACCCACTAAACTGATTTCACAATCCATTAATAAGATACGAGCTACAGTTTGAAAAATATTGACCTGGCCTAAGTGATAAGGAAGATGAAGTATGAGGAAACTGAATGGCTTAAATTCATAAGGAAAGTGACTGGCAATCATTTGCATAATTCTGTGCAAGTCAATAATTGGCCTCTGGAATATAACTGTCTCTATATTATTTTTCTGTTGCAGTCTATATCATTATTGCTTGACTTTTGCCCCCCTCATTCTCCACTCCCTTCCCATTTACTTCCGTGTTTCATACCCATTCTTTCTACTCATGTCTTTGAATTTGATGCTTGTTATGTGGCAGTACTTGTTTGAGATTACTAGGTGAACTGGTATCTTCAATCAACAAGCCTATAGAAAATTAAGAATCCGAGACCAATTCTGCCATATATATAAAGATAGCGAATGAAGAAATACAAACAGGCCAACTTTATCTATTAATGGTTGAAAACAAAGGTTTGGTAGACAAATATTTTTAGGGCATCTATTCTGTGCTGGTCATTATACCTCTGTGTCACCTATTGCTTTTTTTCCTTGTATGTTTACGTATAAGTCTTATCTCCCCTATCAGACTATAAGCAACTTGAAGACAGAATCCATGTGTGTCTTTGAATCTCCCATAGCAACTAGCAAAGTATCTTGAGATCAACAAATCCTTGATTATTAGAGATCAATAAATACTTGCTGAATGAACAAGTCAAACACACCAATATACAAGTAAAGAACTACCTTGGTTCTCAAACCTCTTCCTCTTGGCATCATAATATCAAAGAAAGCATCATTCTGAGTGCCTGTTGTCTGTGCCCGCAAAGAAACAAATAATAAAATACTGAAGTATTCTTAACTAGTGGTTATGTAAAATATGGTCACATATCCTTAAAAGATGAAACAGCAGAATAGCTGAACCAGTGCCTGAAACAGCAGTACCTGACCCAATATGCTCACTCCGGATGAGACCACATAATAAGGTTAATGTAGTTTCATGAAATGTAATTATTAAATATTTATTGAGAGGCTACTTGCACAGGGCAGGTATTATGCTAGGTGCTGGGCTACCGTGGTGAGCAAGAAAGAATCTTACCCTCAGGGAGCTTTCAATCTATGGGAAGACAAACAAACAAATGATAACAAGAAAATGTGCAAAGTGCAAAGATAGGAAAAATATCCAGAAAAGGCAGCTAAGCCAGAATTCGGAGCAGGTAGGGGTGTGAAGAGGAGGCTTAAAGAGAGCTTCTTAGAGGCAGCAGTTAGTTGAGACCTGAAGAATGAGGGGAAGTTAGACAAGCAAAATCTGTGCAGAAAGTATGGTGGATAACTTCATCTTTATTTTAAAAGATTATTCTAGAAAGCTGATTATACCATTCATAGAACTTTTTATCTTCCTTTGACAGAAAATTCATAATGCCCAACATTCCACATCCAACCTGGATCCAGTCTCCCAACATTACAGACTGTTGAACTGGTCATTTACAAGTCTTATATTGTCCAAAAAACCCACCTCAGAGCATAAAGTAACAAGAGATCAATTTGCTTCTCTAATATTTTCTGTTAAAACTGTTAAACACATAGGATACAACGGACCGTGCATATATAATAAAAACACATTTCTTCAGTGGGGGTGTACTGTTATAATTCTAATGATTGCCTGTGGCATCTAGTAGGCTCTTGCACCAAATGAGAATGCAATGACACTGTACCCATAAGGAGAACACTCCCAAAAAACCCACCAGGAAAAAAATCCACCTGATTCTTTAAGTAAACCATTTACAGCTATACTCAAAACAAACTCTGGTCTAGACAATATTTTAAAACTTTAAATTTACAATTTTGTTATGTCTAATTCTCCTTACGTAACAAAATACAAAAAAAAAGTAATTAAAGGAGGAAAGTTACATGAAAATAAGTAATGAAGAAAAAAGCTGAGGCATTGGCAAGGTCTATTTAATTACCAAGAGGTGAATTTATTTTCACATCAGTGACAAGTCAATTATTTTTATTTATCCTCATTTTACTTTAATTAGAAGGTGCCATGGTACCCATAAAGAATTTTTTTAATCTCACAGATGCTCTTATGCCTTAGATAGGTTTGTCTTGTTGTACATCTGGGAGTCGGCTTATACTTATCTAAACTTCACATACAATTAAATGTTCTCCGTAGGTACAGCTTTAGTTACAGCTGAATAGAGTTCCAGGAAACCCCATTAGGAGTTTCACTATTTACTCTACACCAACAATGGCAGCTGGTGCATTTTTGGCCACAGTGAGCACTCCTTCCATTGCGCATGACCAACCCACCTTTTCCCCTGAAGGCTATACAAAAAACTCAGAAATAATTTTCAAGCACACCATCCTAGCCAGTTAGCCCACTGTATTAAGTATCTCCTTCTTTAATCTTATACTGCTAAAAACTGAGCATTTCCCTCCAACCCTCCTACCTTTAGCTACAACCTGATAAAAATGGCTATGTTGCCAATGACCCACACAAGTACAGTTAATTCAAGATCCCAGCTCCTCTTTCCAGGATTAGAATAGTCACAATACCTCCTGCTTCAGACACTCAAACTTTCTAGTTTCACAGTTTCATCAAAGTTGAGACCTGTCTTGGCTAAAAAGTTCCAAGTTCATTTTTTTCAATTTCTGATTAAATAAAAAACAAACAAACCTGTTTTTACTTAAGTGAACAAAATCTATGATATCCTACCGAGTTTCTGCTAGGCAGAGCACAGCTGCGGGGTTGCTACAGCAACTGTTGTACACTGACCATAGACTGCCCCATCCAGGAAGGAAATCATTTGCTCCACCCCCTGAGCAGTCAAAGGCAAGCAGCAGTCTGTGAGCAGAGATACATTTTGAGTTCAGTAATTGTGATCGAGCAACGAGAGACCATTCCTTATTGTCTTTCCTAATAAATGTCACCCCAACAACACAAACTCCAAACCAAGTTGCTGTGTGTGATTATGTATTTCTGCACCATAGTAGGACTATATTCTTTACCCACCCCCCACTAGAAACCTGAGCCAGGAAACAAGCCAAAGCAATTTCCTCCCAGGCACATAGAAAAAGAAAAAAAAAAAACTAAATTAGAATATTCTCACTTTTTTGAAGAGTACCTTTTGGCTCTTGCTTTCAGGGTTTAACCCATGCAAACTTAGGTTCTACGACAATTTTTTCTTTTTTTTTTTGGCTACTCAGATCTAACATTTATTGAGTTTTTATTCAGTGCCAACACTTCTGCTGGGTGCTTTGACATGTTATTTCATTTAATCTCACAACAACCCTATGAAGTAGGTAGTAATACAAGTACTACCTTTACAAGTAGTACTTTACAAGTAAGAAATGGAGGCTCCAAAAAGTTATTTGATCGCCCAAACTACTAAGTGGCAGAATCACAACATGAATCCAAGTCTCCTAATTCTGAAATCTATGTTTTTTTCTACTACACTACACTGATTTTGCAAGAAATGTCTCAATTCTTAATTGAAATATTCAAGTGTTCCTTAAATGAATTTAATTTCTTATGGTAATTTGTTTTAGTAATACATTTCCAAAAGTAATGACTTCAATACTGAAAAATCTGTCCGGCCATTGTCCTAAGTGCATAGAAAACAAAGGCACAGAAAGATAGGGCTGCATTAATAGTCCTGGTGAGTTTTTTGCTAAGTATAAACTACAGCACTCACATTCTTTTTTTTTTTTTTTTTTAAGCATAATTGAATTTTATTTTCTTTTTATATAGAAAAAGAAAAAAATGAAATTTATACATTATTACTGAACACCAGCACATTTTATTATTGATGATTTGAGATGTTTGCTTTGTAAATTAAGACTGAAGGTTAACACATTGGGAATGAGCACTGTAAGCAGATATAGAGGGTAAGGGTGTGTGTGTGTGTGTGTGTGTGTGTGTGTGTGTGTATGTACTGTAAATATATATATAATATATAAATATATATTTATAATTTATATATATATACATAATCTTGTAAGAAAGGAAACAAAGAAATTAGCTCCCATATTAAATATCAAATATCAGGCTTAAATTGGCCTAGTACATAGTTTTCTAGGATTTATGATTATGATTCACTAAAGTTATATGACTTACTAATGTAAAGACCTCAAGCTGTTAGACATATTCTCAAGAAGGAAAAAACAAACGAAAAACAAACAAAAATAACCTACAACAACAAAAAAACAGTGAACTTAGTACAGAGCCCTGTACATAATAAAATGTTTGGCAAATGTTTGTTAAATGCAAAGATCTTCAAGAGTTACTGTGATGCTGGTAGCCAGCCAGTGTCCCAGGTATCTACCCTCTCTAATTAGCTACAACAAACCCTGCTCTTTTCTGTCTCCTGAGGTCAGCCCTTTGGTGAGAAGGGAAGAAAGGTGCACAATATGAAACAGCTCAAGTGGAATACTGACAAGAGGGAAAAAGAAGCCAAATATACAAAACTAAGAATCTAATTTATCTTATGCTACCCAAGTCCCCTCCAAATCTGAAAAGGCAACTGCTCCCAGGCACTCAGAAATGGGAGGAATGGATCATTGTTTGGGTGAGGTGATCGGCTGGAAAAAGCCCTGAAATATGTTTCAAAATATTCTGGACTACTGTATTCCTGATTCAGGTGGTATGTTAAACAACAATGTGCATATGTCTGCTCTTTGCCTTATTTGATGACATTAACAAAGCAGCCAGTCTAGCAGTAAAGCTGAAGTATCTCTGGAATAGGAAGGGAAGAAGGGGAAAGGGAAAAATCTTCAAACCTTTGAATTAATTTTACTATTTTTTTTTTTTTTGCGGTACGCAGGCCTCTCACTGTTGTGGCCTCTCCCGTTGCGGAGCATAGGCTCCGGATGCGCAGGCTCAGCGGCCATGGCTCACGGGCCCAGCCGCTCCGCGGCATGTGGGATCTTCCCGGACGGGAGCACGAACCCATGTCCCCTGCATCGGCAGGCAGACTCTCAACCACTGCGCCACCAGGGAAGCCCTAATTTTACTATTTTTATAACGTGCATCAGGGTCGTTTGCTGTAGTCCTGATTGAAAAATGTATCAGTAATCATCAAGTCATTGTTTTAGTAGGTGTGAAAGGTCATTTGTTACTGTTATTCAGGATGTAACAATAATGACTTTATCTTTAAAACAGTAGATGGTACTGTGAACAGATTGTCACAGGGAATTGCCAAGATATAGATCAGTCTGGGAGCTGGTGGCAGGAAATTAGAATGAGATACAGAGCAAAGTGTCAACAGCAGCAAGTGTGCATATCTGCCATTTTTTACCAGTTTTTTTTTTTTTAAAGCAGTGAAGAGGAGACCTGGATGAACAGATCTCTAGAAAAAAGAGGAAATTCCTGAAGAATGTATATAGAATAGTGGAATTGGATTCACAAAAGGAGACATCATCTAATGGAGTTAAGTTCAAGTCTTTCCAAACTTGAACACATGCAAAACCTTAATCCAACATTAGATTTTTTAAAAATGTGTAAGTAATTTCAAATTAATTGTATAAGGCTGTCTTAGCAATTATCACTTATGTTTTTATACATAAAATGACGAATATATTAAGCAAGCATTCAAAGTAGTTTATTCAATGTTCTAATATTATTCTTTAAACAGATGAAGGAAATCAGAAGTTAACACTTAGAAAATGTATGTCTCCTTATGTAAAGAATCAAGATTTCAGTAGAAAACAGTATCATAGAAGACAGCCACGATTCAGTTAGTATGAAGCCAAGATTACTGAGAAGGTGCAGTTCATGAATCAAAATTAAGGGTAAAATCAGGAAATTGAATGACTAATACCAGAGAGAGGAAAGGGTCTTTGAAGGAACTAAGCAAATATGATCTTGGATAGATTATCTCGGCACATGGCTTTCAAAGGGAAGGACAATGGTTAGGAAAATAAGGAAAAAAAGGAAGACCGTGAAAAAAGATGAAACTCTGAGATAATGATGGAAATAACCTGAAGAAATGTCAATTTTAACCTCTGTTCTACAACCACAGTTTCCAAAGATTTTATTTTAGATGATGGTGATTATTATTATAAAAACAAAACTTATGCTAACTAGAACAACTTTACCACTGCTTTCTCATTCTCAAGTTCTCTATTTGATTCACTTCTGGTTAATCAGTTTCACCTTCTGTTGGGAGTTTTAGGTTTTGGGTTTTTTTTAACATTTATATTGGAGTATAATTGCTTTACAATGGTGTGTTAGTTTCTGCTGTATAACAAAGTGAATCAGCTATATGCATACATATATCCCCATATCTCCTCCCTCTTGCGTCTCCTTCCCACCCTCCCTATCCCACCCCTCTAGGTGGACACAAAGCACCGAGCACTCACATTCTTGAGGAGAAAAGGCAAAGCTGAAAAATAGGTAAGGTGATGAAACTGAGTTTAGACGAAGCAGTCTGTGACATCTCTGGGGCTGAAGGTGCTGTAAAGGGAGAGGGAGTGAAAGTGGGTGAAGGACAAATGTAGTATTTGAACCAAAGGGAGAGAAACTTTTATCTCAGCCATTAGTTGCTTTCAAGGACAATTCCAAGTATAAATGTGCCGATTTTCAGTCATCTCCCCACTTCAGGTATGGAAAGGTCTTCTAACAGCACCTCTTCTCTCAATGAGACTGAGTTTTCTTCCTCCCCCAACAGAGGGTCCACAATTACCCTCTTTCTCCTGCACACACTTTTTGGGATTTCCTAGGAGGATATAAGGACTGTCTTTTAAAAAATTGCTTTTCCTAGCTCCCCAAGATGTTGATCTTTTTATTCTTTCACACCTATAGCTTGAACATCCCCCCAGCTGTAGATAAAGATGTACCTCCCAATTCCTTTGGAATCACCATCTCTTAAACTGCTACCCTATCTTCTGAGTTCCTCACTTCTGTTATGCCTTTTCTGTCAGTCTTCTAGTTCTACTTCAGTTGATGACTCCAGTTCTCTAGTTGCCCCAAAGGATTCTGATGAGAAACCAAATAAGTTCAGAAGAGTTGTACTAGTTTCCATAGGCTTCTGGAAAGATAGGTCAACAAATATAAATTTATTATAAAGCATATATGTACAAAGAAATCTCTTATGGTACCACTAATCAAAATATCAAAAATATAGTTACAAAGGAATAAGATCAAAAAAAACAAAGCTAGATTTGTAAAAGAGAATGGGAATAGCAGAGGAAGGCTTCCACAGCTGAGTTATTGTCATCTAAAAATTAAGTAACTATGGGTTCCTATTTGTAATTGTCACATAAAAACTTGGGCTAAAGGCCTCTTCCCAAAGCTTTTCCCTTTCCAAAAAAGAAAAACATTTCCCAGCTCTAAAACAAGATAGGGAGGAAGCACCAGGAAAGTTAAAAGACCTTTCCATACTCTGTTAATTTTATATTGGTTCTTAAGGTTCCAAGCCTACTAAATGAAAAAGTGTTATGGCACTTGTATCTCAAATTTGACTGTTTTAAGTATCAGTCTAGTATAATTTTTTAAATTTATCTTAAGGTATCTGCAAAGTGAACAATGTTTCTAACACAAGATTAGGTACTTCAGTCAATAAGAAAAACAAGAATGCAATCATTTATTATTTGGGGCTCTTAGGAGGTCATTAGGCACTAATTTTAAAATACTACAATTTGACACTTTATAGAGGCTAGAAACATAATTCAAAATTTCATAAAGGTATATTAAATTAAAACCACTTTAGATAGTTCAAGATCTCACTGACAAAGTTCATTTAAGGTGACAGTTTTGCTACTGTGTTACTGTTCCCACATGATATCATCTCTTCTCAATTTCATTTGAAGATTATGGACTCGTATTGGACGAAAGTTGCTGTTATTTTGAGGAGAGTTAGTTAGCAAACATTTTCTGGGGCTATTTTTTATGTTCTTTGATCCTTTACAGTTGCTATCTTCTTTCTGAATAGCTGAAGCTTCACTTATCTTCAAATTCTGAACCTTTTGCTGCAGTTTGCGGACCTGGAGAGAAAAAAATCGAACATTTTAGTGAAAAATATACTTAAAATATACCTTACAGTAGATGGATTGGATTGATGGTTTAAAGATTATGTGAAATTAAAAAGTTTGTTAAGTCTTTATTTATTGAATACCTATTACATGCCTAACACTGTGCTAGTTAGATAGAAATATAATGAATAAAACAATCTTTGCTTTCAAGGAGTTTACTGCTCTTATTAGTGAAATCAAAGCATATATGTGACAACTAGAGAATAATTCAAGCCACAATAACTTTGAGTAGGACAAAAAGTATATATCTGAGAAGGCTAAAAGTAGGACAAGATCAATGTGGGCTGGAGAAGCTGAGAGGAAGGAATGTTTATGTAAGATATGAAATGGGAAAAATCTGCAGAACAGGGAGGTGAGAGAAGGACCTTTCAGGTGATATTAACAACAAAGCGAAGATTTGGTGCTAGGAATGGACATCAAGTTTATAGAGTCTATATATATATATTTTTTTTTAATTTAAAGTATTCATGAATTTAAAGTACTACTGAATGCCAGTTTAAAAAAAAAGGCAAAGGAATAACTTTATCTCATTGAGGAGTATCTAGTAATGATTGGGTAGACAGAATCAAACAAAACAAAACTTATAAACTAGTCAAAACCTATTTCTTCAAAGTCCAGTCCATTACTCAATCTTTTTAAAATTTTTAAATATTTATTTAATTAAATTAATTTATTTATTTTGGCCAGGCCACACGGCTTAGCTCCCCAATCATGGATCCAACCTGTGCCCCCTGCAGTGGAAGCGCAGAATCCTAACCACTGGACCGCCAGGGAATTCCCTCCATTACTTAATCTATTTCACTTAAGCACAGCCTAATTTGTAGAGCTGGTCTAGACATTGGCTAAGTATCTGGTGTTCTATTTGTCTAAAAATGCTTGAAATTTTATACTGCTATAGTTACTTTGGAATATAAATAATATTTTCAAAATATTATGTACACACTTCCTAAATTAAAAAAAAAAGACTATTCTTCTATTCCTTTCAAGTTTCTCCTGTGTGATTCTAAGAAAGTATACAAGTTATATAATCTTCACCCTAACACAATCATACAAAAAATTTACTTACTATAGACTTAAAAGCCAGTAAAGTGAAAATGTTTGCTTCAAAATTTCATTTCCTTCTTTCTTTCTTTATTGGCCATAGAAGAGTAAAGGCAGTAAAATTCTGCATTCTTTATTACTTTCCTATAAAAGTGGGGAAGGCTTAATTGTGAGGTTAATATATCACCAACTTATATGAATGCTGATTATTCCATAGGCAGATAGCTACATGATATGACCTGAGGGTTCCTGGAAAGATTTTCTCTGCTTTCTGTTCCAGTAGCATAATCGTACTAAGAATGGAGTCATTGTCTTGGGATAAAGTATAATATTCCATGATTTTTTCATTAAAATATTAAAACTGTTATGCCATTCTTAGCTGTTAAGAATTTACACACAAGGATAGAGTCCCCCTCATCACCCCTCTAGAGCTAGGTGAGCACAGGTCCCCAGGGAATGGAACACAGCATAGCTTGTTCTGGGAAACTGGAAATAGCAGTTTTAGAGTTGGGGTACTGCTTCAGAAGCCAGGTTTATATATGCATTAGACACCTGTTGACATAAGGGGCTTATTAAGGCATTAGGGAAGAGAGGGATAAGGGGAAAGAATGCTAAAAGGATAACTGGGAGAGCTGTAAAGCAAATCTAGCCTACCTCTTAACTTTCCCAAACTTATTTTTGAATACATAACTAAACTTTCTTTTCTTTTCTTTTTTTGGCCACACCATGAGGCTTGCAGTATCTTAGTTCCCCAACCAGGGATTGAACCTGGGCCCCAGCAATGAACGGGCCGAGCCCTAACCACTGGACCACCAGAGAATTTCCCAGAACTAAATTTCCTTGTTTCCTTTTCTTTGTATTATCTTGGAGAGTTACATAGGAGGCCATGTTATTTCAATGGACAGATGACTCTATAATAAGCCTAAGGGATTCCTATCTATCATCTTTTCTCTAAGCCATACATACAGGCCTCAAATTTGGAAGGTCATACAGAGGTATAACACTGAATCCAGATACATTATCTTTTCATTAAAATCTTTTACTAAAGCCTCTTACATTGTCTTGATGCTTCATTAGTTTAGAAATTTGTTCTCCTTTAATTTCCATTTTCTTGACTAAATATTCTAGTTCACATTCTATGTTTTCACAGACTGATTGGCTTTCAGTTTCTTTCATTTGATTCAGCAGGTCTTGGTACTCCCTATGAAAGAAAAGCAAATATCAAGCACTATTACAGTTTATAGTATATGTCTTTGTCACAATTAGACAATATTCTGTTCAATCATAAATTTTAATCAGAGTTAAATATTAACCTTCAAAGACAGTCTCTTTCTGTAGGGTTATCAAATTAAATCTATGGTAATTACAAACAGGCTCTTATGATTTGAGATTAGACATATTTAGAAATATATTAGACTTAGGACCTTAAAGAATCTTAAAAAAAAGGTCTGAATCCTTGATGTTTACAGTTAAATGTAGTAAAATATTCTGATGTCCTTAGCTAGAGGCATTAAGGGACTCTTTTTCATTCCAAGTTTGGAATTCTTAATGTAGAATCTGTGGAAGAATTCCAGCTATAGAAGTATTTGCCTGAGAAATCCCTAGATTTGGTGATAGGTTACTCAAAGAAAAACTGCCAATAGAACTAGTTATATCTTCTACAGAGGTCTTAGTTCAACTAGCTGGCCGCCCAAATCACATATTTTCTGGAATTTTTGTTGAATATATATTTAAACTTGAAGCTTAAAATATATATCCCATAAAGAATATTGTTTACTATGGATGCTTCAAACTTGTAATGCAGACCAGCCAGAATCTAAAACAAGAAATTGCTTTCCTATTTGTCTAATGAAATCATTCATTTAACTAAAAAGATTATAAAAAACAAATGGAGAATCTTTCTTATAAAAGTATTTGTGAGTTACAATTTAAGGTCACCAGACTCCATTTGTTAGAATGACAGAAATATTTGTCTATCAGTTCAGATCTTGGGAATACAGAAACACTTTAAATTGGAAAAAGTAGTAATTACACATAGATAATAAAAATGCAATTTAAATACAACAAATATAATGAAAAATCAATGACAACAAATCTGTAGATCAAAATAAATCCAAATGGCTAAGTAAGACTTTTAAGAATTTATAAGTGGCATTGTTTGAAAGACTGAGAAGAAAAAAAGATACCTAAATATCTTGCTACTTCTTCTGATAAATACTTACATAGTCATTTGGTCCAGCTCATCTTGCATTGCCATCAAAAGTTCAGACAAATTGTTACAAATGGAAATGGACTTTTCTGAGTCAGAAGGTACAGCTTCACATTGAGAAGTTGATTTAGAAGGCTTGTAGAGACATCTAGGTTCAGAAACTTCAGCCAGTTTCTGAAGGCTATGTGGCCTGTAATGTTGCATTGTCTGCAGGTTTTGGGTACTTGCATTCCTGGAATGGCCTGCACTGGCAGACTTCGGGGGGGAAAAGAAATAGCTGAGAATGATTTTAAATAACTGATGGCATTTAAATAGCACTTACAACAAAGCCTGAGTTTATCTGACCAAGTATCCTCATTTTTCCCCCTCTCACCTTCTCAGCCACAATAGGCAGTGATCCAAACTTTGAATAAATTTGCTGAGGTGGTCCTCTCTTTAAACATTTAGTTTTCTAAATATTGACAAGGGAAAAAGTAAACAAAAAATATTTAAAAAGACATTTATCAAATGCAACATTATTAGCCATTAGGAAAATGCAAGTTACAATGAAACATCACTATACACCTATTAGAACAGCCAAAAAAAAAAGTGACACCACCAAATGCTGGCAAGGATGTGGAGAAACCAGATCACTCATATGCACAAAATAATGCAGGCACTTTGGAAGACAGTTTGGAAGTTTCTTATAAAACTAAACATGTAGTTATCATATGATTTAGCAATTGCACTTTTAGACATTTATCCCAGAAAAATGAAAACTTATGTTCACACAAAAACCCGTATACAAATGTTTATAACTGCTTTATTTGTGATCGCCTAAAACTAAAAACAATCCAAATATCCTTCAATAGGTAAATGGTTAAACTGTGGCACATCCATAACATGGAATACTACACAGAAACTTTTAAAAATGTATTAATACTTGGGTGGATTGCAAGGGAATTGGCTGAGCAAAAAAAGCCTCTCAAAAGGTTACATACTGGGCTTCCGTGGTGGTGCAGTGGTTAAGAATCCACCTGCCAATGCAGGGGACATGGGTTCGAGCCCTGGTCACGGAAGATCCCATATGCCGCGGAGCAACTAAGCCCGTGCGCCACAACTACTGAGCCCACGTGCCACAATGAAGCCCGTTTGCCTAGAGCCCATGTTCCTCAACAAGAGAAGCCACAGCAACAAGCCCCCACACCATAATGAAGAGTAGCCCCCACTAGCCGCAACTAGAGAAAAGCCCACATGCAGCAACGAAGACCCAACGCAGTCAAAAATAAATAAATCTTTTTAAAAAAAGGTTACATACTGTATGATTATATTTATATAGCATTCATGAAATAAAATTATAGAGATGGTAAACAGATTAGAAAATGCTAAGGGTTAGGGAGCAGGATGATGTGTAACTATAAAGGAATGGAATGAAGAAACCTTATAGAGGTGGAATAGTGCTGTATCTTCATTGTGGTGATGGTTACATGAATATACACATGTGATAAAACTATATAAAACTACATATACTCACACACACACATACATATACACACACAACTAAGTGAATAAAAAACTACTGAAATCTCCATAAGTTCTGTGTATTGTACCAATTTCAATTTCCTGGACTTTATACTATATTTATGAAAGATGTTACCATTGGGGAAAACTGGCTGAAGATACATGGGACCTCCCTTTATATTTTTTTGTTATCTCCTGTGAATATATAATTTTTCAAAATAAAAAGTGAAAAACAAAAATAGACACTTATGGTTAGGATATGGAACAATGGTAACTGCTGATTGGAACATAAACTGGTCCAATCACTTTGGACATTATCTCGTAAAGCTAAGGTGCATAACACTTATGGCCCAGCATCTTAGAGAAACCCCTGAACACATGCACCAAGAGGTATGAACAAGAAAGTTCTTAACAGTGTTTTTTATAATAACAAAAAGTGAGAAACAAACCAAATGATCACTGAAAGGAGAAAGGAAAAAATATTTTTAGCAATAAAAAGCAGCAAACCATAGGTATATGCATCAATTGGAAGAATCTCATAAACTTAATGCTGAGTGGAAAAAGAAAGCTGCTGAAAAAAAAAAAAAAAAAAAAGAAAGCTGCTGAAGAACACGAACAGAATAAGTCCATTTACATAAAGTTCAAAGCATAACCCTAAAACATGTATTTCTTAGGAATACTTATTTGGCAAAGTAATTATTTTTTTAAAAGCCAGAGGATGATAAAAGCAAAATCAGAATTGTGGTTAATCCTTGGACGGAGGGAATACAATTTAGGAGAGATATATGCTGGGGCTTAACAGTGCTGGTAATGTTCTATTTCTTAAGCTGGGTGGTCAGTATACCAAGTGCTAATTTCATTATTATCCTTCGAGCAGACATTTTTTGTTATGTATACTTCATGAAACATTTTTAAAAAGACACTGCTGAACTACATTCTTTTTTTTTTTTTTTTTTTTTTTTTTGCGGTACGCGGGCCTCTCACTGCTGTGGCCTCTCCCGTTGCGAAGCACAGGCTCCGGACGCGCAGGCTCAGCGGCCATGGCTCACGGGCCCAGCCGCTCCGCGGCATGTGGGATCTTCCCGGACCGGGGCACGAACCCGTGTCCCCCGCATCGGCAGGCAGACTCTCAACCGCTGCGCCACCAGGAAAGCCCTGCTGAACTACTTTCTTAAATGATTTCACTATTTTTGTAGGAAGGATTGAACTAGGGTGGCCAATTGTCTCAATTTGCCCATGATACAGGATTTTCAGTACTAAAACCAGGAAAGTCACAGGCAAACTGGGGTGAATTGGTCACTCTAGTTAACACTTCACCAAGAGAATAATCAATAAACTGAGCATATTCCATAATGAAAACAAAATATTCCCAACTCTAAATGAAAATTTAGATATCTTAACTATTATAAACATTCAATTTTTTTCCCTGAAAATTAAAGAAGTAAAATGGCTTAGAGGTAGAGAAATCACAAGTTTGTGAGTCAGTTCTTATTCACTCAGAGTTGCTTGGTGAACCTGGACAATCATTCAACCTCTGTACTTCAGGAATGGTAATTTCAAGTAATGGAAAACAATGGTCTGGTCTAAGGCTATTTCAAGCAGTTATAATTAAGAGTAAAAGAAATTTAATTCTTTTAGTTACTATATTGGATGAGATCTCTGATTGATTACAGTCTAACCTTTTAAGAGAATAATGAAAACATCACAGGAAAGGCTTCCATCATCTTGCTTACCACATTCAAACAGCCTGATTCTTTACTTCCAAGCTCACCTTATACTGTTGTCGCTTACCATCTAGAAGTATAGCTCTAATCATTTGCCTACAAGCCTTCAATGGTTCCCAATGACTTATAGGAATAAAAGTTCAAATTCTTAACATGGCATTGAAGATCAGTCATAATCTCACCTCAAGCTATATTTTCAATTTCAGTCTCATATGACACCATCTCACACCCAGTACTGGACAATTTCTTATCGTTTCGTGGAAAAACCAACTATACTCTCAGACTGTAAAACACTTCTCCTCATCTCTATCAATACTTACTAATTTTCCAAGGCTGCCTTTAATGCTGCTTCTTGCATGACCCCTTCACATATTCTTTATCTATACAGCACCACAATACTTTGTTTATACCTCCATTAAGTTTTTATTATACTCTGTCTTATATTTGTATATTTATCTGCCTCTCTGTAAATTCCTGTGTTATCTTTTTACTACCTAAAGGTACTAGTCTATGTAAATCAAGATGTATGAATTGAATGAACTACATTCAGGATATGGAGTGTCAGTGAGACAAGCAGGACTCTCATAGAGGTCTCAAAATCAGATCCTACCTTCAGCAAGCAACTAAGTGTCCCTGCCATCTTTAAAGGGAGGCATTATTACAGGCAGATCCTATGAACTTGGGACTTGAACTAACTACTTTTTAAAAGTGATTTTGCTGTTAATTACTTTTTCTTTTCTTCCAGCAGCTACCTTTTCTTTCCTTCATTTCTTTTACCTTGTTTCTCCCTGTACCTTATTAAAATTTTTTTTCCACTAATTCATCAAAGGATGCCATAAAACACAAATACAAAATTAAGTCAATAATTTTTCCACTTGCAAATTACTTATAGTGATTTTCTATTTGGCTTTGCAGCTTCTAATCTTCCTGTAGAGACAAGAAAGAAAACATACTTGAGGAAGGAAATAAGCTAAAAAATCAACATAAATTGCATTGGGAAAATGTTTTTCATTACCGTATTTTGCAAATTCTTTGAAAGAAAAAATCTGTGAAAAATGCAGCCAAACTATTAAATAGTAACTCTTATTTATGGAATAAATGACTAGCTAAAGTTAAGTATAACGTTTCCTCCATTATCGTATCCATAGGGTGAGCCTATGGCAGTGGCCAGAACTTGCAAATAGCATGCTTGGTTCCCACAGCAAAGAACACACACAAACACTACATGCATATTGAGTAAACAGTAATGATGGTCATCAAAACTATAATTTCAGAATCATGAGATTAAAAGGGATTAACATCTTCTTTCTTACCATTATAAATAAGAAAGTTTAATATAATAAACCCCAAACATCAACTCATCTAAACAAAATATTATTGGTAAATCTATAAAGTACTTCCCCAATCTTTATTTTTAGGCAAATCCAAAGGCTATGAGCACAGAAAAAAATAAATAATTTACCTAGAGAAATGA
This sequence comes from Phocoena phocoena, assembly GCF_963924675.1. Taxonomy (NCBI): domain Eukaryota; kingdom Metazoa; phylum Chordata; class Mammalia; order Artiodactyla; family Phocoenidae; genus Phocoena; species Phocoena phocoena. The sequence continues at coordinate 49,833,042 of NC_089230.1, forward strand.
CTATAATTTATAATACAATATAATTTAATACTGTATCTTTGTCTTTTTATTGTGCATATATTATATAAAATTGCTTCCAGGATCTATTGTGCTTGTCAGTATCTATTGTGTTGTTTACTGCCTCTTTCGTAAAGTATCCAAAGTACATTTCTCTAACAGTTTAGTACTAGGAAAATGTTTGTCTTTCTAGAAAAACTGGAAGGCTTATTGTTATTTCACAAAGATAGATGTACTGCCTATTATATGCTCCTTTTTGCTTTGGCTGTTAAGAAAACTCAGAGCTAGGTTTTGCACTCAACTGCTGTTAACTTTCTTTAACCTAGGTTTATGGAATTTTCTGTCCTCACACCCCAAAACTCATGTTTTTATGCCCATTTCAAAGCACTGTCTTGTATTATAAATCTTTTCAAATTTTTTTGGAAATGGATATGTATAAATATTAAAAGGGTGAAGAAATAAGTATTAGCAAGAAATAAGTATTAGCAAGATAAGAATAAAGTGTTTGTATACCTTTGAAGATTTCTTCTTTTCCTTGGAGCGCTTTGGATTTGATATGGAAGACATCAAAATTCTACTGATTTCAAGTCCAGTTTGAAGCTACAATATTGAAAAAAAATGTATTAAATTGATTTTTAACAAGTTCCTTCTTCTTCAAAAACATTATAATGAGGATCAGATCTCAATTTATAAAGACAAAATGTTTTTTGAGGAAGAAAAGAAAACCTCAAACACTATTTTTTGTGTGAAAAAGTTACCAGGTCTACTGGTAATTACAATCATTTTCTGTTTTTAAGAGAATGAATTATTTTATATATCTCAAACTGAAAACAATCTATAGCAGGAATTGTTTCAACTGAGAATATATATATGTTTGTCAGAATTTCAAAAGACCAAAAGATCTCTTGGCAATACATCCAAGTATATAAATATACTGGCTGACTTATTGAGAACTTCAGTATTATAGCAAAATAAGACAAAAAGTAACAAGCTAGGAAGCAGAAATTAGAGTCTAGAATACAGGCTTCAGTTAATAAAGTACAATAAAACGTACATGATTTTAATGTGATAGATGATATAGTGCTCTATTTACCTGAGAAGCTTTGTCTTGAAAGAGCTTACGCTGATGTTCTTCTTCCTTTAGTTTTTCCTCTAAATGCTTAATCTTGCCCTGCAAAAGAATAAAAAATCTAGGATTATTATACAAAAACTAAAGCCAAATATCTTATATTCCTTTTCCAAATAGAGTCCTTAGGGTATTGATTCTTGATAGTTTGGTAAATTAAAGCAGAAAGTAAGAAAAAGGAATGGCAAAAGATGCTAAATTTTTCTTGGCTTTCTTCCTATGCTTCTTTACCTGCTATTATATACAAGAAGAAAAAAGGAAAAGCAAAGAATGTATATGCATAGGCTCTTTTAACTTTCATCAACAAAATCATAATAATGAAAAATTGGGAGGTTTTAAAGGTCTAGAACGTCAAACAATTATAGTCTTGGGTCTCAATGTTTCATTCAAAATATAGACAAATTACAACAAACGTCTATTTATGCTGTACTTAGGGAAACAACAGTAATATACATGAAATGATATGATTTGACTCATACCATGTATATACTGTATAACCTTATACACATAAGTATTTCATCTTATATCCATGGTGTAGTGTAGAATAGGAAGACAGTACTATTTCAAAGGGTGAGCTTCCTGAGTGTTGGAAAACTCAAGGAAGGCTTCACAGAGGAAGCAGGACTGGGAGAAAGTCCTATGAAATGGATAGGATTTGGGTGGAAAAGGAGAGGGTATTTCAGGACAGGATCTAGAATAGGCTTAACTTAATTGTAAGTGGTGAAAGGCAATCTTTTCAATATCCTTTAGGTAAATTACTTAACAAATGAAAATGTTCTGCCATTGCAGAAGAAACCAAAACTACAATTTCACATCAAAAGGCAAGCTCATTCATGCTGTGATAGAATATATTAACTTTTCATCTCTATAGGCAGGAATTCATATCTGGATTACTAAAAGTTGTTAATGAAGTTTTACGAATCTAATTTTACTGCATATTCACATACAGTGTAATTATACTTAACACTAAAGATTTATTCCTGGCATCACCACTTCAAAGAAACAAGTAGAAGCTTACCTCAGCAGTTTTCTGAGTTGTTGTAAGTTTAAAACATTCTTTTTCTAAGACGTCAAGCTTTTCAAGTTTTGCTTGCAGCTTCATATGATCCTGTTCTTTTTCCCTTTGAAGCTGGGCCTGGAAAGGAAAAAAACAAAACCTAAGTTTGGCAAGTGATGCCAATGGCTCAAGAGTAATACAATTTCTAAGAATTCAAAGTATAATATAAATCTGTCATAAGAAACACGCACATACATGTACATACTTTAGGTGCTTATGAACAAAAAACAAGAAAATAAAATACTTTTAAAAAACAAATAAAATGTGTAAAAAAAGATATTAGATCAATGGAACAAAATCTTCTATGTATCTTTATATAGTATTTCTTACTATGGAAAACATCATCAGTGAAACGTGTATTAAATAAATAAAGGTGTTATTCACAAGGTGACCAAACCAGTCACTGATTTACCCCCTCTCTAACTATAACATAGCAAAGTAACTATCAGAGGAATAAAACATACAGAGAACTATCTTTTATTAACTTAAAACTGCTCTAAAATATAGTCTATTAAAAAACAAAAACCTGAAACAACCAATAAATAGAGTCTTGGTGACCTGTGGTCTAACATTCAATTGGAGTTATAGAATGAGAGGAGAGAGAAGTCAGACAAGGATAATTATTTGAAGGATAATGGCTAAAAATGTTCCAATTTTGATGAAAAATATTAACTAACATATTCAAGAATCTAAAGCAAACAAACAAAAAATAACCCAAGCAGAATAAATACAAAGAAAACCCCATTTGGGCACATTATCAAATGGTGGAAAACCAGTGATAAAAGGAAAAAAAAGCAGCCTGAGAAATAACACATTATGCACAGAGGAATGAAGATAACAATTCTCATTAGAAACTATGAAATCCAGAGGACAATTGAGAGAACAGCTTTAATGTGCTAAAAGAAAAAAAGCATCAACTAGAATTCTATATCCAGTGAAACTATCCTTCACCAATGATGGTGAAATAAAGCCTTTTCCAGACAAAATCATGCTAAGAGAATTCCCAGCATACTTTTAAAAGAAGTACTTCAGACTAAAGGAAATGACACTAGATGAAAAATTGATTCTACATAAAGAAATAAAAAGCACTGGGAATGGTAAAAATGTGGATAAATATCTCCTTGTTTCTTAATTTTCTTTAAAGGAAAACTGATCATTTAAAGCAGAAACAAAAACAATGTATTGTGAGTTATATAACATATGTAGAAATAAAATATATGAAAACTGTAGCACAAAGGGAGATAAGTAGAAGCATACTGTGGTAAGGATCTAATATTACATGTGAATGTTTAAATACTAATTCATGGCAGACTGTGGTACGTTAAGAACACATATTTTAACCTGTAGAGCAGGTGCTAAAAAGGAGAAGGAGAAGGGAAAAAGTACAAGAAGAGAAGTCAATAGAATATAAGAAGAAACCACTAGAGAACTTAAAAAATATTTTTAGCTGAAAGATAATGAAAATATAAAATATCAAAATCTGTGGGATGCAAGTAAAGCAATGTTTACAGGGAACTTGATAGTTTTAATCACAAGGTATAACATTTAAAAAGAAATAATAAAAGTTTTAAATTCAATAATCTAAGTTTCTAACATACAAAGGTAGGGAAAAAATAGCAAATTAAACCCTACATAAATAGAAGGAAGGAAATAATAAAAATGAAGTGGAAATCAATGAAATAGAACTTAAAAAAAATTTCTTTTGAAAAAATCAATAAAGTTGATAAAGTGATAGGTAGAGTGATAATTTTAAAAGGAGCAAAAATACAACTTAGTAATATCAGGAATGAAAGAGGGACTTCTCTAAAGACACAAGAAGAAACAAAAATCTGAGTAGCCCAATCTCTGTTACAAATAAATTGAATTCATTATTCAAAAACACTTTACATTTAAAGAAAACTCCAGTCCCAGATAGCATCTATCAAATTTGAATTCTATCAAATATTTATGGAGGAAATAATACTACTCTTATACAAGGTCTTCCAGAAAATAGAAGAAGGAATCTTCCCAACTAATTTTATGAGGCCAACAAAACCATAACACCAAAACCAGACATTATAAGAAAATTACAAACCAACATTCCTCATGGACAAAGGCACAAAAATAGTTAAGCAAAATATTAGCAAACTGAATCAAGTGATGTAAAAAAAGAATACTATTTTAAGATTGATTGGGGTCTATACCAGGAATGCAATGTTGGTTAACATTTGAAAATCAAACGGTGTAACTTAGCATGTTAACAGAAGGAGTGAAAAAAATCATATGACCCTTTCACTAGATGTAGAAAAAGCAATTCACAAAATTTGATACCCATTCACAATAAAAGCTTTTAGCAAACTAAGAATAGAAAGTAATTTCCACACCTTGATAAGGAACAACTATGAAAAACCTAGAGGTAATATCCTAGTGAAAGACTGGCATCTTTCTCCCAAAGATCAGAAACAAAACAAAGATGTCAGTCCTTACTACTCCTAATTAACACTACACTAGCTGTAATAGCCAGAGCAATAAAGTATGAAAAAGAAATAAAAGCCAAAAAATTTGGAAAAGGAGAAATAAAGCTGTCTTTATTCACAGATGACATGATTGTGTATAAAGAAAATCCTTTGAAAATATGAAAACTACTAGAATAAATTTAGCAAGCTGCAGGATACAAAGTCACATAAAAATCAATTACATTTTTATATGCTAGTAATAGAAAAATGAAACAAAAGTCCAATATTGCTCATAATAACATTAAGAATACAAAGTTCTTAGAGATAAATTTAACAAAAGATGTGCAAGATCTCTCATAGAAACTACAAACCATTATGAAGAGAAAGTAAAGAAGACTGAAATAATAGAGAAATATACTATGTTCATGGATCAGAAGATTCAATATTTTCGAGTTATCAATTTTTCCCCAAATGATCTATAGATTTAACAATATCCCGATCAAAATCTCAGCAGACTTATTTTTTTAGAAAATGTTACACTGGTTATAAAATTTATATAGAAGTGCAAAGGATCTATAATAACAACAAAAAGAACAAAGCTGGAAGATTCACACTACTTGATTTCAAGACTTATTATAAAGCTACATGGTGTTAGTGTAAGAATAGACCAAAAGATAATACAGAGTCCCAGAAACAGACTTTATCTATCTTTGCCAATTGATTGTTGACAAAGGTGCCCAATGAATTCAACAGGAGAAAAGAAATCTTTTAACAAGTGGTGCTGGAACAACTGGGCATCCACATGGAAAAAATTTAACGTTGAATATTTCCTCTCACCATACAAAAATTAATTCCAGATGGATCACAGGAAAAAAAATGAAAACAAAAAGCTTTTAGAAGAAAATATTTTGGAAAACAGTTTCACAGTTTCTTATAAACATACTACCTTGTGGTTCAGCACTACCATGCTACCTTGTGGTTCAGCAATTCTACTACTATTTATCCAAGAGAAATTAAAACATATGGTCACAAAATAATTTGTACAAGAATGTCCATAGCAGCTTTATTCATAATATCTCCAAACTGTCCATAGCAGCTTTATTCATAATATCTCCAAACTTTATTCATAATATCTCCAAACAAGCCAAATGTCCATCAACAGAAAAATGGATAACCAACTTGTGGCATATCTATATAATGAAATTCTATACAGCAATAAAAGGAATGAACTACTGATACATAGAGCAACATGGATTAATCCAAAAAACTTTATGTTAAACCAAAGAACCAGACACAAAAAAGTACATTTTCTATGATCCAATTTATATGAAGTTCTAGGACAGGCAAACTTAATCTGAAGTAAAATAAATCAGAATAGTAGTTGTGTTGTTGGGAGGTGGGTATAGAACAGGGAATAACTTGGCAGAGATATAAGAAAATTTCTGGGGTGATAAAAATGTTCTGTTGGACTTCCCTGGTGGCACAGTGGTTGGGAATCTGCCTGCCAATGCAGGGGACACAGGTTCAAGCCCTGGTCCAGGAAGATCCCATATGCCATGGAGCAACTGGGCCCATGCGCCACAACTACTGAGCCTGCACTCTACAGCCTGTGTGCCACAACTAAGCCCACATGCCACAACTACTGAAGCCTGCGTGCCTGGAGCCCATGCTCCGTTAACAGGAGAGGCCACCACAATGAGAAGCCTGCACACTGCAATGAAAAGTGGCCCCCACTCGCCGCAACTAGCAAATGCCCGCACACAGCAATGAAGACCCAATGCAGCCAAAAATAAATAAATAAATGAATTTATTAAAAAAAAGTTCTGTTATTTGGTAGGACTATGGATTACATGAGCATATTCATTTATCAATAATCACTGAACTGTACATTTAAGACCTGTGTATTTCACTAGATGTAAATTATACTTCAATAAAAACATTTAAAAAATGGTTAAAAGTCACTGATCTACAATATTTAGCTAGCATAGGAATTTCTATGTTATTTTATAAGGTAAAATGTGAATAGGTGAATAGACAGATATCTTGTGCTTTTAACTGGCATTTCCCTGGTTACTAATGAGATTGATCAAGTTTTCTATAAATGTATGACCATTTGTGATTCCTTTTATCCTGCAAAATGCCTCTTCATAACTTTGCCCACTTTTCTACTGCTTTGTTACTTTTAGCATCTTGCCTAAAAAATCTCCCTTAACTCCAAGGTCATAAGGATATTGTTCTGTATTTGCTCTTAAAAATTCCAACGTTTACATTTAAGTCTTTAATCCATCTGGAATTGATTTTTCTGTATGGTAGGGATCAATTTCTTTCTGTTTTTTTTTCTCACACAGATAAACAATTTTCCCAAAACTGTTTACTGAAGTCTGACTTTTCTCCAATGTTCTGCAGTGGCATCCTTGTTTTATATTGAGTTTCCACATAAGTGTGTCTGACTATATCCTATTCCTTTATTCGGGTGTCTATCCATACAAATACCATGTTAATTTTTATTTTAATTTTTATTTATTTTTTTGCGGTATGTGGGCCTCTCACTGTTGTGGCCTCTCCCGTTGCAGAGCACAGGCTCTGGACGCGCAGGCTCAATGGCCATGGCTCATGGGCCCAGCCACTCTGCGGCATGTGGGATCTTCCCGGACCGGGGCACGAACCTGTGTCCCCTGCATCGGCAGGCGGACTCTCAATCACTGCGCCACCAGGGAAGCCCTATCCTGTTAATTTTGATAGCATCAATACAGTAAGACCTCACCTTATTCTTCTTCAGAATAGCTTGGCTACTCTTGGACCTTTCCTTTTTATATAAATTTTAGAATCACTTTTCCAGTTCCTTGAAAAACCTATTAAATTCTTGCCCATTAAAATCCAGTATTGACTGGTACTTTACCCATTTCCAACATAAAGCAAAGATCTTAGAACAGTTAAACTATATTTACCAGTTCCTAATTTATGAGCTTCTGTTCTCATTAATTTTAATCCTTTATATATATTTAAATACATAAATAAAACATTATTATTGCTGTTTTATACAATATTCATTTAGATTTACCCATATATTTACCATCTTCGTTGTTCTTCATTCCTTCCTGCATCTCTGACCTTCCATCTAAGACACCTTTCCTTCTGTCTGAAAAATGTCCTTCGGTGTTTCCTTAGAATGTATCTCCTAGTAACAAACTATCTCAGATTTTGTCAGTCTTAAAATGTCTTCACTTTACCTTTATTTCTGAAGGATATTTCCCCCAGGCATTGGACTCTAGATTGGTAGTTATTTTCTTTTACTGCCTTAATTATATCCATTTTCTTCCAGATTCAGTATTTTCAGTTGAGAAGTCCACTGTTACTTTAATTGCTGTCCTTTTGAACATACCCTTCCCCCGCCCCCCAGCAGCTTTTAGGATTTTATTCTTGTCTTATTTCTTTTTATTTTTCCTACTTTGGTTTTATCTTCTTGAATCTGTGGTCTGATTTTTTTTTAAATCAATTTTTTAAAATTCCCAGCCATTATCTCTTCAAATATTGTTTCTGTCCTATTCTTTCTCTTTTCCTTTTGGAACTCCAATCACAGATATATTTGACCTCACTCTAACTTCTGCCTCTTACTCTCTTTTCTAAATTTACTATTGTTTTGTCTCTTCATTGATCTGGACAGTTTCAGCATCTAGTTCACTAATTATCTCTACTAATCTGCTATTAGATCCACCATTAAGTTCTAAATTTCACTTACTGTATTTCTTAGTTCTACAATTTTTATTTGGTTCTTTCTCAAATCTGCTCTGCCATTTTATGGTTTCTAATGCTCTACTGAAAATTTTGTTCCTATCTTCTGTCTCCTTGATTTTAGCAAGCATAATTATTTTAGTCTCCCTCTTCCAGAGCCAGTACCTAGCTGGAGATAACTTATGAGAGTGTTTATATAGTCTGTTATGTATGCTATCTCTTTTCATAGTACTTTATCTCCTTCTCCCTGTTTATCTTTGACTGAAAGTTTCTCACTATGTAGAAGAGATGTATATAGAAATAATTTGAGGTCCTTGGGAACATTAGCCATCCAGGATCACTTTAATCCAATTTCGGGGACTAAGATTTTCTGGATTACTCTGATAACCTAGAGCAGAGCTGTAATCTGGGTTGTTTTTTTTCTTGTTCACCATTACAAAGCATTCAGAGCACAGAAGATATACCACAGTTCCTACTCTTGGCAGGCCGTGGACTCTAATTTCCTTAGCCCCATAAACATGGCTTTCAAAAGTATTATTTAGCCTCTCAACAGACTCTTCTGGAATCAGAAATGCCCTAAGAAGGAAGGGACCTGAAACTAACCTCTCTAGAGCTCAACTTCTTTGGATTTAAGTCTGCACACAGATTTTTGAATTGGTGATTTTACATCACCTTGTTAACTCTACAATGCCTTTGTGTACTTTCTTTTCTTCCTTTCTTCCTCTCTCTCCCTTTCTTTTTTTTTTTTTTTTTTTTTTTTTTTTTGTTTGTTTGTCTGTTTGTTTGTTTGTTTGTTTGTTTTGCAGTACGCGGGCCTCTCACTGTTGTGGCCTCTCCCGTTGCGGAGCACAGGCTCCGGACGCGCAGGCTCAGTGGCCATAGCTCACAGGCCCAGCCGCTCCGCGGCATGTGGGATCTTCCCGGACCGGGGCACGAACCTGTGCCCCCTGCATCAGCAGGCAGACTCTCAACCACTGCGCCACCAGGGAAGCCCCTCTCCCTTTCTTTTTAATTTTCTGTCCAGTTTTTTGTATTTTCCTCTACAAAAAGGTTGGTCCAAATGACCTAGTATGTATCACCGTAACTGGAAATTTCCTATATACAGCTTTATATCCTATTTAAGATTTTTAATATGACAATCTACCCATGACATTAAATATTCTTTAAAAACATATTATAGGAGGCTCGGGCTTCAGTCGGGGCGCAGGGAGAGGACTGGGGTTGGCGGCGTGAACCCAGCCTTCAGGGGGTTAGTGCACCGCGGCTAGCCAGGAGGGAGTCCGGGGAAAAGTCTGGACCTGCCGAAGAGGCAAGAGACTTTTTCTTCCCTCTTTGTTTCCTGGTGCGAGAGGAGATGGGATTAAGAGCGCTGCTTAAAGGAGCTCCAGAGACGGGCGTGAGCCGAGGATAAAAGCGCGGACCCCAGAGAGGGGCATGAGATGCTAAGGCTGCTGCTGCCGCCACCAAGAAGCCTGTGTGGGAGCACAGGTCACTATCCACACCCCCCTTCCGGGGAGCCTGTGCAGCCCGCCACTGCTAGGGTCCCGGGATCCAGGGGCAACTCCCCCGGGAGAACGCACGGCGTGCCTCAGGCGGGTGCAAAGTCCCGCAGGCCTCTGCCGCGCAGGCTCATCCCGCACTCTGTGCCTCGCCACGCCCCCCCGCCCCCCGCCCCGCGGCCTGAGTGATCCAGAGCCCCCGAAGCAGCTGCTCCTTTAACCCCGTCCTGTCTGAGCGAACAACAGATGCCCTCCGGGGACCTACACGCAGAGGCGGGGCCAAATCCAAGCTGAGCCCCTGGGAGCTGTGAGAACAAAGAAGAAGAGAAAGGGAAATCTCTCCCAGCAGCCTCAGAAGCAGCGGATTAAAGCTCCACAATCAACTTGATGTACCCTGCACCTGTGGAATACATGAATAGACAACGAATCATCCCAAATTGAGGAGGTGGACTTTGAGAGCAAGGTTTATGATTTTTTTCCCCTTTTCCACTTTTTGTGAGTGTGTATGTGTATGCATCTGTGTGAGATTTTGTCTGTATAGCTTTGCTTCCACCATTTGTCCTAGGGTTCTATCCGTCCGTTTTGCTTTTTTTAAAAACTTTTTTCTTAATAATTAATTTTTATTTTAATAACTTTATTATATTTTATTTTATTTTAGTTTAGTTTATCTTCTTTCTTTCCTTTTTTCCTTCCTTCCCTCCTTTCTTCCTTCCTCCCTCCCTCCCTACCTCCTTTCTTTCTTTCTTTCCCTTTCTTTCTTTTTCTTTCTTTCTTCCTTCCTTCCTTCCTTTCTTCTTCTAATTCTTTCTTTCTACTTTTTATCCCTTTTATTCTGAGCCGTGTGGATGAAAGGCTCTTGGTGCTGCAGCCAGGAGTCAGTGCTGTGCCTCTGAGGTGGGAGAGCCAACTTCAGGACACTGGTCCACAAGAGACCTCCCAGCACCACACAATATCAAACGGTGAAAATCTCCCAGAGATCTCCATCTCAACACCAGCACCCAGCTTTACTCAATGACCAGCAAGCTACAGTGCTGGACACCCTATGCCAAACAACTAGCAACACAGGAATACAACCCCACCTATTAGCAGAGAGGCTGCCTAAAATCATAATAAGTCCATAGACACCCCAAAACACACCACGAGACGTGGACCTGCCCACCAGAAAGACAAGATCCAGCCTCATCCACCAGAACACAGGCACTAGTCCTCTCCACCAGGAAGCCTACACAACCCACTGAACCAACCGTACCCACTGGGGACAGACACCAAAAACAATGGGAACTATGAACCTGCAGACTGCAAAAAGGAGACCCCAAACACAGTAAGATTAGCAAAATGAGAAGACAGAAAAACACAGAGCAGATGAAGGAGCAAGATAAAAACCCACCAGACCTAACAAATGAAGAGGAAAGAGGCAGTCTACCTGAAAAAGAATTCAGAATAATGATAGTAAAGATGACCCAAAATCTTGGAAATAGAATGGACAAAATGCAAGAAACATTTAACAAGGACCTAGAAGAACTAAAGATGAAACAAGCAACGATGAACACCACAATAAATGAAATTAAAAATACTCTAGATGGGATCAATAGCAGAATAACTGAGGCAGAAGAACGGATAAATGACCTGGAAGATAAAATAGTGGAAATAACTACTGCAGAGCAGAATAAAGAAAAAAGAACGAAAAGAACTGAGGACAGTCTCACAGACCTCTGGGACAACATTAAACGCACCAACATTCGAATTACAGGGGTCCAGAAGAAGAAGAGAAAAAGAAAGGGACTGAGAAAATATTTGAAGAGATTATAGTTGAAAACTTCCCTAATATGGGAAAGGAAATAGTTAATCAAGTCCAGGAAGCACAGAGAGTCCCATACAGGATAAATTCAAGGAGAAATACGCCAAGACACATATTAATCAAACTGTAAAAATTAAATACAAAGAAAACATATTAAAAGCAGCAAGGGAAAAACAGCAAATAACACACAAGGGAATCCCCATAGGGTTAACAGCTGATCTTTCAGCAGAAACTCTGCAAGCCAGAAGGGAGTGGCAGGATATACTGAAAGTGATGAAGGAGAAAAACCTGCAACCAAGATTACTCTACCCAGCAAGGATCTCATTCAGATTTGATGGAGAAATTAAAACCTTTACAGACAAGCAAAAGCTGAGAGAGTTCAGCACCACCAAACTAGCTTTACAACAAATGCTCAAGGAACTTCTCTAGGCAAGAAACACAAGAGAAGGAAAAGACCTACTATAACGAACCCAAAGCAATTAAGAAAATGGGAATAGGAACATACATATCGATAATTACCTTAAATGTAAATGGACTAAATGCTCCCACCAAAAGACACAGATTGGCTGAACAGATACAAAAACAAGACCCATATATATGCTGTCTACAGGAGACCCACTTCAGACCTAGAGACACATACAGACTGAAAGTAAGGGGATGGAAAAACGTATTCCATGCAAATGGAAACCAAAAGAAAGCTGGAGTAGCAATTCTCATATCAGACAAAATAGACTTTAAAATAAAGACTATCAGAAGAGACAAAGAAGGACACTACATAATGATCAAGGGATCGATCCAAGAAGATATAACAATTGTAAATATTTATGCACCCAACATAGGAGCACCTCAATACATAAGGCAAATACTAACAGCCATAAAAGGGGAAATTGACAGTAACACATTCATAGTAGGGGACTTTAACACCCCACTTTCACCAATGGACATATCATCCAAAATGAAAATAAATAAGGAAACACAAGCTTTAAATGATACATTAAATAAGATGGACTTAATTGATATTTATAGGACATTCCATCCAAAAACAACAGAATACACACTTTTCTCAAGTGCTCATGGAACATTCTCCAGGATAGATCATATCTTGGGTCACAAATCAAGCCTTGGTAAATTTAAGAAAATTGAAATTGTATCAAGTATCTTTTCTGACCACAACTCTATGAGACTAGATATCAATTACAGGAAAAGATCTGTAAAAAAATACAAACACATGGAGGCTAAACAATACACTACTTAATAACAAAGTGATCACTGAAGAAATCAAAGAGGAAATCAAAAAATACCTAGATACAAATGACAATGGAAACACGATGACCCAAAACCTATGAGAAGCAGCAAAAGCAGTTCTAAGAGGGAAGTTTATAGCAATACAATCCTACCTTAAGAAACAGGAAACATCTCGAATAAACAACCTAACCTTGCACCTAAAGCAATTAGAGAAAGAAGAACAAAAAAACCCCAAAGTTAGCAGAAGGAAAGAAATCATAAAAATCAGATCAGAAATAAATGAAAAAGAAATGAAGGAAACAATAGCAAAGATCAATAAAACTAAAAGCTGGTTTCTTGAGAAGGTAAACAAAATTGATAAACCATTAGCCAGACTCATGAAGAAAAAAGGGAGAAGACTCAAATCAATAGAATTAGAAATGAAAAAGGAGAAGTAACAACGGACACTGCAGAAATACAAAAGATCATGAGAGATTACTACAAGCAACTCTATGCCAATAAAATGGACAACCTGGAAGAAACGGACAAATTCTTAGGAATGCACAACCTGCCAAGACTGAATCAGGAAAAAATAGAAAATATGAACAGACCAATCACAAGCACTGAAATTGAAACTGTGATTAAAAATCTTCCAACAAACAAAAGCCCAGGACCAGATGGCTTCACAGGCGAATTCTATCAAACATTTAGAGAAGAGCTATCACCTATCCTTCTCAAACTTTTCCAAAATATAGCAGAGGGAGGAACACTCGCAAACTCATTCTATGAGGCCACCATCACCTTGATACCAAAACCAGACAAGGATGTCACAAAGAGAGAAAACTACAGGCCAATATCACTGATGAACATAGATGCAAAAATCCTCAACAAAATACTAGCAAACAGAATCCAACAGCACATTAAAAGGATCATACACCATGATCAACTGGGGTTTATTCCAGGAATGCAAGGATTCTTCAATATACGCAAATCAATCAACGTGATACACCATATTAACAAATTGAAGGAGAAAAACCACATGATCATCTCAACAGATGCAGAGAAAGCTTTCGACAAAATTCAACACCCATTTACGATAAAAACCCTGCAGAAAATAGGCATAGAGGGAACCTTCCTCAACATAATAAAGGCCATATATGACAAACCCACAGCCAACATCTCCTCAACGGTGAAAAACTGAAAGCATTTCCACTAAGATGAGGAACAAGACAAGATTGCCCACTCTCACCACTCTTATTCAACATAGTTTTGGAAGTTTTAGCCACACCAATCAGAGAAGAAAAGGAAATAAAAGGAATCCAAATCGGAAAAGAAGAAGTAAAGCTGTCACTGTTTGCAGGTGACATGATACTATACATAGAGAATCCTAAAGATGCTACCAGGAAACTACTAGAGCTAATCAATGAATTTCATGAAGTAGCAGGATACAAAGTTAATGCACAGAAATCTCTGGCATTCCTAAACACTAAGGATGAAAAATCTGAAAGTGAAATCAAGAAAACACTCCCATCTACCACTGCAACAAAAAAAATAAAATATCTAGGAATAAACCTACCTAAGGAGACAAAAGACCTGTATGCAGAAAATTATAAGACACTGATGAAAGAAATTAAAGAGGATACAAACAGATGGAGAGATATACCATGTTCTTGGATTGGAAGAATCAACATTGTGAAAATGACTATACTACCCAAAGCAATCTACACATTCAATGCAATCCCTATCAAACTACCACTGGCATTTTTCACAGAACTAGAACAAAAACTTTCACAATTTATATGGAAACACAAAAGACCCTGAATAGCCAAAGCAATCTTGAGAACGAAAAACGGAGCTGGAAGAATCAGGCTCCCTGACTTCAGACTACACTACAAAGCTACAGTAATCAAGACAGTATGGTAGTGGCTCAAAAAGAAAAAGATAGATCAATGGAACAGGATAGAAAGCCCAGAGATAAACCCACGCACATATGGTCACCTTATCTTTGATAAAGGAGGCAGGCATGTACAGTGGAGAAAGGACAGCCTCTTCAATAAGTGGTGCTGGGAAACCTTGACAGGTACATGTAAAAGAATGAAATTAGAACACTCCCTAACACCATACACAAAAATAAGCTCAAAATGGATTAAAGACCTAAATGTAAGGCCAGAAACTATCAAACCCTTAGAGGAAAACATAGGCAGAACAGTGTATGACATAAATCACAGCAAGATCCTTTTTGACCCACCTCCTAGAGAAATGGAAATAAAACCAAAAATAAACAAATGGGACCTAATGAAACTTCAAAGCTTTTACACAGCAAAGGAAACCATAAATAAGATGAAAAGACAGCCCTCAGAATGGGAGAAAATATTTGCAAATGAAGCAAATGACAAAGGATTAATCTCCAAAATTTATAAGCAGCTCATGCAGCTCAATAACAAAAAAACAAACAACCCAATCCAAAAATGGGCAGAACACCTAAACAGACATTTCTCCAAAGAAGATATACAGACTGCCAACAAACACATGAAAGAATGCTCAACATCATTAATCATTAGAGAGATGCAAATCAAAACTACAATGAGATATCATCTCACACCAGTCAGAATGGCCATCATCAAAAAATCTAGAAACAATAAATGCTGGAGAGGGTGTGGAGAAAAGGGAACGCTCTTGCACTGCTGGTGGGAATGTGAATTGGTTCAGCCACTATGGAGAACAGTATGGAGGTTCCTTAAAAAACCACAAATCGAACTACCATATGACCCAGCAATCCCACTCTTGGGCATATACCCTGATAAAACCATAATTCCAAAAGAGTCATGTACCAAAATGTTCATTGCAGCTCTATTTACAATAGCCCGGAGATGGAAACAACCTAAGTGTCCATCATCGGATGAATGGATAAAGAAGATGTGGCACATATATACAATGGAATATTACTCAGCCATAAAAAGAAACGAAATTGAGCTATTTGTAATGAGGTGGATAGACTTAGAGTCTGTCATAGAGTGAAGTAAGTCAGAAAGAGAAAGAGAAATATTGTTTGCTAACACATATATATGGAATTTAAGAAACAAAAAAAGGCGTGAAGATCCTAGGGGTAAGACAGGAATAAAGACACAGACCTACTAGAGAATGGACTTGAGGATATGGGGAGGGGAAGGGTAAGTTGTGACAAAGCGAGAGAGAGGCATGGACATATATACACTACCAAACGTAAAATAGATAGCTAGTGGGAAGCAGCCGCATAGCACAGGGAGATCAGCTCGGTGCTTTGTGACCTCCTGGAGGGGTGGGATAGGGAGGATGCGAGGGAGGGAGATGCAATAGGGAAGAGATATGGGAACATATGTATATGTATAACTGATTCACTTTGTTAAAAAAAAATACACAACAAAAAATATATATTATATTATATTACTATAGAAAATATGGTCACCTGTTGTTCTAGGATCATATTCTTCTCTCGCTCTACGTTGAGAACCATTCTCTTTGTATATTCTAGTTGTTTCTCTAGAAGGGTACAGTGAGACTGGGCTGAGCTTAACTGCATACTTATATCTATGAAAAAGAAAAAGTAATAATGAGTCAGTTAGTTATCACATAGATCAGAGAGTTATAACAAGAAGTGTATTCTATGAATTCAATCAACAGCTAAAAGTTCAAGAGTTCTTTAGTTCTAAATATTGACTCTCCCAAAGTTATGAACATACATTTTGTGTGTATCTCATTAATTATATATAACCAATTTAACGTTGTCTCCTCATAAACACCCAGAGGGCATACTTCTGAAAAGGAAGGATGTCAGTGACCTGTGGGATAACAAAAAACCTGGCTCTTCCTGGGAAACAACACCATCTGGAAAATAGAGGACCTAAAGTCTCTTTCCTAACAATACATTTCTTCTCTTTCAGGAAACTCAGGTATATGCATTCTACCATTCCCATTTTCCTCTGTTCTCGACTACTAACTGCACAGTTAATTCTATTTATAATAAGCAACCTCGTTCTAATTCTTTAATTCGTTACTTTCCTCAGTTCTTTCTTCTACTTTTGTCCAATTACCTTGGGATTTTTTTTTTCCCTCCCTATTTCTTCATTCTATTTATAAGCTGAAACACAAATTTGAACCTTGTTTATGAGGGTGATGTAGTGTTACAAGGAAAAAAAAGCCACAATTTTTAAGTGAAATTATATAAAGAACTTATGTTCTAAATCTCTAAAACAGATGCCCAGAAGTCCTTTTCATAATTTCCACAGAAGCCTCCACCTACCTGTCCATTTCTTCCAATTAATCTTTTAAGTTAAATATAATTTTTTAAGTTAATTTTTATTGTTTTATGTTGTTTAATTACTAGTATTGCTTTATATTTTCTAATTTAAAAAAAACTAGTGAAAATATGAAGTATTCCTATTGTATTATGGGCTAATAACATATTGCATTTTGTTGGTATTCTGAAAATATTATAATTCTTAAACACAATTTGTCTAATTTTTCTTTTAATCTCAAAAATTTATGAACTGGGATAACAGATATAATAGAGGTAACTTCAAAATTATATCCATTTAGTGCAAATACCAAAATGTCTGAGAACAAGCCCTCAACGTTGGAATGCATATAAGAACAAAGATATTTGAGTAAATCTTCTTAGACTGGGCTTATTATTTTTAAGTTGTAAACTTTGGTAACCACTTGTTTCTGAGAACTATTGAATGTTCTTACCTTTTTTCTGCTTTATTAGTTCCTCATGTGCCAGATTTCTCTCCTTTGTTTCATACTCCAAGGCCTTTTTATACTGTGCTGCTTCTCTGGAAAGAATGTTCAGGTTATCTTCAGCTTGTGTTCTCTCTAACTCTAAACGATGAATCTTTTCCTGAAGAGTTTTTAAGGCTAAAATAAGAGCTGTTGAAAAAAAATTTGCCTGATATTTTAAGTGAGAATTTTTGAACACTTAACAATCATAGTAGCATATAAAAGTGAGCAGTATGTTTTTGTTAATGAACCAAAAAAAATAAGTAATTTATATTCCTCATAAAAAAGAAAAATGACAAAACTTTAAAGAGGGACAAATTCTAACATATCTTACAAAAACAATATATTTATGATTGTATTTAGTACTTTCCTAAATTTGAGATATGAGAAAGCTAATAATCACTAAATTTAATAAAATAAATATATTCAAATTAAGGCAAAAAGATATATATATATGTATATGTATATATGTGTGTGTGTGTATATATGTATATGGAGAGAGAGAGAGAGAGAGACAGAGACAGAGAGACAGAGAGGGAGAGAAAGGGAGGAAGGTTGGGAGGCATAAGAGTCTGAGCATGGATAAAGAAAATTAAAATATAGTGCCCACTAATTAACAAGGAAACTTAGGTTTAAAGTTAAAAGTTTTTCTCAGTTCTTCATGTATTCAGTTTCAGTCAAACCAGAAACATTTATTGTTTCTTTGTCTAAGATATAATGTTAATAATTAGGACATATGAGATAGAACATAGTTTCTTCCATTAAGAAAAAATTACAACCTAGTGGTTTAACTGATGTCAGGCTTGAAAGATTATAAGTGTTACACATGTACTACTGTGATTTCTTTTCAGCTATATTAATATCTTCATGATTCAGATAAGCTCAGAGTTATAAAATTTTCAAATATTGTCTTACATTTTCTTCTCAGTTACAACTTTAAATTATAAAAAACTAGAGATAAATGGAATATAAATAAATGTTATAAGTTAACTTTCAAATAGTTTATATCCAATTAGAAAAATGTCTGCTAGAGATTATTTTTTGATTTGGATTACTATTTCTTCAGTTGCTTTGCTCCACAAAGCCAGTCTATTTAATAATGGCAACCATTATTATAAAAGATTAAAAAACAACATGACTATCATCATCTTAGAAAGTAATTTGTAATGGTGTAGGTATGCCTGGAGTCATAAATGTTTTCCTAATTCAATTTTAAGATCCTCCTAAGCTTGTATTTTAAAAGTTATAATACTTGTATTTTGTAGTTACTCCAATGTACTGGATTCATGAAGAATTTTCAAGGGTAATTTCAGATATATGAAACTACTGAATTTAATCCTTGAATAAGACAATTCTACTTAATTTGTTAGTATTCTAATCATCTTGTTTATTAGAAGGAGTCTCCAAATCTGACTTTTTATTCTTCAAAGAGTATTTTCCTATTTTCTAATGATGTTTTAATGAAAAGCCTGTAATATGTGCCTAGCTGGTTATATTAATTTTCATCTTATAGCTGAAGAAGCCAAAATAAAAAAATGTTAAGTAACCTAAGTTTATAGAAACTTTAAGAAACAGAGTCAAAATGAGCAGTTTTACTAAGATTAGTTAAATACACAATCATCTTATTTTCTATATAAAAATGAAAAGTTTTGTATAACATACTTTGTACCATTCCCCTAATGTTAAATAAGATTTTTTATTAGCATTACCTTGGCTATTTGGACTATGAAGCATTTTAGGAGAGGTAACTTCTAAGTTCACAGAATAGTGAGTCTGAGATGATTCATCACTCTGGGCGATTGATGGAACAAACACTCTTTCTGGAGGTTTAAGATAGCTTCCTACTATACTGTGCATTAATTCAGAATCCATTATCTGTACTTCTGTACTGTGCCAATAAAGGAATGGCACAGTATAGCATCATTCTTTCCTATGTGAATGACAAAAACATTAGACAAAAATTCAGATGAAACTTTAAAATAAATACATAATCATATACTGTGGAATTTTGTCTTTACGAAGTTAATTATCACAAATTCAATTATAATAAATTCAGCAGTAAAAGAAAGAAAAATGACTATTTACTCTATAAAGAGTATAGACAATTCTGCCTGACTTTCAATGAGTATATGCTCTGGAGTGAGCGTTACATGCGTGGTGTGAATTTGCTGGTTTTTCAGTTGATCACAAGTTCATCATCTGAGCACCCCTCTAAAAGAGTTTGGCTCTAGGGTTCAGAGAGAAAAGTATATATTCTAAAAGACAACACAGCTTTGAAACACAAGCCACCCACATAACATGATTCTCTAAGACTCTAATGTACTGGCCTCCTAAGGGATTTTCAAGGGTAATTTTGGATATATCAATTTCTGAGTCTAACCCTTGAATAAGACACAACTCCACTTAATGCACTAGCATTCTAATCATGTAGTTTAGAAGGGTTCCAAATCTGAAAATCTAAAATAGCTTTACCTTGTCATTCTGGGCTTTTTTTGTATGTTTGTTGGAGAGCCCTTTTAGCCATCTTAGCAGATAATTTTTAAATGTTCCCAAATCATTTTATTTTCCTTTCTGTAATTTAAATATTTTAGAAATGTATTCTACTTAATAGATTATAGTCAATGTTAAATAAATTAACTCATAACCACACTGAAAGAAACAGAAAATTGTTTATACACAAAACAATTTACCAGCACAATTTTTAGAACAAAAGCTTGCTTTAAAATGTAAATTTAGAATTCCTTTGTAGAATTATAATTAGCCTACTTTAATTTTTGAGAACTGTAAAATTTCAGTGATTTCACTACCTTCCCAATTCACAGGGCAAAGGAAGATACTTCCATGATTGTATTTCCTGGGATGGCAGGGAACCTAACTTCACTCAATAGGATTTTCTACTTTAGCCACTGTCATGATGTGTTGTCTTCCAGGACATTCTCATCAGTCTAAATTAGAGGTTATAGAGCCTAGGAAGCTTTGCCAGAATACTTGATGCTCTTTGATCTTAGGAGGCGATCATTTTTGCTTTTGTTATTAGCACCAGCTACCATTTACTAACCATGTCTCTGTCCCTCTGGGTTCTTGCTGCTTAGACACTGTCTGCTCCCCATGGGAGACTGCATCTATCTAAGTTGCTGTTCCCTCAAAAAATAAGAGAGCAAATTTAGTTACAGCTGGCTCACAATAAAGTAAAGGCAGGGCCCCAAAGTACAGATGTTCTGAACATGGTTGTACATCTTCAGAGAAAGGTATGTGGTTGAACCTATCCAAAGAACTTTGGAGTTACTCGAGAAATCTGATTCAGTTTTCAGCTCCTGTTGAGTCTCTCCAATAATGAAAAGAATGAAATTTTGCCATTAGTCACTATACACTGAAGTCCTTGGGAGGACTGTCTGCTTCCTCTGTCCCAAATATAGTATTATTTTACAAAGTCAATTTTTGCACCAATTAAAAAAAATTCAAGGGTTTTAGCGTATATGAAATGACTACTCAGAAGATACCAATAAGTTAAAAATTAGACCAAAGTTTATTTAAATTAAATGTGTAAACACATCTGAAAGTTGGCATAAGCAGAGTAATAACCTACTGGTATATGAAGAAAAGAAAGGAAACAGTAAAGAAATGAGAGAAAACAAGCCATGGGGTTCTCACTGTAATAGGGGTTCCAGCTTAACCCTTACAATCTAGCCCTGTATTATAAACAAGTGCTTAAAAACTACTCAAAGCTTATTTACATAAAGAACCGAGGCATCCTAGGAGAAAAACTCTGAAGGAATATGACAGATGTACAGAAACGCTGATCCAAAATCAAAGCCTTAATTGGTGGAGGAGAGGAGGAGTGATTCTGAGTAGAGTATGGTGGTGGTCATTTTAATTCGTCTCTGACCTAGTCCCATCTACTTATACATGGCTGTAGGGAAGAGAGAGGGCTGGAAGTCAAAAGTGAGAAATATTTCACCAAGATCTCTATAAAAGACTGAGGCACTAGCTGCCTTGCTTTGTATAAGATGTTATATTCCAATGAAGGGGGAAGTTGCCAGAGGTCACTAACACAGTTTTGGCACTTTAAGAGTTCTGTTGCATTGGTAGTACTGTTCAGCCAGAGAGAGACAGCAAGAGAGTGACAGAGCAGCTGGAAAGGACATATTCATGGCATGTATGACAGAATTTTCTAGAGGAAGTTTTCTGAAAATACAGAGAGCTGCCTAAGCCCCATCCTCCAAGGAATGTGAATGTTTGGTATGAGGTCTAGCTGTAGGTTATTGAAAAGACCTCAGAAATTCTTGTTGGAGTATTCTGTCCCACAAGTAGGGGCAAAGGGCTGTAAAATGTGGGCCTCGATTGTATCAATAGCCTGGTAAAGCTTAGGAAAACTCAAATTATGCCTGGAACCATTCCTGACAGCTTGTAAACAATCAGGGAAATTATCCATTGCCTCTATGGTGTATAAAATTAAGACACCTTAATTGGCTGCAACTAAGGTGCCACTGCATAAAGAAACTATCCCCTCTAAAGAATGTGCTGGACACAAATACTTAACTGCAAAGCATTTTCACTCGTTCTTGAGGGAAGTAATTGTTCCAAAATGGTCCCTTTAAATAACCAATGTCTACTCCTGCTGGTGGCATCATCTTTGTGTAATCTCATAGGACTATTAGGGAGACAGCATTTAGGAAGCAGTCAGAGATACTACAGTGGGTTCTTGAAATGGAGGACTCTCTGTTTCCGTACTGGTAATTCTTTCAAGTTTAGATTTTTTCCTTGGAGAGACTGGAGAAAGATCAACAGCTCTGCTTCTTTTATCTGATTTTCTTTGTGTATGCATCTAGATTAACTTATCCAAAGAGCAAACACAGTAAAGGCTGGACTAACTTTATTTCATTCTTAATGTATATTACTTTTAAAAGTACTCTTACAATTGAGTAGAATAATTTGAGGTTAAGGAATTTGCCTTACAGATGCTCTAATAGATATTACAACCTATTATTTACAACATATAATAACTAAAGTGTTAAGATAGTGATATAAAAACTGACTGGTCAATAGAAATTAGTAAATCTAAGAACTTCACATAAATACTTCCATGGGATTCAACAAATGATTCATTTGTTGTTCATTCAATGAATGATGTTAGAAAAACTAGGGAAAAAATCCAGTTAAACCTTTCCATAATAGCACACATCAGTACAGAACTTCAAATAACCTACAGAGTTAAAATTTTTTTAACTTTAAAAATTATAAAAAAAACAGTGAATAGTTAAAATAATCTTAGAAGGGGGCAAGATATTTTGTGTTTAAAGGCAGGAGGAAAATAAAGGAAAAGATACAAAGACTACATGAAAATTCATTCTACAACATATAGAAATTATGAAAAAATTTGAAAGACAAAAGAAAAGCAGAAGATAATATTTGCAATCACTTATGCAGCATTCTGGCCAGGAATGTGTAACCTGAATCTCAGTACATCACAAAGGCCAAAAATGGAAAACATTCTATTTTTTATAAAGGGGGAACTGTTTTCTTAAAGAATGTCAACGTCATAAAAAATGATGACACGTCTAGGTATATATATCCAAAAGAAAATTGAAAGCATGGTTTCAAATAGATATTTGTACACCTATATTCATAATGGCATTATTTACAATAGCCAAAGGTGGAAACAACCCAAACGTCCATCAATGAATGAATAGATAAACAAAATGTATATATATACAATGTAATACTATTTGGCCTTAAAAAGAGAAGGAAATTCTGACACACGCTAAAACATGGATGAACACTGAAGACACTATGCTAAGTGAAATAAACCAGTCACAGAAAGACAAATACTGTATGATTCTACTTATATGAGGTATCTAGAGTCGTTAAACTCATAGAAACAGAAAACAGAATGGTAGCTGAGGGGAGGGGTAAATGGGGAGTTGTAGAATTTCAGTTTCGTCAGATGAAAAAGTTCTGGAGATTTGTTGTACAACGATGTGTGGCAGGGGAGACAAGTTAAAAACAAGATATGATTCAACGGGATAAGTTCCATAACAAAAGCATACACAGGGTGTTATGGGAGCACAGAAGAGGAATTATCTAATTCTGATTGACAGAGAGATAAGTAAAGCCAGAAATAATTTGGAATTATTAACAGTTTTGAAAGAGTAGTTTAGGTAAATATGGGAGAATGAACATATAGACTGACTTTTGCTTCCTCTTCAAAACCCACTAAAATAATATTAAAACTTTTTTAAAAAGATATAAACCTGAAAGGACAAAGAAATCAGAAAAGATGACAACAACATAACTTTGGAAAATGGAAAACAGATGTACAAGTAATAACAGACTTAGCTAATGCAAAAAGGCAGATTCCTAACTCAAGTAATAAAAGTGACTTTTAAGTTTACCCTATAGAACCTCCAAAATGGCTCATGAATTAGCTACACCTCTGTAGTAAATTTGTAAGTTGTCAAGATAGGGCTGAAACCTAGAGAATAGGATGAAAGTTTAATTTAGACGTAAATTATATGCCCAAATCTCCTTTGCTTCTCCATACAACCAAAAGACTGTTTTATCCCCTCGTCAGGGAAGAAGACCAGTAGTTTTTGTTTTTGTTGTTGTTGTTTTAATGAAGAGGAACTTTTAGAGTATCTCTGGATTGGGAGACACTCAGCACAGGTGAGGGTGGGGAACCAGACTGAAAGGAGGAAGATTCAGTACACAGAATACTGGCAGTCTACATATCCAAGTGGAGACGGGAAGATCCTTATCAAGGGAATATGACTAGCCCAAGTTAACAAAGATACTAAAGACAGTAAAGTGAATGGATTGGATGGATTTGGAATTTCCAATCAGTTTTTTAGTGCTCCACTCTTAAATATAAGTTGTTTAACAAAGGCTTACGACATTGAAGAAAGATGTGAAAGACAGAGATCAAAACAAGCAAACAATAAAAGGCTTAACAGAAACACAAAATTTGGAAAAACATAATTAAGAGATAGAAGTATAATCATTGAGGGACATGACAGGTCCTAGTGAATTTGGCTAGAGCATAGTGAGTAAATGTTGGCAATAAGAGATGGCTAAAAAGGTATATGAGGGGCAAACCACAAAGGATTTGGTGTATCACACAAGTAGTTCGTATTTTATAGGATCAGGCAATAGGGAGCTAATAAAGGATATAAAGGGGAATAACATGATCAGGTTTGTATTCTGAGTTTATTCAGATGGCCCTGAGGTAGATTGGAGGGAGAAGAAATTACAGGCAGAGAGACAATTTAAGAGGTTACTGAAGTAATTAAGATGAGAAAAAATATAAGGCCTGAACTAAGACTGTAGTAAATGAGATCAACATGAAAGATTCTTAGAAGATACAATCAAAAGGACTTAGGAACCAACTAGATATGTGAAATGGGGGAGAGGAAAGAATCAAAACCACACTCCAAAATTTCACTTGGGCAAGTAAAGAGATGGTGGTGGCATTAACAGAAATAAGAAATAATATAAAAGGAGATACAAGTCTGATGGAAAACAACGAACTCTGTTTTAGATATAGTTGAATCTGAGGTGCCCACAGACAAAGTCAAAGTAAGAACAACAAGTAATTCTTTAGTATCTACATCTAATATGCTATGCCCTGTAGAAATAAACACACAGGGCATAGCTTCTGCAGTCAAATAGTTTGCAATCTCACTGTTGAAAAAAGACAAACAAGAGACAATGAAAAGGGAGAAAAAAACACAGGGGGTGAGTTAGCTAGCAGTATACCCAATAAAATTGGTTTGCTTATTTCATAATTATTAAAATTTTATTGACCATTCTTCAAGCTCATTATCCTAAATGAGTCTGAATAGAAGAAATATGATTACATGAGTAAATACCTTGTTTTTTAAAGAGTACAAAGCAATCTTTGTATAATCTTTTACAAATATTTTATAAATTATAATACAGCATCTAATTGTTACGTGTACAGTTAATTCTCAATGCTATGCTGTAAGAGCTACCTGATTTCCAGCAAACATATTAATATGTGGATTTAAGACTTATGAACATTTTATCTAATAATCAGAAAATTAAATTTTTCCTTACTGAACTTGAATATAAATAAGTTGAAAACTTAAAAATGTCTGAGATTATTTAAATGATTAGACTCTCCATCATCTTTACCTGTACTTTATCTTGAATATTCAGTCCAGAGAAAGTGTTCCTGATTCAATATAAAGTGAATAAAGGATATACAATTATATAACTATAGCTCAATTTTTAAAAAGGACAAAGATAAGCATAAAAGACTATATATGTATTAAATAATATTTATTATAATATATTATATACAATAAATAATAATTGTAAATATATTAAATGTTACTAGATGGACAATAGATTTTTATTTTCTTACTTCTACCTTATACATTCTCTACATAAATACATATTAGTTTTATAATAAGAAACAAAAACTTACTAAAATAGTTTGCTTTTAATTAGATTTCTACAGAGGTAGAAAATGGTGAAGATGTAGAATATCAATGGCTTATATTGATATTTGTAGAAGCACTTATATCTTTTCATTTTTAAGGGTCTTATGCCTCTTATATCAACATAAACTCAGGGAGGACAATTATGTTTATTTCTTCTGTAAGCTTCTACAATCTAAATTGCTTTGCTCTGCAAAGGGGCATTGTATCCTCAGGGCCTAATCCAAAAAATACTTGTAAAATGAATCCCCTGAAACTAATTTGATATGTCAACAACTTTTCCCTACCTTCTTACACTAATGTTTGTCATAGTTAAACCCAACAATTCCATAAATACTATCCTAAGTTTTAAAAAATCACATATTATACCTTGGTATATACTTTTGCATACAGTGTATATTGTGTTTCTAACCATTTCTCTTGTAAAAAATTAATAAACAGAAACCTCAATTAAATAGAGTAGAGAGATCAGAAGGGGGAGCTCTCATGCCCTACGACATAGCTGAGTCCAGCAGGTAGAAGAAATACTCTTCTTTCCTGGCAAGGATTCAGCCAATGAAAAGCCATAGACTCTTTGTTTACTATAGCTCTCCCAACTTCCTTTTCCCCTCTATAAAAGAGTTCACCTTCCCTTGCCCTGCAGGGATTTGCACAGGGCTCACCACAGTTGCAGATTCCAAATTGTAATTTTCTGCTGATCCCAAATAAACCCATTTTTGCTGGAGAAATATCTGGCAGTCTGTTTTGGGTCAACACCCTTTAGAATGGTTGATGACAAACTTATTACATGTAGAAAGAATTTAGAAATTGAGTCAACAAATAATGAATTTTAAAGTTAACAATACTCAAATTAGTTGCTACAAATCCTCCTTGGCCTTTACTATTTTTTTTTCTCCCACAGATAGAGCACACACAATAATCAGAATTAATTATGGGAGTACTGATTAGTCAGGCAGCCCAAGGGGCAATGAGCTGTTGGACAATGATAAATAACTAAAGCTTACCTATTTAATTGCCAAAATTTATTTCAACTAGTTTTAAAAGAAATATTTCTAAAATGCTTAACCTACTTTTCTTCATTTTAGATAGAGTATACTCAACACAATTTAACCTTAAGGATATCACAATAGAATTTTAATTATGCACAATGATACTTAGAGAACCACACTGATATTTGTTGGATTGTTTGCCCTTTCACTGGAAAGTTCCAGACTGTTACAGATTTTGTTTTCTGTCTTTTCACCTCTTGCTATCTCTTCTCTTCCTGCCTGCTTATGAACTGTCTACTTGACTCTAGTAGAATATATCCCTCCCCTTTCTAATTGCTTTCCCAACCTAAAACAAGTAAGAAACAATAAAACAATCACACTTTATTCATTAGCCACTCAAAGATGTAAAACATAGTCCTTGGCAGCCCTTAAAATGTTCATAGCTTAATTATACTAAAAAGGGTGCTATGGGAACCCAGAGGACGGGCATCTAAACAAGTCTGGGGGTTTCAGAGATGGCCTCCTGGAGGAGCTAGTTCTTAAACTGAAAAACAAAGGATGAATGAGTAGGATTTGACAGTCAAAAGAAAGTGAGGGAATGGGTAGAGAAAAAGATCAAGTGTATAAGCAAAAGAAATAGCATGGTAATAATAAAACTAGGGATACCTCACATTTATTGAATGCTTATTATGTGAATTAATTTACTAAAATCCACAGAACAACTCTATAACACACAATTATTCCAATTATAAAGATGAGTAAACTGTGGCACAGAAAAACTGTGTTTTGCCCAACACAACTAAAGTGGCAAAGTCAGAACTTGGCTCAAAACCTCACACTTTTGACTCAAGGCAGTTTGGCTCTAAAGCTCACACTTTTAACCACCATGCTATATTGCTAATTTATGCAAAGTTATAAGAGCTAGAGAGGATGTGGTGTTTTGGGCAAGCTACTACAAGAAATGTACAAAGCTGGAAGATTGCAAATGTGCCTGAGTGTTGCAGAAGAGGAGGCAGAAACCAGATCTGAGGAGGCTTGTAAGCCAGGCACAGGTGTTTGGATTTTATCCCGCAGGCAATAAGAGCCACCCAGCAGAGGAGTAGCAGTATCACATTGCCTTTGATAAAGATTTCTGTGAGTTAGAATGGAGAAAAACAAGCAGAGGTTAGAAGTCCAGACAGAAGACTATTCCAGAATGCTATGTGAGGCAATCAAGATCCAAACCAAAGCAACAGAAATGGGGATGAAAAGAAGGGGACAAATTAGAGATAATTAGGATACTGAATTCCCAGAATGTATGACTGGGATGAGGAAAATTAATGATAGGGCGAAATTAAATATAGCTCTAGTCAAAGCAGAAAACAGATTTTGAGGGGTGTCGAGGTGATTAAAAAAAGGTTCATTTTAGACATGCTTGACATACTTGTGGGACAATAACAACATAAAAACAGCTACCACTTATATTGAGCTTAGTGCCAGGCACTGTCAAAGAAATTTACATGTATTGATCCACAGAATCGTCTAGGCAACCCTATGAGGTATTTATATTAATTTCATTTTACATGAGGCAACTGAGAAGTTAAGTAACTTTGCCAAAGGTCACAGAGTTATATAAGTGGCTGAGCTGGGACTTGAGCCCATGTACCCCAGATCAGAGTGTATTCTGTCTTTAATAGAGACATGTCAGTTGTATAGATGAGTCTGGCATCCAAGAAGAATGGTTTAGACTAAAGATAAGGATTTGAAAACCATCAGTATATATAGATGGCAGCTGAAGTCATGAATATTCACTTAGATATAGAGTATGCAGTTTTTCTCTAAGTATCGTTCTTCAATCACTTAGGTATGAATACCTTGACGATATTTAATAAAAGTGAAGATTCCTGGGCATCACCCAGGATCACGGAAACATAATCTCTGAGCATAAGGCACAGAAATATATAATTTTCACTCCCCAATTGATTCTTATGCAAAAAAGTTTGAAGATCACTGATGAGGAATGAGCAAAGAAATGTGTAACAATGACACTGAGTTTATTACAACTGTGCCTACAGTGCGAGTAAACAAGCTCTGAAGAAGTATAGTAGAGCCTAAGCAAGCATCTGATGGATCTTTTATCAAATGTAAGTCACCACCTATTGTAAGATGCACTATTCTTTCACATACCACAAGAAGAGAAAAATAGGAGACCTCTCATGTAAAGCTGGAACAACAGAAGGGCCACAAATACTGCGTAGAATAAATGGCAACTAAACCCACAAAGCAGAAAGAGACAGCAAGAAAACTTGAATGCCTCTACCTTTCAAGTACTGGGCACCAGGTAGAGGGAATTTTATCCAAAAGACAATTCTTACACAGCTTTACAGTCTGAATTCACACTACCAGTGGGGTAAAAATAAAAAAACAGAACAAAAAAAATATAAATCTCAAACAGAGAATTTAATTTAAAATGGTCTCAGGTAGTAGTGCAAATGACTGCTAGAGGCAAATGCAAGTCCTTTCTGAAGTAATCTGATTTCAATCCAGGCCAATAATGATTACAAGATGTATCCCTATTTTAGAAGTGTTTTTAAATGTGAAAAAAATGTCTTAGAATCACTAAAATGCAGTAAATGGAATGTATGCCTGCCCAGAAACTTTGGGGTGGAGTGGCTATTTTCTGGCTCTCAAAGGTACTTCATACATAATTTCATATAGGTGTTGATTTGTTTTTAAAAGTAAGAACTACAAAATAAAGACTATTTAAAATTCTAAAAATCCTTTTCCTTCCCATCACATTAAACATTTTAAATTATTCACTCTAAATATAAAAAATCTCATCCATAAAAAAATATAAATCAAACAAACAAAACAACCAACAAGTGAGATCAGACAAGTTGTACCCCAGAGTGCATGTAAATGCTTCAGTGTTCACTGGGACTTTGAGAACTAGATTGCAAAATTCACCACAGGCCCTGGTAACAGTCCAGACACAACAGGAGGAAGAGCAAACTTTGCTCCTGCCAAAGATGATGATTTACAGTCCCAGTCCAACACTTGGTGTTCTTTCTTTCACTCACAGGCCACAAACATACTATCTTAATATTTTCATTATATCCAGAATACCCTGGCCCTTTCTAAGAAAAATTGATCCCTTCCTAACAATGCCGCCGTGAAAAAAAATTCCTTTAGCACTTTTATAATTTTCCAGTAAAGGAGCGTATTTCTTGTTCAGACATGCACTTTCCATCTTTTCCAAGGGTAGTATAAAACACTGCACAAATTACACACCATAATTGCTCTGGGAACTTAGAAAACTGCAATTTCATTGAATAGCAAGCATATCATCCAAACAGGTGGTTAAAGGACTAAAATGGCTTTAGAGTGAGAGTAAGCACCAATTGATCACTGTGAGGAGTTCCCTAATTCAAATGTGTGACTTACATATAAACTAGTTATACAGCCAAACTGCTGGCTTCTCCCTACTTTTAGTAGATGAAGGTCCTCAAAATCCCTCTCACAGCACAATCTGTCTAGAGCAATTGATAAAAGAGTTCTAATTTGAATCCCACTCTTGCCACTCCCTGCCACAGTACCTCTTTCACTCAGGAAAGCTACTTCCTATCCCAGGAGCAAATGCATACATATATGTATATACATGAGTATAGGGATTTTTCTAAGACTGCAGAAAGTAAAGTTTCCCACATCCCTACCTACAATTTAATATTCACTTTCCCATAGAAACAAGAGAATAATGGTTTTATAGTGCCACTGCTGTTCCAACCATGTTATAAAAATTTTGTTTCGGGACTTCCCTGGTGGCACAATGGTTAAGAATCCGCCTGCCAATGCAGGGGACACGGTTTCGATCCCTGGTCCGGGAAAATCCTGCATGCCGCGGAGCAACTAAGCCCGTGCGCCACAACTACTGAAGCCCACGCACTCTAGGGCCCACATGCCGCAATTACTGAGCCCACGTGCTGCAACTACTGAAGCCCGGGCGCCTAGAGCCCGTGCTCCGCAGCAAGAGAAGCCACCGCAATGAGAAGCCCGCACACCACAACGAAGAGTAGCCCCTGTGTGCAGCAACTAGAGAAAACCCACATGCAGCAATGAAGACACGACACAGCCAAAAAATAAATAAGAATTTTTTAAAAAAGAAAAGTTTTTTAAAAAAATATTGTTTCTACGTGGATCTGTGGAAAATTCACTCTGAATGTCAATGTCAATCTACTTGGTAACTCTTGGGATAAAGTTTGTTAGCACGGTTTATGTACTATGTAATATTTAATGAAACAATTTTTTTTAAGTGGCCCGTAATCCAATTATACAGAAACTCCTATTAACATGTTTTTTTAAAAAGTAGTATACCCACAGGTAACAAAACTTAAACAGCACAGAGAAGCACAAAATAAAAAGTAATAACTTTTCTACTCCTAGACCGTTGACTCCCAACCACATCTACTGCTTTCCCCTCTCTGAGGGTAACCACCAACAGCAGATTCTTAAGAATAGAAAGAAAGGGCTTCCCTGGTGGCGCAGTGGTTGGGGGTCCGCGTGCCCATGCAGGGGACACGGGTTCGTGCCCCGGTCCGGGAAGATCCCGCATACCGCTGAGCCTGTGCATCCGGGGCCTGCGCTCCGCGACGGGAGAGACCATGGCAGTGAGAGGCCCGCGTACCGAAAAAAAAAAAAAAAAAAAAAGAATAGAAAGAAAAACAATTATTCATATACCTAAGTACTTTTCTTTTGGTGACTTTCCTGTCATATACATCAATCAACAGGAAAGATTTATCAGATTCTAGAAGCTTGGCAATCTCTTCGATTATAGTATTACTGGTTCATTCTTTACCATTGCATCCCTGTTGCTATTGCTACTCTCTTGGATTTAGCGATGATGACTAATTCTTTGCTGAGGCATTTCCCCCTCCATTTTTATGGATCTGAGGACTGAATCTGCATGGTTCTACTAAGGAATATGACGTAATGGAAAGAGCTCTGGATTGAGTTGTAAGACCTGGGTTCTTTCCTGTTTCTGACACTTACATAGCATATAATCTTAGTTGTTACTTCCTTTCTCTTAGCTTTGGAAAATATAAAGTATTATGTAAATATACAGTGGTAGAAGTAGAAGTGATAAACTCTTTATCATTCTTTTCTCGGAGTTTCAGTTTCCTTATAACTTAGCCTTTATATATATATTAATCTCTGACATAAATTCTTCCCTTCCCTCCCTGTAATAATTCAACTTCCTGTACTTCTGTTTCCCAAATTTTTCTGACATGTCAGGTTTTCATTCCTCCTAATTAGCAATGTAATTCCTCTCTCTCTCTCTCTCTCTCTCCACACACACATACCACATTCTTGACATTAAACTATTTCTGAAGTTCTTACCGCTTTACATTTCTAGAAATTTTACCTTTACAGGGACTTTTGTTTATATAATGCATTTCTATTCTCCCAGATGAGCAAAGGTACTTGTAACCTGTACTGTTTGATAAGGCAGTATAGCATAGTGGCTAAGAGGTGGGCTCTGCAGCAAGACTCCTTGGGGGTGAATCCTGTGTGATCTAAGGCAAGTTTCTTAAACTTTCCATGGTTTTCCCCTACCTATAAAATGGGAATAATAAGTCTATATACGTATTTCAGAGAATTATATGTGATGAATCAATACAAAGTTCTTAGCATAGAGCTTGACTCATAGTTAGCACTCGGCAAATCTTACTGATATCTAAGAATCTTTATACGTTGAATATCATGTCCAAAATTTTGTTAGGATAATCATTGATGTCCATAATGATACTGAGAAACAACAAAATCCAAAAGTCCCTTTTGAACTATCAAAACCTACACTATATCCAGTACTGTTCTAATATCATGCCATACTATGAAGTTTCCAAACAGTAGTCTATAAATGGTATATAAGATGACTTTTCACAAAGTAGAATGATCCATTCCCCACAATATTGAACTTACTTATAGTAACTTTACACTGCTGCTGTACAAACCCAATTTTTATACCTAAAGCCTTCTTTATACACAGCCCTCCTCAAGCGACAATATTACATTGGGGGTTGCCCTAATATATTTGCTTTTTATCTACTCAAGATGATAATTTATTTCTTATCAAGTACTGACCACCATTTCTCTGAATTTTAAAAGTTCACATCCACTCAGATGTCCCAGAGGCACCTCAAACTCATATCTGAAACTTAATATATCATCATTCCCCTAAAAACTCTTTTTCTTCTTAGATTTTTTTTTTTTTTTTTTTTTTTTTTGCGGTACATGGGCCTCTCACTGTTGTGGCCTCTCCCGTTGTGGAGCACAGGCTCCAGACGCCCAGGCTCAGCAGCCACGGCGCACGGGCCCAGCCGCTCCACGGCATGTGGGATGTTCCCGGACCGGGGCACGAACCCGTGCCCCTGCATTGGCAGGCGGCCTCTCAACCACTGCGCCACCAGGGAAGCCCTTCTTCTTAGATTTTTAATCTCACTTAATAGCATCATCCCCCTACTCCTCAACCCTCAAGTCCTGAGGATTTCAACACCTAAAACACTTCTTGAATCACCTATACTGTCTCATCCTTACCACCACTATCTAGGTGCCCTAGCCTAGGCCCTCATCATTTTTTGCCTGGACTACTACAATGGCCTTCTAAAGTGATTTCCCTGACACTGATCGTGTCCCACTAAAACTATACTCTTCTCCGCCTCTAGAGTGATCTACCTAAAATTACAATCCAGCCATGTCACTTCAATGCTTAAAACTCTTCAGTGACTCCTCACTGCCTTCAGGATAAAGATCAAGCATGTTCTCAGGGCCTTGATGACCCGTTCTCTATCAATCTAATTCTTTTCTCCTGCCTGCCTATACTGAGTGAACACATTTCTAGTGTTCATATTGTATTCTCTTCCTACAGTATTCTTACCCATTATGCAACACACAGTTTATCAGTTAATCTGTCCATGAAGCTTTCCCTTTGCATACCTATATACTTAATATATTATATTGAAATAATCTGTTCATGTCCTCCCCATTAAACTGAAAGCCTTGAGGGCAGGGATCAAGTCTCATTCATCTTTATAACTTTAGCACCTAATTCAATACTTAATAAATGCTTGCTAAACTGAAATGAATTAAAGGCCTAAAAGCCATGCAGAGTTCTAAGATAAATCCTAGTGACAAGTCATCTCAATGTGAAGTAAAAGGACGATGCCTATGCCATTCAGACAAAAGAGGTCTCTAGTCACTAACAGTAGTGCCTGAGTTATTCTTTCAAAAAGCAACACACCTATGTTTGTCTCCTTAGCATCCAGAGCTCCATATTTATAATTCCAATTCTTATTCCTATTAGCAAGCTGCAGTATCTTAACCACACCAACTTTTGACATGTATGTCTGAAGTGAACAACTGTTCTAAAGGGCTGCAGTAATGTACTGATGGACAGAGTTGTTGACAGGCTGATCTGTAAAGAGACACCATTAAGCCCTTACTTTTTTTCAAACCGGACTTGTTGGCACAGCTGTTAAGGTCTTAACATGAGAAATAGCATATGTTGTTGAATAGCACAGAGGGAAAAAGGACAAACCAGATTTTCCTGCCTAGCTGAGGCAGAAGCTTAGTTAAGATAATTAAAATACATTTTACTTAAAATGCACCTATGAAAATTTGTATGACCTTCCTCTTATAGCTTCCAATTCTTCATTAGTTTCCAATGTTCATCCTTTACTTCTAGCTAGCTGTGCCAAATGCTGAAAGTGTTGAGGGCCTCCCAATGTACCACTAGCAGCCAAACTACAAGAGGCATAGAGAAGACCCTATTATGATGGCTAAACATGAGATATCTTTATTGTTCCTAAGAACTTCTCTTGCATCCAAATAGAGACTACACCTGTGACTGTGTCAGCATAACTCACTTCATTTAAGATTGAGATGACTTTTCAGTAAAGCTAATGTTAGGAATCTGCATAATTTTCAGTTTTCATCCCACTTCAATTCCAATACTATTTGCTGAGTGCCTAACATGTGCCAGACTTTGTGCTAGACATGGAGGTAGAAAGAGGAAGAGGGCATAGTCTGAGGGGAAATAAATGCAATGCCTAACCAATGTGGGCCTTTGAACTTGCTCTAAACTACTACTAATCTGGTATCCCACAAAAATTGGGGTTGACCCTCCAATGCTGCTTTCATCATGGTAACCAGCCAAGTTTGCCAGTCCAGCTCAGATGAGCCTTAGCTAAGACAGACTCAGCCTCCTTTCGTCCTCGAACTAAAAACTTCCTATTGCCGCAAACTACATTCCATTGAAAGGTATACAAGGGTTGTAGCACAGCAAAATCAAAAGGCACGGCCAAAGGCATTTGCACTGATAAGTTCAATCATTAATAATATTATTCTTATGTATATGAATACTGCTAACAACTTCTTATACTTACATTATATATAAATCCATAATATTTTACTGTGCTAGCTGAGAGATTAGGGTGAGGGTATTCGGAAAGAGGTTTGACAAAAAACTGAAAACAATATATATACTGTTTTTTTCCCCGATTACAAAAGTAATACATGCTCATTCTACAAAATCTGGGAACGACAGAAGAAAATAACTATCACTATAAACTCTAGCAATCTAAGATTGTTAAGGTATTATTAATACTTTGGTATCTATTAAGTCAATCTTTTATTATTTTAACCAAAGTTAGGATTGTATCATACAATGTTTATGTAAATTGCCTTTCTACTTAACAATATACGATAAACATTTTCTTGTATCATTAAATATTCTTTTAAAGTATAGGGTTCTTTTAGTGGCAGTAGATAAATATTTATGTAAATTACCAATTTTTTAAATTAGGATACAAGTTAAAGTTTTATTAGCATACAACTTAAGTTAAAGACAGTTTTGATGCTTCTGATACATACTGTCAAATTGCCTGAAACAATTTTATTTTTTAACATTTTTTTGGAGTATAATTGCTTTACAATGGTGTGTTAGTTTCTGCTTTATAACAAAGTGAATCAGTTATACAATACATATATCCCCATATCTCCTCCCTCTTTTGTCTCCCTCCCACTCTCCCTATCCCACCCTTCTAGCTGGTCACAAAGCACCGAGTTGATCTCCTGGAGCTTTTTTTTTTTTTTTTAATGCAGTACGCGGGCCTCTTACTGTTGTGGCCTCTCCTGTTGTGGAGCACAGGCTCTGGACACGCAGGCTCTGTGGCCATGGCTCACGGGCCCAGCTGCTCCGCGGCATGTGGGATCTTCCTGGACAGGGGGGCACGAACCCGTGTCCCCTGCATCGGCAGGCAGACTCTCAACCACTGCACCACCAGGGAAGCCCTCCTGGAGCTATTTTAAATTAAGACATTACTGGAGCTTTGCTTAGACTGAGACGAAGTCCTAAAGTTCACAATTCTCACCATGTCTTGAGACTATTTCTCCAATCTATAATATTTTTAACTTTTACAAAGCCATCAACTGTCATTAATTTAGCATTAGCTTAAACATATTTGTTAATTATAGCTAGTGTGATTTAATTAAATTGCTTTAAGAAACTTAGTTTTATTTTAGCAAGGTCTGGACACATCTGCCTTCCTCTGTAGTTCCTTAAGAGCAGAGACCATATCTTATTCATTATTCTATTATCCACTGGCCTTATTAAATGATAGTCATTCAATAAGCATTTGTTGCACTTGATTCAATTAATGTAGAAATACATAAAACGAAACACATCTAAGGTTAATAGTTAACAAACATTTATTAGTATATGTAATGCATACATTCTACTTCTCTGAAATCCGGATTCAACTTTAAATTATATTTGGCAACATTTTTTCTTTCATTGTGGTACATAAAGTAATGCTGTGCCTTACAATCTCTGGTATCTTAAATTCAATGAATAAAGTCTTCATAAAACCATACACTGAGAACATTTTTCTCATGCTACTAAATAAGTAAATGCGAAGTGCTGATCATGGATCTCTACAGCTGCACAAAGATGTGAGGGGCTATCCCCTATAGGTGGCTCCTCTGCTCTATTAAATCAGTGTGTTAGGTCTTTGAGGCCAGAACTTCACCTTATTCATCTCTGTATTTCTAACATGTGCTCTCTAGGGGCTCAATAAAGATCAGCTAAATGAATAAAAACATTTGGCTTGGAGGAAGGGAATGACTGGGTGACAGGGGATGAGCCATACTGTAAAGGAAGAAAACAAATTATAAAGATAATGTGACTTAAGAAATAAAAAGAAGGAAATATACTTATTATTCTAAATATTTAAAGATTATAGATCTACAACTCACTATGGTTTATACAGTATTTATCAAAATGTGTCCTACAGAATACTAGTTTTATAGGATATTAATTAGAGTTACTCCATAAATTAAACAGATTTCCAGGCAAATAAAATTAAACTAATTTGGGGAAATTAGTAAAACAGCATTAACCAACTTCTTCACCAGCAAATTTTATCAGTATATTTAACATTCTACTATCATTTTGAATTTTTCAAAATAGAGATAGAGCATGTATCTCCCAAACTTATTTGCAACAGAAAACATTTTTGGGGGTCCTCCTGAGAAATCAGCGTTCCACAGAACAGACTTCAGGTAATGTCTATATACAGAATCTTCAAAGCAGCTCTACACGGAAGACAGTTATCAAAATATCATGAGATAAGTAATTGATAACAAAATAACAACTGGTAACAGAAATAAAGAGAAAATTGTCTAAAGCATCCGTATTGCATACATAGAAATTCATATTTCCAGTGGAGGAGGGTAAAGGAAGAGAAGTAAAGAGACTGTCCTATAAAACAAGGGTTAAAGATTGTAGTATTCATGCATTTAAGTTCACTTGATTTAGTAAATAACTACTCTGGTATATCTGACTAAATGGTACCTCAGAATTGTAGTGTACCTTCAAAAGTACCTGACAGAATCATAATATAACCAAATTATTTGGTAGATACTATAATTTTTCTCATTAACACAACTCATGAAATAAGGACGGTTCATAGAAGAGACAGTAAAATTGAGTAACAGAATTCAAACAACTGGCATAAAATTATTTTAGAGCAAGAAACAGAATTTGTCTCTTATATGTTCTAAATGAATAAAGTCTAAAAAAAAGAACATATCACAAGAGAAGTTTCACAGCCATTATCTATCCTTTTTTGAACAGAATATAAGGAAATATAATTAGGTTCAAACAAAATGAGAAAAGTGAGGAACATTAAATACCTGGGGTCAGAGACTCCTCCAAAGCACTGCTACTTACTGATGGGCATTACATTTGGATTTGCTGGTATGGTGGCAATAATACCAAGTTCTAACTAGTCCTGTGACCTAATCCTAATTAGTAGCTTAACTTCTCTACAACTTTCTCTCTATATAAAATAAAAGGGTTGACTTAAGTAATCTTGAAGTTTTCATCTATTTCTAAAATTCTAATAAAAGGGAAGCAAATTTACAAACATGTTGAAATGTTACTTAAGCTTTTGCCATAAATCTTGAGTTTAGAAACACTGGGATAATGTCAAATAAAAACTTGTAAGTCCTTAAATTTACTATAGAGTTTTAGTAATCAAAGCAGTGGCATAAGGAGAGACAAACAGACTGATGAACAGAAAAGAGTCCATAAACTGACTCTGGTACATATAGGAATTTGGTATTATGAAAAAGAGGGCATTTTCATGGGGGAAGGATTAACCAGTCACAATTTGTGCTGAGATAACATACTACCCATATTGTAAAAAATAAACATATATCTCCACTCCATGCCAAAGACAAAAATAAATTCTAGCTGGACTGAACACCTACATGTAAACAACAAACCAGAACTCTTTTAGAAGAAAATATAGACTATGTTTCAGACTTTGGGTAAGAAAGATGTTGTAACAAACAAGACAATTTACAACAAGGAGAAGGAAAAGGGATTAAAAACTGTACTAAAATTAAAACTTCTATGCAACAAAAAACACAATTGACAAAGTTTTTTTAAAAAGCAACATATATAACAGATAAGAGATTAGTATCTGAATTACAGAAACAACTCCTATTCTACAAATCATTAAGAAAAAAAAACCAAACAGCTCAATTAACAAAGGGACAAAAGATATTAACAGTGGTTAACAGATGAGAAAATATGAATACCTAAAAACCAAAAAGGTACTCAACTTCAGGAAATACAATGTAATCAGGAAAACACAAGTTAAAACAACAGTGAAAAATTATTTCATACCCATTAGGTTGGCATAAAAACATGTCAATATATAACAAGGATGTGGGGAGATGAAAATTTTCACACACTGCTGGTGGGAGGGTAAACTGATGTAAAATTCTGGAAGACAATTTGAAAGTTCTGATGCTGTATATACTCTATAACTCAGCAATTCCACTTCTTAGTACTTATGAATGAACCCTAGAGAAAATGGCATATGTTAATTTGGAGATATGTATAGTGATGTTCATTGTAGCCTTGCTTGCAATAGAAAAAAATGAAAAAATAAATATATATTAACAGGGAAATGAGTAAATTGTCATATTCATACAATGAAACACCATAGAGCAGCTAAAATTCAAAAGCTAAATCTACACTTAGCTACATGGATAAGCTTTGAAAAATATATTATTGAGTGAAAAAAGCAAGTTATACAATGACATATCATAAGATGTCTGTTTTGTAAAATTTTTTTAAACACAAAGACAATATATTACATTGCCAAGGGCACTTCCACCACACACGTAATTTTTCCTTCCATTATAAAAAAATTAAATTAGACATTCTCTAACACCATATACAAAAATAAACTCAAAATGGTTTAAAGACCTAAATGTAAGATCAGAAACCATAAAACTGCTAGAGGAACACAGAGGTAGAACACTCTTTGACATAAAATGCAGCAATATTTTTTTTTCTGATCTG
The DNA here is from genome assembly GCF_963924675.1 of Phocoena phocoena. NCBI lineage: Eukaryota > Metazoa > Chordata > Mammalia > Artiodactyla > Phocoenidae > Phocoena > Phocoena phocoena. Next base: position 49,873,026 of record NC_089230.1, read on the forward strand.
TCTCCTAAAGCAAAGGAAATAAAAGCAAAAAATAAACATTGGGACCTAATTAAACTTAAAAGCTTCTGCACAGCAAAGGAAACCACTGACAAAACAAAAACACAACCTACTGAAAGGGAGAAAATATTTGCAAATGATATGACCAATAAGGGGTTAACATCCAACATATATAAATAGCTCATACAGCTCAACATCAAACAAACAACCCCATTAAAAAATGGGCAGAAGAAATGAACAGACATTTTTCCCAAGAGGAAGATGCTCGGCATCACTAATCATCAGAGAAATGCAAATCAAAACCACAATAAGATATCACCTCACACCTGTCAGAATGGCTATCATCAAAAAGAACACAAAAAACAAGTCTTGGTGAGGATGTGGAGAAAAGGGAACCCTTGTACACTGTTCATTGGAATGTAAATTGGTGTAACCACTATGGAAAATGGTATGGACGTGTATCAAAAAACTAAAAACAGAACTACCATATGACCCAGCAATGCCACTCCTGGGTACATATCTGAAAACAAAAACAAAAACACTAATCCAAAAAGATACATGTACCCCAAGAGAAAAACAAATACTGTATGATATCACTTATATGTGAAATCTAAAAAATACAACAAACTAGTGAATATAAGAAAAAAGAAACAGGCTCACAAATATAGAGAACAAACTAGTGGTCACCAGTGGGGAGAGGGAAGGGGGAGGGACAATATACGGATAGAGGATTAAGAGGTACAAGCTATTATGTATAAAATAAGCTAGAAGGGGACTTCCCTGGTGGTGGACTGGTTAAGAATCCACCTGCCAATGCAGGGGACATGGGTTCGAGCCCTGGTCTGGGAAGATCCCACATGCCGTGGAGCAACTAAGCCTGTGCACCACAACTACTGAGCCCGTGTGCCACAACTACTGAAGCTCACACACCTACAGCCTGTGCTCTGCAACGAGAAGCCACTGCAATGAGAAGCCCGCGCACCACAACGAAGAGGAGCCCCCGCTCGCTGCAACTAGAGAAAGCCCATGCGCAGCAACGAAGACCCAACGCAGCCAAAAAAAAAAAAAAAAAAAAGCTAGAAGGATATATTGTACAACATGGGGAATATAGCCAATATTTTATAATAGTTATAAATGGAGTATAACCTTTAAAAATTGTGAATCATTATATTGTACACCTGTAACTTATATAACATTGTATATCAACTATACTTCAATAAAAAGATTAGATTTTATAATTAAATAAATGAAGCAAGCAAGCAAATGAAGCAAAATATTAACAATTTATCCATTCCAAGAGGTAGGTAAAAGAGTTTTATTATATTTTTCTTATTTTTTGTTTGAAATATTTAAAGTTTTTAAATGACACAATGACACAAAATTTTAATACCTTACCTCTATATATGTATATATTCACATAAAATATGTGGATAAGGAAAATAAGAGTAGGAAAAAAAAGAACGAAGCCAGCAGTGAGATTGGTCTATAAAATTTGTCACAAATTGTGTGTGTGTGTGTGTGTATATATATATATATATATATATATATATATATATACACACACACACACATATACAGTGAGTCGGCTCACAAATATTTAAATAAGGGCAAAATGAATATAGATTTTGTTTTTGTTTTTGTTTTGCGGTACGCTGGCCTCTCACTGCTGTGGCCTCTCCCGCTGCGGAGCAAGGCTCCGGACGCGCAGGTTCAGCGGCCATGGCTCACGGGCCCAGCCACTCCGCGGCATGTGGGATCTTCCCGGACTGGGACATGAACCCGAGTCCCCTGCATCTGCAGGCGGACTCTCAACCACTGCGCCACCAGGGAAGCCCTAGACTTTTTAAAAAAAAAAATAAATTGTTTAATCTATTAAAGTATGCCAGAAATACTGGAGATTTAGACATCCAAAGCATATTATAGTAAATCTGGTAACATCAAAGACAGAGGAACTGGAGAAAATATTAAAAGAGTAAATCTGATTTAAGTGGTTCATTCATTTATTCTTGAGAGACAGAAGCAAAATAACACACAAAAAAGAAAAAGAATTCTTTTCTGAGAATAGTATGTATGACAGTGTTTCAGAAAGTAGGTGTATTAAGGCTTAAAAGAACATAATTCAAATCAATTTTGTTAGACACCTTAAAAATAAAATCTAAAGATTCAACATTTAAAAGCCTTTATGATTCATCTGGGCAACACATAAACACCAAGGTACACATATAATAAACAACTGGTTGATAAACTATTTTCCAACAAGCCAAAGTAAGAAAAACCAAGTATTTCAAGGCAAACCTATTCACGTTACTAAATGGCAGATAATTAGGAAAATTTCCTTTAAAAACAAAATTGAAGTCAGTCAAAATATAGGGAGATATTTAAGGTTCAGATGGCTTCATTGTTTCACAGTATAAAAGAGTGAAACTATTGGAGAGAAACCACAGGTGGATTTTTGCAAGCCTGTATGACTAGGCAAAGTAGCAAAGAAATAGCAATGTGAACAAATAACAGGGTGTATTAATTGAAGTAAAATATTCCTAATTGTAGGAAGTCTCCCCAAACAATTTGCACATACAGCACTCAGCCAACTGCACATGTTAACAATAGATAACAGTAGAGTGGCACTAAAATGGAGCTGTTAGTCCAGTCTCCTGATGTGTTTCAGATAAAGCTCTCCCTGGCCCCATCTTTGGGCTGACTTCGAGCCTCTCGCTCACAGAACAGTTTTGAAGAACAAAACTTATATAGTTGTGAATATTCAGTATATTATTTGTTTTTTTAAAGTTTCTGTCACCTTTTAATATTACTGATCAAAGTAATTAAATTTCAGATCCAGCAGAAACTTTCTTAACATATAAATGAATCTAGGCACAGATCTTATACCTTTCACCAAAAAGACCCTAACTCAAAATGGATCATAAACCTGTAACATAAAACACAAAACTATAAAACTTCTAGAAGATAACATAGAAGAAAATCTAGGTGACCTTGAGTCTGGCAATGACTTTTAGGATATCAAAAGCACAACCCATGAAAGAAAAACTGACAAGTTTGCCTCTATTAAAATTAAAAACTTCTGCTTTGCAAAAGACACTGGCAAGAAAATGAAAAGACAAGCCACAGACTGGGAGAAACTATCTGCAAAAAACATATCTGATAAAGAACTTGTGTCCAAGATATACAAAGAACTCCTAAAACTCAACAATAAAAAAAAGAACCACTCAGTTTTACCGACCTGGAGAAGTTCTTCTAAATTCCATAATATCTATTTACTTTATTTGTGGCTAGAAAAACAAGGTAGACATTATAAAAATAAGAGCTCTGAATTAAACAGTATAAAACTGTACCACATTAAATAAAATTTTATGTGATTGGTAATTATATTTTCTTGAAATATACATTCTTTACATTTTTTATATCATATAGATATATTACAGATGAAATATGGTGTTTTTAAAAATTTCTATAACAAAGCTGGACATGGAGTCCTTGCTCAGAAATATAGTAATCTCTCATTTTGCTGTTTTATGAAAAATCATAATTGCCATATTTTTACTTATGGCAACTTTCCCCAATTAAGAAGCTTAAAATATAAAATATTATTAAAGCTAAGTTGTAAATTTGGGAAAAATGAAATATAACTCAAGGATCTCATTATAAAATCTTAGAGAATGCCAACAATAGTAGCATTATACAAAATAACACTTTTCAGTTCAACCACAAAGCACTTCATAAATATTTCATTAATATCAATCAAGTTGAAGGACAAGTATTATTTTACATAAAGATGATCATTTTGATGATACTGTTTCTTTCATTTTTATTTTTTATTACATCTTCATTGGAGTATAATTGCTTTACATTGTTGTGTTAGTTTCTGCTGTATAACAAAGTGAATCAGCTATATGTATACTTATATCCCCATATCCCTTCCCTCTTGCATCTCCCTCCCACCCTCCCTATCCCACCCCTCTAGGTGGTCACAAAGCACCAAGCTGATCTCCCTGTGCTATGTGGCTGCTTCCTACTAGCTATCTATTTTACATTTGGTAGTGTATATATGTCCATGCCACTCTCTCACTTTGTCCCAGCTTACCCTTCCCCCTCCGCGTGTCCTCAAGTCCATTCTCTACATGTGCATCTTTATTCCTGTCCTGCCCCCTAGATACTTCAGAACCATTTTGGGTTTTAGAGTCTATATATATGTGTTAGCGTATGGTATTTGTTTTTCTCTTTCTGACTTATTTCACTTTGTATGACAGATTCTATCTAGGTCCATCCACCTCACTACAAATAATTCAATTTCGTTTCTTTTTATGGCTGAGTAATATTCCATTGTATGTATGTGCCACATCTTCTTTATCCATTCATCTGTCGATGGACACTTAGGTTGCTTCCATGTCCTGGCTATTGTAAATAGAGCTGCAGTGAACACTGTGGTACATGACTCTTTTTGAATTATGGTTTTCTCAGGGTATATGCCCAGTAGTGGGATTGCTGGGTCATATGGTAGTTCTATTTTCAGGTTTTTAAGGAACTGCCATACTGCTCTCCATAGTGGCTGTATCAATTTACATTCCCACCAACAGTGTAGGAGGGTTCCCTTTTCTCCACACCCTCTCCAGCATTTATTGTTTGTAGATCTTTTGATGATGCCCATTCTGATTGGTGTGAGGTGATACCTCATTATCGTTTGGATTTGCATTTCTCTAATGATTAGTGATGTTGAGCATCTTTTCATGTGTTTGTTGGCAAACTGTATAACTTCTTTGGATAAATGTCTATTTAGGTCTTCTGCCCATTTTTGGATTGGGTTGTTTGTTTTTTTGTTATTGAGCTGCATGAGCTGCTTGTATATTTTGGAGATTAAGCCTTTGTCAGCTGCTTCATTTGCAAATATTTTCTCCCATTCTGAGGGTTGTCTTTTTGTCTTGTTTGTAGTTTCCTTTGCTGTGCAAAAGCTTTTAAGTTTTATTAGCTCCCATTTGTTTATTCTTTTTTTATTTCCATTTCTCTAGGAGGTGGGTCAAAAAGGATCTTGCTGTGATTTATGATACTGTTTCCTGAGTGCCAACTGCTAATCTAAAACTTTATATTATCTCATTAAATCTTCACAACAGCCCTGGGAAGGCAGGTACTATCTTCCCTTTACAGGTAAGAAAACTAAGCCTATTTCATCTCCCACATTCAAAGTTAGTGAGGTTAAATAACTGACCAAATTCACACTGCCAGTAAGAAGTAAAGTTGGGATTCAAACCCAAGATACTGTGACTCCAAGGTCCATGCTCTTCCCACTATTTGAATCTATAGCTACATCTCACAAAGAACAGTTAGAATTTCACGTACAGAAGGTGTTCATAAGCAGTACTGGTCATTGTTCACCTGAATGACTCATAAGTCCCTCAAACAAGATGATTAACATGTGCAAACCTGGACTCAGTATCTTTCCATCCAAGACTGGTTTTCCTAATATATTCCCTACTCTGATTAATGGAAGGAGTTACTCCTTACCATCTGGATAGTAGTCCCCCAGGCATTTCCTTTTTTTATCTCCATGATCCAAACAGTCACCAAATCCCATTGAGTCTACCTGCTAAACATCACCCTTCTCTCATCATCACTCACACAGTCCTTCAGCTACTATCCTATCTCTATCCCTCGCTGTTCAGCCAAACTTCTTCAAAGAACAATCTATATTCCATGCAGGTTGTATGCTTAAGGGCAGTTCTTAACGGCAGCTTCTTAATTATGCTGCTGTATAATTAGTGCCAATCATAGAGCTTGTCCATATTAGGTTTTCAATAAATACTGGACAAATGAATGCAAATATCAGGCTTTCATTCCTCCATTCCCCTGTAAGTGCACTGAAAAAGGTCATTTTCTGATAGGAAAATGGCACTGCCTTCTTTAATAAATAAAACTCAGATCCTCTGAGGTTGACAATGGAAGAAGAATCTCTACATGCAGAAGAGGAACTTATGAGTTAAATCTACAAGCTCCAGTTCTTGTCCTTAATATTCACTTTCCCCTTGGAGATCTCATTATCGCTGTCCCTCCTCACTGGCCTCACTGGGAGAAGGGTGCTGCTCCCCTTATAATGCTAGAGCCTTGTTAGATCTATGATTATGACTCTTTCCCCTATATATCTTGATACAGCAAAGATAAAGTTATGATATTTAAATAAGACTTTACCAAAGCCAGAATATAATAAAAGAGAAGAAAGCACAGACACCAAAAAAGTAACCAGGCAGTGAATCTTAAAAGTTAGGATTTTCTCTCTGGGGCTTTTAGGCCCTGTTCTATCATAGTTCCTGATCTACCCTCAACTGGTGAGCACTATTTTAGCACCTACCACCCAAGAATCCATGCTTACCATATCCCCTCCTTAAAGACTAAACCTAGGAAAGAGAACCCAGAAGGATCCACAGTTACCTATCCCCACTTAAATCCTTTTATCCAAGTTGTAATTTCCTGATCTGGAACATACATTTTTGGTAGAGGTGAACAAGAGAAATGCCAGCCCTTTAGGAGAGACTCTCTTATCTTCAGGGAGCAGCATGGCTTTACCCTAGGCCAACCCAAGTCAATCAGTCTTTATCTCAATACAGCATAGTAATTCAATATTAATACGGGAATATACACCAGATGCATATATTATAGGGTAACAGAGACTACCTACTGTCAAACCATTCAGTAACTTTAGCCTTCTAGACATTTTGGTAGCATTCTCCATATTGACTAGTCATTTCTTCTTGAAATTTTCAACCCTGGTTGCCCATTTCCTGGTTATTTCCTTCCTTCTCTGGTCAGTTTCAAACTACCGTGGCTCTTATTCTGCATCCTCACCATAGCCAATTGTATTTGCTCCCATGGTTATAGTATAACACTAACATAATGGTTAAGAGTAAGCTTTGGATCAACTCTAGCATTTCTTTTTTTCTTTTAGCTATGTAAGGGCCAAATAATATAAGTGCAAAGCATTTAACAGACTGCCTGAACCGCAGTAAGCACACAGACATGTTAAGTTAAAAGCAAAATAAAACAAAATACTCTAATAGGCTGATAGTTATAATACATCTCTAGCTCAGACCTCACTGTTGAGCTTAACATCAATGTACACCCCTATGATATGTGGGACCTACAAAAACTTAGAAATAATATTACCTTCAGAAGGCTAAACTATAAATCAGTACATAATGGACCAGAGCAGATATATGCAAAGTTAGCTTATAGAGACAGAATGGCTCTAAGACCAGAGACTAGGCTACAATATAAATGTTTTAACATATTTAAAGACAGAATGTTTTCATCAAAGAGCTGTTAGGAATAGAAGAAGTTAACTCAGATGGGCAGAAATTGGAGGCAATTTAAGCTCTACTGTAGAGGTTCTCAGAGCTTAATGCTATTAAGTGACCACAACATACATCTAATTTCCTTTGTTGTGATTCCAAGCTCCTAAGCAACCTGATTTCTCATATAATCTTCCTACACAGAAAACCCCTTAGTATGAAAATCAGTATGCTATCTACTTGACAAATATCTCAAAGTATATCAATAAACTGGCATCCTGATAAATTCATCAGTCAAGCGTGTGTGTGTGTGTGTGTGTGTGTGTGTGTGTGTGTGTGTATGTGTGTATCTCACAAACTCTGGTGCATGTAGAAAGATTGTGTTTGTAAGTGCACAAGACTTAGAAGCCCTGTTTTTCTTAGTTAATTCATCAATGAATTTCATAGTGAAAGCCTCTTGTCAGAGACCAGCCAGTCAGCTTTTTCCTTGACTAGAGCACTATTCATTTAAAGCATAAATGAATGTAGAGGATAGTCGCGCATATTTACGTAGAGTATAAAGTAGAGGATATCCTCTACTTTATACTCTACGTAAATATGCGCGACTATCTTATAACAGGATGAGACATGCAGGAACATGGTAAAGATATCAGCAAATCCAATTTCATGAGGGTGAGCACTACAACTCACTAGCAATAAAAGTTTTGCTCTCTTTTTTTAAAAAATATTTATTTATTTATTTAGGCTGTGCCGAGTCTTAGTTGAGGCACATGAGATCTTCGTTGTGGCATGCGGGAGCTTTAGTTGCAGCATGGGGGAATCTTTTAGTTGTGGCATGAGGACTCTTAGTTGCGGCATGCATGTGGGATCTAGTTCCCCAACAAGGGATCAAACCCGGGCCCCCCGCATTGGGAGCGCAGTCTTACCCACTGGACCACCAGGGAAGTCCCAGTTTTGTTCTCTTTTAAGACTAATTTTCTAAAATGTTTTCATTACAAAATACCCTCCTCCATCCATTAATTATCTTGTGTTTTTGTAAACAACAGGTAAATATGCAACACTTTTGAAAATTCTGACATTACATTTTTCTTCCATTCATTCTTTCGTCAAGTATTTATTAAGTTCATTCTGTCAGACACTGTACTCCAAGCTGAAGATGTGCAAAAATTGGCACAGCTGCTGCTCTGGCCTGCTTAAGCTTTAGAAGTAGATACACTTAAGTCAAATTATCACACTGACAATCGTAAAACTACATTTGTAACTTATTAGCAAGTAAAGTATACAGCACAATAAGAGTATGCAATAGGGGCATTTAATCAGATCAGGGAAACTCTCAGAAAGCGATATTTCAGCTAAGATCTACAGGAACAGGAGTCAAAGACTAGGCTAGAACAGTCTGGATAAAGAAAACAGTACCATACTCACTGTCTCTAGCTCTTCTCCTACTCTCTCAAATAAAACACTCTTCTGGCTTTTCTACCCTTTATCACACTGAAACTGCTCTCAAGATCCTCAGTGAGCTCCACATAACTGTATGCAGTGTATCCTCATCTCACTTGACCTAGAGCAGCATTTAACATAACTTAGCATTCCTTCCTCCTCAACCACTTTCACCTGCCTTCTAGGATGCCACACTCTAGGTTTTTCTCTCGGTTCACTGGCAAATCCTGCATAGTTGCAGATAAATCCAAATCGACCCAAACTCCATGGAGTGCCTCTCTTTGTGATACCAGCTATTCTCGGTGTTTATCTACTATCAAAACACTACTATGAAGCTTAAAATTATATCTATAGGCAGATCTTTACCCTCATCTCTGGACTCATTTATCGAACTGCCTGCTCCACACCTCTACTGTAATGTCTTGGAGGCACCTCAAACGTAACACGGCCAAACTAAACTCCTGATTTACCCTGCTACCCCAACACACAAATCTGGAGACTTTCCCATGACACTGAATGGTAATTCCCTTCTAGTTGCTCAAGCTAAAAACTTGTAATCATCTTTGACTCTTTTACTCTCACACCTTATATCCAATCTGTCAGCAAACCTGTTGGCTATCTTTCATAATATATCCAGACTCTGGCCTCTTCCCTCTGCCTCCACTGCTATCACCCTGGCCCACTACCACTACCATCTTTCACCTGGACTATTACCTTACCTTCCTATTCAGTGTCTCTGCTTCTATGCTTGCTTCTCCATGGTCCATGATCAACACAATTTAAAAGAAGTAATCAATTTAAAAAGTCAGATCATGCAACCCATCTGCTCAAAACCTTCCAATGGCTTCCTATCTCAATCAAAAAAGTCAAAGTTCTTTCAATCACCTACATGACCTCCATCCTCTGTGATCTCATGTTATTCTCCTCTCCTGCCACACTGCTATTTGTCAAATGTGAGGACCCGAAGGCCTTTGCACTGGCTGTTCTCTTCACAGAAACGTTCCTCCTCCAGGCATCTGCATGACTTACTCCTCCTCCTACTTCTGATCCCCTCAAATGTCCCCTTCTTGATTAGGTCTTCTCTGACCACCTTATTTAAAAGTGAACCTTGCCTCCCAAAACCTGGCACTCTCCATCCCCCTTCTGAGTTGGTTCTTATTTTTCTCCACTGCATTTGTCTTCATTTACTATACATGTCAATATTTATTGTCTATCTCTCCTTAGTAGAATGTAAGATTATGAGAGTAGGGACTTTTGTACATTGTGCTCAGTAGTATAACCTCAATGTCCTGTTATATAGTAGCCACTCAACAGATATTTGTTGAGTGAACAAATGGATAAAAAGGAATATGAGAACCAGTGACTGAAGAAAGATCTGTATGGCTGAAGCACAGATAGGTGGAGACTGGTAGACTAAGTGAGGCTGGAAAGGTGGAAAGGGACAAAATGACATTATGCTTTATAAAGAAATTTTGCCTTTAAGATTAAGGCAGGACATCACTAAATGGTTTAAAGAGAAATCTGAATTTTGAAACAGTTATTCTGGCTACTGTTTGGAGAAATAATGGAGAAAGGCCAGAGTGAATAATCACTATTGCAATGGTCTTGGCAAGAGATTATGGCAGTTTAGAAAAGACTGTGCTTATGTAGATGCACGGAAAAGGATGAATTTGAGGGATATTTGGGAGATAAAATTGATAAGGCTTAATAATAATTTGGATACAGAGGTATGAAGGACATTAAGAAAGACACGGGTTCGAGCCCTGGTCTGGGAAGATCCCACATGCCGCAGAGCAACTAAGCCCGTGCACCACAACTACTGAAGCCCGCGCGCCTAGAGCCCGTGCTCCACAATAAGAGAAGCCACTGCAATGAGAAGCCCGCGCACCGCGACAAAGAGTAGCCCCTGCTCGCTGAAACTAGAGAAAGCCCACACGCAGCGACGAAGACCCAACGCAGCCAAAAATAATAAATTTATTTTAAAAATAATAATGCATAGATTTCAAATTTTCATCATAAGTGGATGGTAGTGCCTTAAAGTGAAGTAGGGAACACTGGAAAACAATCAGATTCACAGGTGATAACCATGCATTTGGTTTTAGGCATGTTGAATTTGAGGTACTTTTGAGATATCCAAGAAATATCAAGAAGATGTATATAAGAAAGCTGAAAGGTGAAGCTAGATGGAGCTATACATTTAAGAGTCATAGGTGGTGGCAAAACCATGGCTATGAATGCGATCATATTCAATTACATAGCAAAAAGGAGACTCGGACTTAAGAAACTACCCTACGGGCTTCCCTGGTGGCGCAGTGGTTGAGAGTCCGCCTGCCGATGCAGCGGACACGGGTTCGTGCCCCGGTCCGGGAAGATCCCATATGCCGTGGAGCGGCTAGGCCCGTGAGCCATGGCCGCTGAGCCTGCGTGTCCGGGGCCTGTGCTCCACAACGGGAGAGGCCACAACAGTAAGAGGCTCGTGTACCACAAGAAAAAAAAAAAAAAAAAAAGGAAACTACCCTACCCTTTGTGGGCTGGACAAAGGAGGATGAGCCCCTCAAAAAGAAAAAAAAAAAGGAATGGCTTTTTTGGTTTTTGAAATCATACTCATAAGAAGTTCTCATTTTTTAAAATTCTGATTTAAACCAGTAACATTAGAATGTCAAAGGCTTTCCAAATTAAACCAATTCATCAGAACTATAAATCTGTTCAAGGATAGATGACTTTCAGAAACTATCTGGAAAATTCACAGTACCTTTCTCTTTGCTGCTTCAAAGTACATCAATACACAAAAAGCTATCCCTCTCAAAATATGTATGATTTTGGCTTATTGCAGTTTCCTGAAATTATCTTCTCTCTCTCACTCAGGGCCTCACCATATGCTGTTCTTTTGGCCCTCTTTCCCTGAGATGAAGATTTCCCTGACTTCCCAAGACTGGGCTTGGGAAGCCCAGTGATAGCTGGGCTCACCCCATTGGGATGATAGCCATCCCAATGATATAGTACTATATGTTTAATGTGTGTACTGTGTAGTATGTTTAACCATTAGTTTAACTAGATAACAGTCTTTTCCACTGTTGTATACTTAGTACCTAACAAGGCTAAGTTTTAAGAAACACATCTATTCTGCAACGTGAAGGATTAAAATCTAATTTGGTTTTCAGTCCATTGACAACACTTTAAACGTCGACTTTCCTCAAGAGGAATGACTTTTTAAAATCAAACAGTAATTTGTAAACAACTGATTGAATCTTTAAAAATACTAAATTTTGGAGATTTTTATATGTCTTTTTTCATATTGTATCCTTAAAGCCTACAAAAATTCATATTTAGGAATACCGGGGATTCTTTCTCCTTTAGTCTCATACAAAAGGGATTTGACAACTCTCTTTGAAAGCCTGGCTTGCGGTGACATTTGACTGAGCAAATAAACCACACCCCTGTGCAATGGCAAACAAAGGTGAAATTGCATAGGGGTACCTAATCCATGCCGCGCGAGCCCACTTGAGAGAGCAGAAGCAGAGGCAGCAGCGCGGAGCACCCGGTTCCACAGCATCCTCCTTGCCTGGCCTTATGCTGCACCCTCCGACCCTCAGGATAGCAACCATTTCCAAATTCTCGCCTCAACGCGCCCTCGGGATTGGGCACCCGGACTAGTCCTTCCCACGTAGATTACTAACAGAAGTCCCTGGACTAAGGATACAGCCCTAGATGGCTTGGTTTCTAAAATCCCAGAGGAAATGAAGGAAAAATCCTGTCAAAGGAAAAGTGGCAACCAAGCCCGCAGTGCTCACCAAACCGACGCTCTCAGTCAATCTCCGTCAACGCTAACCGTTGGCTCGCAGGCCGCCACAGGCTACGTCGCAGTGGCTCACGGGGGCGGTAGTTTCTTTCGCAAACAGAACGCGCCGGGGGCACCAAAACTATACTTCCCAGAAGTCAATGCGAGTACGCCCTGCCTTCTTAAACCTGGGTTTAGCGTAATAAAGAGACCGTTTCTATTTTTAGGCTGACCTTAAATTTAGATTCAAGAACTTCCAGGTGTACGTCTGTGCTACACTCTCTGCCGTGCTTGTGTACTTCAGCTGTCCCTTATTTTCCTTTCCCCTTGTTCAGGCCAAAGAACCCAAACCTCAGAGCACCTAAAACGCCCCCCGGCGCAGCTTAACTGCCTTTTCAGGCGCATGCGCGCTGCCCGCCGTCACGCAAGCGTAACGGCCGGCAGCGGTTGGCGGCCGCGCGCGGACTTGGGGTCTGGAGGTAGCCTGTGGGAGGGCGGGGTTTTTTCCAATGGCTTTGCCTCCGCGGGTCGCGTCTGCTTGGGCGGGGAACAGGGCGCAGGGGCGGGGGCGGCTCCTCATTTGTGCCGGGCGGAGAAAGGGGAGGGGCTGGGGGTGAGGACCCCATCTTCCCTCCCCGCTTCCGCCCTCTGGGCCGAGCCCCACCGATGGGGCTGGGCGAAGGGGCGGGCTCTGCGCCGTGGGCCCAGCTGCTCCACCAGCTTCGCTGCTCAGCCCCGCGCTCGGGGATTGCGGGGCCGCCCTGTGCCTGTCTGGCCTGGCGGGTGGTGGGCGAGGACGCAAGGATTGGAAAAGAAACGGCGTCTGCCCGGGGAGTCCGGAACCGGCAGGCCGGAGACGCTTTCCCCCAACGCCACCACCGAGACAGCGGCTGCACGAGGCTGCCGACCCCCCGGGAGCGCCAGGGTCTCTGGCCGCCGGGGCCAGCAAGCCAGGGTTCAGCAAGCCTTCCCAGCCAGCGCCTGGCCGGGAGGGAGGAGTTGCGGAAGGCGGGGACTGGTGCCGGAGGAGGGGCGGGATGGGAACGCTCCCGAGAACACCGTGGCTGCACAGACAAAAAACACCGAATGGCTGGTGAGCGTTCAGCTGTTACCAGCCTTTTTGGGCAGAGTACGGGTTTGACAGCTCCACAACGTGAGGATATCCGCTGACGCCGAGAGACGGAGGAGAACACTTTCCCGACACTGCCTGTCCAGCAAAGCCAGCGCTGTAAGGTTTCAACTTTGCAACTTTTTTTCTCAGTCTCTGACCAGAAGACTGCCCCTCCGGGCAGAAGGAGAGGGCGAGCTCTATCTTGTAGATCGAAGACACTTCTGCCTCCAAATGTCACCCAGACGTATGTTTTCATGACGATTCGAGTTCTCTGATTTTATTCTTACATTTCTCGTTTTAAAAAATGCAAAGTGCTTTGGGGGACATGCTGAAAGGTAACTGAAGACAGCAAAGAAAAAACTCCAATTGTCATGGCTGAAGGAGAGAATGAAGTGAGATGGGATGGACTGTGCAGTAGAGATTCAACTACTAGAGAGACAGCACTGGAAAACATTAGGCAGATCATTGTGAGAAAAACCGAGTGTCTTCGTTTGGTGAAAGAGACACCTTATCGTCCAGCAGACGGCCTTTCAAATGCTGTTTCTTTGGATGGGTTGAATAAGCTTCTTGCTCATCTGCTTATGCTTTCTAAGAGGTGTCCCTTTAAAGATGTAAGAGAGAAAAGTGAGTTTATTCTGAAGAGCGTCCAGGTAAGAAATAGCATTATAAGTACAACTGTTTATCTAGTAATGTGAAGTTTTACTTGCAGATATACACTTTGTATTTGCTTCAAATAGGTTGTTATAATTTGAACCACTCAACATCTTAAATTTAGACTGTTTTGTAAAACATTGAATTTGGGGTTAAAATTGGACAAGGTGAACTAAAGTAAAAGTAATTTTCAAATACAACTAAACAAGTATTGTCTTTCTAGAGAGTATTAGCAGAAATGCATCATTCCTCCATTGGGAGATTGGGATTGACATATATACACTAATATGTATAAAATAGATAACTAATAAAAACCTGTATAAAAAAAATTTAAAAAGAAATGCATTCATCCTGGGCAAAATATGTGAAAATTACAGTTAATTACAAATAAATACTTACTTTTCCTTATATTCATTTTTATGTGTTGTTGGGAAGTGTAGCCAGTATGCTTTTCACATTGCTACAAACAGTGTTCTCTGTGGAAAGTTTCACGTTTAAAACCCTCTAAAATGATAAAGAAATATTTCCTAGTCAGCTTGTTCGAGATAACTGGTGAAACAATTTCCTCTTGTTCTTAAAAACAAAGCAAAAAACCCGAGAATCTGTTCCCTAAATGCAACCTTTTTTTCCTGAAAGAATTATATAAAATAATAAAAGCCCATGTTATAAAGGAGCTGACATCTGCAGATTGAAGAATTGGATTCAGGTTGAGTGAATGGTAGACTGTTATGGTCAGTTACTTAACTAGCTTTCTCTGTGTTTGCCTAAGTTGTTTGATTCTTTTTTTTCACATACATACCTATTTAACTTGTGAGTGCAAAGGATAAAGGATGTTATAGTTTTCCTCCTGTTTGTACATATTCAATTTATCTTGTTTTATTAGAAGATTTATTAGAAGGGAAAGATTTTTAGATATTAAGAATTGTCAGAAATGGTCTTTAAGCTTATTAGTCTAAATTACTCAATCCACATGTGTTCAAAGTCACAGTATGAGAAGTTTTTTAAATTTATAATTTACTTGGGTATATGTGTAAGCTAAGATGAACAGTTTTTCTATTCTGGTTTGAATTCAGTTTAAAGCAACAGAAAAATAATGTGTATAAAATGAAGACTCTAAGATCTCTGGATATTTCTTCTCACAAACACTGTGGAAACAATAGTTACAATTTATATTTATCCAGAGTTACTAGAGAGGAATTATTCTAGTACTTGAAGTTTACCTCTTTGAGCATCAAAAGTTATTTCTCTATCTCTTAGTGTAGTGACTACAACAACTGTTTTTTTCATAATGGGGTCATCATTATGCACATCAAGTACATACTCTTGTACAGCTGAGGGTGGAATGTATATGTAGGACTGTATGATACATTTTGTTTGAATTTGTGTGTTCAATTTTTATAGTCTTTCTTTTCCTTACCTTACTGTTGGTATACTTCACTTCAGTCTCTTCCTGAATCTTTTATTTTGCTACTTTTTTTATATTAGAATGGGAAACCAGATAACCAGTTTTGTTAAGAGTTAGATTGAAAACAGAAGTAATTAGGTTCTGGGGAGTACAGGGTCAAAGGACTAACATAATGGTAAGTAAAGTGGTACTGGTGTCAGACCTGGGCTCAGGTTCTCCTCCTTTATTAATATACTGCATACCCTTGAACGAGTTAAGTTACTTGACCTCTCTTAAGCTTGGATTTCCACATCTATAAAATGGTAATAATAATACAGAGGTGTATTACTATAATAAATAATATAAATTATGATAACTGAGATGTAAAGTGCCCCATATGTAGTGGATGCTGCTCTCCCCTTTCATAAAAGAAATACATGGACTGTGTGATATGTATTTCAAGACTCATTCATCCTGCAAAAGGATTCAAGAATCTCTACTGTGAAGATTTCCCATCAATTTATGCCTTCTTTCTCATCTCTGCATCTATGCACATTATTCCAGCTACAATTCTAACAGGCACTTTACTTATATTGGGCTATAATCACATGTTTATGTGTCTGTCTCTCCCAGAGCCTGTGGGAGAGACAGAGCTCCTCTCCCGGAGCACAGGCTTCGGACGCGCAGGCTCAGCTGTAAGTTCTCAAGAGTGTTGACTGGGACCTGGAAGCTACTAAATAAATACTGTTTCTTAGTCTGAATAGATGAAGTTACTAGATTAGGGAGTTTTCATCCCTACATCATTCATTCATGCCTTCATTCAACAAATGTTAATTGAACCCCTGATGAATGCCATTCTAAGAACTGAGAATCAGTGGTAACAATTTTTACATTCTACTGAAGGGAGACAGACCATAAACAAACAATATAATTTTAGATAGTAAAGGAAGACTTCCCTGAAGAGATGGCATTTAAGCAGAAATGAATAGATATTATCCAGGCAAAAATGAGATTTGTGAGACGGACATTCCATGTATAGGGAATAGTGTGTGTGAAGGCCTCATGGTAAGAGAGAGCAGGTGAATTTAGGAGTGGAAAGTAATGCAGTGTGGTTGGAGCATACAGTGTGAGGAGAGTGTGAAAGTTTAAGTACATGCTCTGGAGTCAGACCTGAACTCTACAGCCTTAGGTAAGTTACATAATCTCTCCTTGACTCAGTTTTCTCACCTGCAGAATGAGGGTGATGCTAATAGTTCCTGCCTCACAATAAGAATAAAATGAAATAATGCTTATAAAGCATAGCACAGTGCCTAGCACATAAGAAACACCCATAAAGTTAGGAATTCTGTTTTTAGGCAGGAGCCAGAGAACAGAGGATCTTGTGGGCCATGTTAGGAGTTGTAGGCTTTATCCTAGGAACAATGGGAAGCCACTGAGGGGTGTTGAGCAAGATGGTGACATGATACATGCTGTATTAGAAGCATCACTTTGGAAGCAATTTAAAGAATGGATTTCAGGGGTCGAGAGTGAATGTACAACAGTTAGGAGGTTGTTCACTAGTCCAAAGCAAAAATGGTGGAGTAAGATGTAGTGGGCAAAGTGGAAAAAGGTGAATAGATTTGGGAGATAGCTAGGAGTTAGAACCTATGGGGTATAGTATTTAATTGGATATAGGAGATGAGGAAAATAAAATCAAGGATGGCTCTAAAGTTTCTAGCTTGAACTCCTTGATGAATAATTAAGTCATTTCGGGAGACAAAAGAGCGGTAGAGGGTCACTTGAGGGGAATGGTGAGTTCTGTTTTGGACATGTTGAGATTAAGTTGCCTATGATAAATCTGATTAGAAATAGCTCTTAAAGGGATTTCTGCCCCTGCCACCACTGTTCTACTCCTGACATTGTTATCTCTCACTTTTCTCAACCACCTTTATATCCATCCTCCACGTAATTGCAGAGCTATTTATCTAAAATAAAAAGCTGACCATGTTTCTCTCCTCCCTAAAATCCTTTAGGATAGAATCTAAACTTAAGTATGTTACTTAATGTCCAGCATCATCTGGCGTCCACTTAACGCTGCAGCCTCACTTCTCACACTCTAGCACCAGCCTTACAAGGGAAACAAGATAATGTAGTGCTCTGTAATGCCTTCTGTTATTCACTAGTAAGCAGCAAAAGCTGAACTGCATTTGCAATTCTTGCAGCTGTTCCTGAAGGGGCCCTTAATTGCTATAGGTCAGCTCAGAGGAGTATGGTCAGGGAGATATGGTAGGGTGGTGGTAGGATGGATTCAACTCAGAATGGCTAAACATGTAAAAATTTGGCACATTGAGAGATAGCATTCTCTGTTTGTATTCCTGTTCTCAATTTATTGATTTCAAGTCAGCATACTTAAATCTGTTCAACACATTTTTGAGAACTATTCTGTGCCAGGCACTATAGTCAGGACTGGAAGATCAATTAGATTTGTTCCCTGTTTTAGAGGAAGGTCTTCTTTTCTCATAGGAGATTTTAGTTGTGCTGTTTGTTTGTTTGTTTACACCCATAATACCTTTTGGATATGCTTGATTCCCTAAGCAAATGAATGGAGTGACCCAATATACTATTATAGTCCACTGGTGAGCTATTGTCTTTATGATACATGTAATTAAGGGGGAAAATGTGAGTATGTGTATATTCATCAAAACATTATGAGGAGTATCCAAAATAGCCAAGTACTTTTCCAAGAGTAGTCATTTGATCCTTTTCATTTCTCTACCATGACAAAGGAAAGCAAATTTTCTTATATGCCTGTCAGCAATTAACACTATCTGAAAGTAACTTGGCTTATGGTAGAAAACTTAGACCAAGTAAGAAGTATTTATCTTAAGTGGGATGGAGGAGACTTTCATTTAGTGAAGTGATTGTTACCCCCCAGGGAGAAATGAAACGTTAGTTGTTGGGTATGGTGCATATTTATAGTTGTAGAGTTGCAGTTGGAGTATCCAGTTGGTATCCATTGGGTAATATATAGTTTGTAGGTTTAACAATAAGAGGTTAGTAAACCTATTGTTCGCATAATGAGTCTGGAAGTTAGGCTATTTCAAGCCTGAAAGATTGATTCATTAGCTGAACTATGTTACCTTTTTGCCTTTTATCTATTTGTTCTCCAGGCACCATGTGTAGTCATTGACCATTTGCAGCTAAGAGGAAAAGAGTTTTTTCCCATGCCTCTATTAGGGAAGAAAAGCTTTCCCCAGAAACCTTCCAGCAGACTTCTTCTCAGTTTCTATTGACCAGTGTCACATGCCCTTTACTAAGCCAGTAACTGGCAAAGAAATTGGGCATTTCTGTTTTTGGTTTGGATTAATCCACATTCAGCCCCTAAGAGCCAGAAGAGCCCCCATCATGTGAACAAAGGTTTCTGTTGGTGAGGAAGAAGAGGGACAGAAGACAGGTTTAGTCAGAGGCTGCCAATAAAACTGATATCTAACTAGGTAATATATTGCTTTGGTCTAGTTATAATTTAGATTCTATTAGATTGGAAATGTAACTAATTTATAATGATGCTATAAAATATAACAGATTCGGAACATTCTAGAAGCAGATTTGGCCTTTTAAGATGATTGTTTTGTTTTTATTTCTATTTTACTGCCGTGTCTAGTCAAAGCCAAAAATTTAAGGTAGTCCATCTCAAACATTCACTGCTGACTCTTAGGTATCACAGCAAATATGAAAGTCCTCTTTCAGTGTTTACACTGAGCTTCTCTCTTCCATATCCACTGTTTTTTGGCCTTCCTTATTTTATTGATACACTGAGAACTCAGTCCCTTTCCCTCAGAAAGCCTCCTGGCTTGCTTCTCTCCTCAGTGCTTCCTCTTATTCCTATCTTTGACCACTTTCTTTCTTTGCTTTTGAGCTCAGAGGAGAATACTATTTACCCTCAGTTTGTATGGGCTTCTTTGGAAGAAGAATGTAAAGAAGTTGAAGGCAAATCTTTAACTTTTTTTTTTCTAAATGGTTTGAAAACAAAGTAAAAAGCCTATGTTCTTTCTACTCACTGGCTTACAGGATGAATCATACCTACACTATCTGCCCTCAGTGTCCTCTTCCTTTGTTCTGACTTTTAAGAAAGATTGAAACTAACACGGATACTCTTTTTTTTTAAGTTTTCAGATTTCAAATATTTTATTCCTGTTACAGTGCCCCAAATGGTCTTTAGCATGGAAACAAACAAAAAACCAGAATGATCAATTTTTAAAATATTTTTCTAACATTGTTTTTGTTTATAAATGAGATGTAGTGTTTTGTAGGGAAATGGGATGTTAAACACTTGCCTATTAGACTTCAATTTAAGGTCATGGGTTGTTTATGTCAGGAGGACTCCCTGAAACAATAGTTTAGCTTAATTAGAATTATTTTCTTGTCTTTAATACTGTGTGCCCTTAAAGTGCTGTACAGATCATTCTTGGAGTAAAAGAATTTGGAAATAGATGTGCTGTTCTCTTTGTTTTAGGGCTATATTTATTTTCCTTTTGTAAGCCATTAGAAATTTGCAGGATATCTTTTAACCAATTGAGTAGATAATAACTTAAACAGCCAACTTAAGGATTTGTTGAAACTTTGATGTGATAGAAAGTAGCTGTAGAATCTTCGGTTTGATGAAGGATTATTAATCACTTAGAACTTTGAAACAATGGGGCCCTATTTGGTGTTATGTCTTAATCATGAATAATTTCATATCTAAAAACAGTGTTTATGAGTAGCAAATTAGCATGTACTGGAGGAACCAGAGGCACGGGGAAATTTTAGAATTAGTGGAAGGACAGGGGAGATGCTGGTGGAGGGAAGGCAGTACTTAAATTGCATAAAAGGATGAAAGTTATGCTGGATGTATATCAGCACCATGCAAGCCTCGCCACCAATTATAATCTCTGTCACAGTTTCTCAAATCAGTCTGTTTTTTTCACACCATGATAAAATATTTACTTTTTTTTTTTTTTTTTTGCGGTACGCGGGCCTCTCACTGTTGTGGCCTCTCCCGTTGCGGAGCACAGGCTCCGGACGCCCAGGCTCAGCGGCCATGGCGCACGGGCTCAGCTGCTCAGCGGCCATGGCGCACGGGCCCAGCCCCTCCGCGGCTTGTGGGATCTTCCCAGACCGGGGCACAAACCTGTGTCCCCTGCATCAGCAGGCGGACTCTCAACCACTGCGCCACCAGGGAAGCCCCAAATATTTACTTTTTAATTGAAGTCAGTAGAAAATAGGATTTACTTTGACCCAGCTTTTGTAGATCACATTTATTACATTAAGAGAGAAAGACCTTAATTGACCTTGATGATATGAACTACTACTTCAGTTACACTAGCACAGTAAACTCAGGGGCATCTGAGGGTTCTTCAGAATATTTGATGATGGTATTACTAGGGGCAATGGGTAGACTGGAAGTTTAAGTCACACTATGGGAACATTATTTTATGCTTTGCTTTTTTTCCTGTTGGTTACTACACCAAGTTAAACTAATGTCAATAAAGATACATTTACCATGACATTTGTATATAGAAAAACAGTCTTTTAAAAGATGCTTGTTTTTTATGAAATTGAGTTATTTGTAGTGAGGTGGATGGACCTAGAGTCTGTCATACGGAATGAAGTAAGTCACAAAGAGAAAAACAAATATCGTATGCTAAACACATATGGAATAAAAAAAAAAAGTTTCTGAAGAACCTAGGGGCAGGACAGGAATAAAGACGCAGACATAGAGAATGGACTTGAGGACACAGGGAGGGGGAAGGGTAAGCTGGGACGAAGTGAGAGAGTGGCATGGATATATATACACTACCAAATGTAAAATAGATAGCTAGTGGGAAGCAGCCACATAGCACAGGGAGATCAGCTTCATGCTTTGTGACCACCTAGAGTGGTGGGATAGGGAGGGTGGGAGGGAGATGCAAGAGGGAGGAGATATGGGGATATATGTATACATATGGCTGATTCACTTTGTTATACAGCAGAAACTAACACAACATTATAAAGCAATTATACTCCAATAAAGGTGTTGAAAAATATTGCTCAAAGAAGAAAAAGATGCTTGTTTTTTAAAAAAATGCTTTTTCACTGAAAATACTTAGGGAGTTTTTGTAGGATAGCTGTTAGGACCATTTATTGGACTTTCACAATAGGCGTTTTTATTGTTGAAAGCCTGTATTACTGCTAGTAGACTGTCACCATTTGTGACATGTTTCAGTTTATATGAAAAAGACTTGTGAAATTTGGCAACACAAGAATCATGCCTTCTCATGTTCTTATCTCTTTTCTATAATTACTTATAGAAAAATCTAATAAGATTGCAATGAAATATGGAATTACCTTAGAAAAATGAAATACTTTTAGTTTTATGATTTCTTTAAATCTGACTTTTTAATTTTAAAAGGGAAAGGTCTTCATAGAGTTTTAAAATATTACTTATATTGTAAAATTACCTTCAAACAACTTCCTAAGCTTTTAAACCATACTAAAGGAAAATAAAATTCATGGTGTGAGTTTTGTTAGTTATATTACCCAAATCAACTTTCATATATACATATTCATTAAATGAATAGTATTAATATTTTAACTTAAAAATTGTTTAAATTGACAAGATTTTATACATATATAATATATACATATGTATTTTATATATATATAAAATATGCACATACATACATATACATATGCTTTCTTAAATAGCTAGGATAATTTGTCAATTCTATGTGTAATATTCAGTAAAGTCTAATTAGAATCTTAGTTTACCCCACTAAAAATGAGCATTTACTGTTTTCACACTTCACTGTTTGACAAGCATTGCACAGTCGTCTTTAAACTTGACATGATTTCATTTTCTAGCAAGTTGGCAGGTGTTAGCTGTCTATAATTATAACTGAGTAATTTTTCAAATGCTATTCATAGCCTAAACACAGTAAGAAATTCTTCCGATCATGTGATAAAGGCCAAGCCTTGCAAAATAGTGGTAGAATGATATGATCAGTGGTACTGAAGGACATATTTAGAGAAGCCTTTCAAAAGTAAAAAGTGATTTAAATGATAGGGAGACGGGTTTTCTCACAAAATAAGATCTCTCAAGGTCATTGATAGTGATTACACCTCACCAAATTAAGGTGTGTCTATTTTTTCATCTAACAAGTAATGTATACATTGGCAGTCTTAAATTATAAAATATTGATCTATATTTATTCAGTTTTCTTGATAACAGAGATTCTGAACATAAGAAATAATTGAAATTTTATTGAGGCACTGAACGCACTGAATATTTCTTCTCATTTCATTCATGAGGTATTTACTGTGTACCTACTATATGCCAAGCGCTGTGCTTATCTATCTTTTGGCATATCAAAGAAAAGGCTGTAAGCTTCTCTTAATTTTAATCATTATTCTACTTTAAAAACAAAAGAAGCTTTTGCTTTTTCTTGATTTTTTTTTTCTTTCTAACCATCTATTTTAAATATACAGAGTCTCACATTGACTAGAGATATTGCTTCAGAAGGGTTTAAAGATCTTGGATTTTCTTTACCAGCCATGAATAAATTAACCTCTGTAGTCTGTTTCCTCATCTGTGATCTGTGAATTGACATAATTTTAATATCTGCCTTGTGATGTGATTATAAAAATTAAAGGAGATCATATTGGTAAAGCATTTTGTAAACTTTGATATACTGTACAAAGTTAATTACGAATAAACTTTTTGAGACTGTTTACTTATTGTAATATGAGGATAATAATACCACTCTCACAGGGTAGTTTTGAGAATTAAGTGAACAGTAAAGTATGTAGAAGTGGGCCTGATACACAGTAAGTGCTCAGTAAATATTGGTGATGATGGTGATGAATATTGGTGATAATAAAGAAGATGATGATGAACTTGATCTAGGTCTTTTAGCTAATGAGTCAAACTCCAAACTGGCATTACTTTAGGATTTTTCTGTTTAGAGTTTAGGATTTTTATGTATTGACTTATAATTGACTTTCATATATCCCACTCTTTGTATCCACATGTATTTACACCCCTAATTGCCTTTTGTACAGTAAATTTTAATATATTAACATATTAATGCTATGTCCAACTTTACCAAAGGATGCTTCTAACCAACCACTGCCTCAGGGTAAGTGGTGGACTTACTCAGAATTTTGCTCCGTTGGTGATGGCAGATCTGTAGCATCCATCCCCTCCTTGGAGTTCAGCACCATTCTAGTATGTCAACATGGCACCAGTAGGGAGGGGTTGCAGGCAAACAGGTGCATGTGTCATCCAGGGGTCAAGTGTACATGGAGAGGTCCATTGCCAAGGCCTGTGCTTTAATACCTGGACAGCAATAAAGAAGCATGCTTAAACCATGGGCTTTAGAGTTAGTCAGACCTGGCTCTAAGTCCTACTCTGCCAAGCTTTGTGACCTTGGGCAAGTTATATAATCTGCTTAAGCCTCAGTTCCCTCACAGAGTTGTGAGGATTAAATGAGGTAACATGTGCAATGTTTACTGTAACTCAGCACTCAGTGAATATTAACTATTAGTATTCTGTTCTGCCCTCACAGTGCAGTTGGGGGAGAGGAGATGGGAAGTTGAGCCCTCTGGCACCATATGCCCTTTAGGGTACCCCAAGTCTCTGGGCAACTGGGAAAGTTTTCACCTACTTTCCAGGTCCCTTGGCCCTAGGGAATAGCATCCTAGAGGAAATAACACCTCTAGGAACCAAAGTAAGGGTTTTATAAACATGTTTTAGCACTCTGGGAACCGGATTCTCCCCTGATACAATGCTTGTCTATTGTTCCATTTAGGAACATATGACTCTCCAATGTATCTTCAGGGGTAAAAAATGTAGAAAAGCAAATGATGACTTATATGCCAGTGCTGTCAGTAAGCAGCTGAATCCTCTGTGCCTAGTCGATTCATGTCTGATACTTCAGGCAAATTTGCTGCAGAGACTGCCTGCCTTGATGGTCTGCTGAGGAGATTAAAGCTGCACTATCAGTGTTCCTACTCTGCTTCCCCCAGTGGGAGCTTGACATATTAAGCAGAAAGTCCCCAAAACAGTCCTTTCACTCTGGCCGGATAACTAGCCTGGCCTCGACTGCTTGATATGATTTTAAGAACAAAGTAACTAAGCAAAGATTACATGGCCCAAAAGATACCCCAGAAGTAACAGGGCTTGAAGAGATTTTGTATCATGTTTGATTTCTTGAATTTGCTTCATAGGGCATGGCAGGTGTCTTTGGGGCTCCTCCTGAGCGCCCATGCCTGCCCCGCTTAGAATCTGCCACACATTGGGACAAAGTTACCGTAAGGCATTTTCAGCAGTCTCTTAATCTTTCTAGTTTCGAAGAATGTGTATTTTTGAATGTAATAAGAATAGGCATTCTGTATGCGAAACCTAGTTCTTAACCCTTTTCATATATTTTTAACCCTTTTTATTTAATCTTCACCACAACACTGTAAGAGTAGGTATTATTAGCCCCATTTTATGCATCAGGAAAAAAAATCAAGGCTCAGATAGGTTAAATAACTTGCCCAAGGTATCATAGCTCAGTAAGAAAAGGAGCCAGGTTTCAAACCCAGGCTGTGAGACTCCAGAGTCCATGCTTTTCATCATTATACTGCATTATCTGAATAAAAATTTAATGTTTCCTATTAAAATATATATTACTTTCTTTTCCAAATTATTTTTCCTTCAGGGTGAAATGTAAAACTTTGGTTTCTAGGAGAAACCACATTCTCAGATGTTATTAAATTGCATATCAAATTCCTATTTAAACCCTGACCTATCTTGAAATTGCATTTGAACTCTATTGAATCTTTGTGTTTCACTGTGGCATATAATTTTCATTATGTTGTCATTATAAATTTCAGCTGATTGCAAGAAGGTGGCTAAGACTGTGATCTTGGAAATATGATATATAAAAGGCTTATCTTTACATTAAGAGATTACCAAGTAAGATGATTTCTTTAGTGAACTGCCTGAAAGAAAATTTGGTATGTTTCCGTGAGTAATAGACTCAAGATTAGCTTTGAATGTTAAAAGAGCATTCTCCTAGCTAGTTCATTGTTGCCATGACAATGCTGGCAGTGTGAGTGCTGTAGTAACTCCTTGCAAAGATCTTATTTTAGACCCTAACGTTTGCAGTGCTGAACATCCCCTTCCCCGCCCCACAAGTAGCGGAAAAGTACTGGTTTTATAACTGGCTTCTGGCTTTGTAGCTGAAAGACTGCACTATTGTGGGCTTAAAAAAATAGTGTAGGAGTGTTGAGTATTTTTCTCGTGGATTATAAACGTTTGAAATTTCCCAAAATATTGTATTGCATTACATGTCATACAGCAAGTTGTTTACAGCTAAAAAGAAAAGGGGCTTCTATTGTCTTTTTAAGAAGTCAAGCCCAGATTATATCATTACTTGGAGCTCTTATAGAAATCATTTTTCCACTTGTATGTTTCCTGTGCATACTTGAAAGTCTTTGGATTCTTTTATTATTTGGAAAATTATCATAGGATCGTAAAGGATTATGTTTAAATAGTGTAAAAAGTATTTTTTTCTTGTCCTTTCCATAGTTCAACATTTACCTGATCAAATTGGAATATTTTAATCTTGGTTTCTTAAATTACGAACTAAAGTTATAAAATGATTTTAAGAAATTACCCAATTTGAACTGTGTTAAACTAACAATTGTTTAGACATTGTTAACTTTGTTGCCTATATGTTATAAATTAGATTTTAAAATATTTCACTGATATTTTCTAATTGTAAACCCCATTATAACTGTACTGTTAAGCACAAAATATTTTCAAACTCATAATAGTAAGTGCCATTTTGTATACTTTTGCATACCATTTGTTAGGTCAGAGGTTTGGTATCTATGGCATGTACACTAAAAATCTAGTGTAGCATGATGAAAATAATAATATGGCAGTAAACCTTGTCAAAGAAGATGGAAAATCTAAATATTATACTTCTTTCATTAGTGACAACTACTAACAAATTTGCTTTTTTTCCCTAAATACTGCATTAAAAGTTTAGTTCATCTTATTTAGATGCTGAAGATTTAAACAAATCTTGGATGATTGGGCCTGTACTAAGTATTGGAGTATGGGTGTCTGGCAAGCCCTTTTCTTTCTTCATTTTAATGTATAAAAGTAAATTTCTAAACAAAAATTTCACTCCAAGCTAGAGTTGTGTTTGGTTCTTTCACCAAGCAATGAGTATTTTAATCTTTATTTTATTTTATTATTATTTTTTGTTCCTTTTAGTGCATTTTATTATTATAAATAAATCCTTAGTGGGAATTATTCTGATTAAGGGGTGTCTAATTCCAATTTATACTGGCCTTCAATGGCTCCTTCTTTGAACTTGGAAGTAATTTTGTAGTAAAATGTGAAGAGTCAAACCTTGAGATAAATATTCTGTCATTTTAGTACTGCATATTTGTATTAAATGCTTTTTATTGGTTGGAATGAAACTAAATTATAGTTCTTTTTCCTTTCTTAAAATAATAACAGGGTTATTGTTTTCTTTCCTGAACTCGCTATACCTCTAGCTGACCTCCCTCTCTATCTAAGGCTGAAATGGGAATACTTTTTTAAAGTAAGAATTCATTTAAAATCTTTCTTTGTGCCTAACACTGTTATGGCACTGTGAGAAATATAAAAAGAAGTTGAAAACAACCACTACTGTTAAGAGTTTTGCAATGATTTAGAGAAAAGCAATTAAGAACAAATCAAGACTTTCACTAAAAATGTTAAATTTTGTGGTAGTACGTTGACAGTAGTGCAACTGTTAGTGGGAGTGTATGTACACAGTAATTCCACATCTAAGAACTCATCTGAAGAAAGATTTATGTATGATGATAATCTCTGTAGTATTATTTATGATATAAATGTATTTATATTATTATATATAAGTTGGTAATCTAAATATCCAATAATGAAATTATTAGTTAATTAAATTATGGTACATCTGTATAAAGGACTATTACATAGTTATTGAAAGTTGTTTTAAAATGTATAAAAAAAGAAAAAATTATATTTAAGTGGAAAAGCAACTTTTAAAATAGTAGGCCAAATATATATTTTTTTATAGAGAGGGGAAAATGTCAGGAAACCTGCTTGTAACAAAATAGTACCAAAACCCTGGTTCTCTTTTAGAGGTGGGATTATTGGAGATTTTAATTTTTCTTTTCATAATAATAATCATTAATAAATACTTAATTTTATTGAGTGCTCACTATATGCCAGGCTTTGTTATAAGCATTTGACATATAACATTGCAAGATTTCATGTGGGTTACAGATTTTGAGGAAGCTATCTTCCCAAAACAAAACAAATATACAAATATGAATACACCCACTCGCTCTGAAATTAGATTAAGTTTTTAATTTATTTAGCAAAGGAAACATGAACGTCTCAAAAGCTAGGCTTTCTTGTTGAGAAGAAGCACTTGCCAGCCTGCCTGGGTACTGCTTTCCTTGGTCCTCAGTGCTCCTAAAGGTGGTGCGACTGCTGGTGACACTACCTGTGTCACACCAGATCTTCAAAACTCAATTCTTGCTATATTTTGCCTTTTTATATTTGACATTTACATTCACATTCTGGAAGAATTTTTACAAACTACCTGTGCACTTCCTTTGAAGGCCCATTTTACTGCAATGTCTAGTTTTATACCTACAGCCATTCTGTGATGTGAGTTTTACATTTTATAGATGAGGAAACAAAGATTAAGCAACTTAACTCAAGTAGTGAATACTGAGAGTTGGGAGGCATGTCTGACTCTACATCCTTAAGCACCAATCTGTTTTCCTGTAGTCTTTTTGTTTTTGTTTGTGAGCACATATTATTTTTATACTGGAAGATGACTTAAAATCAATGTGGGAAAATTAAACGACATATAGAGCGTTAAAATAATTCAGAGCAAGGAAAAATCAGAATGGGTTGGGTAATAAAGACAGCTTAGTGGAGCAAATAACTTTTAATGTAATAATTAACTTTTCTTCTTAGCTTATCTGTTTGTTTATATAAGTACACACTGCTTCTATCCCCAGCATGCCCAAACCAAACCTCTTATTACTGGCTGTAACTAATGCTCTGTTGTTCTTTCCTGCAGACTAAATTTTGGCCTCATTTTTGTTTCCTTATTGTGGCCCCCCCTTTTCTTTCCTTTTGCTATGTGTCAGTGCATGTATGAACATGTAACTGTGACTTTTGTCAAAGCTCCTTCTCACTATACTGTTGGGCATTATAAATAAAAAAACTCTAGCTTGGCAGTTTCCATGTGGTAATACCATCATAATTTAAAGATTGAGCTGGCTAAAAGAAGTTGCAAAAATTACATAAATTGTATTTAAAAACTCACTGAAAGGAAATAGAACTAAGATCTTGAATATTGTCTGATGAATTAACTTCACAGCATAAACTAGGGTTGATGTTCAGTCGTTATGCACTGGCATGCAATACTTGTTAAAATGCTAAAGTATTTTCATACCAGTTGGTAAATAGTAAACTCCAAAGAGCAATAAAACTAATAATACATAGTCAGGATGGGTGGCTTATCTTAGAAACCACACGTGCACTTAGATTCCATATTGGTCTGGTCACTGAAGCATGGAGCTAAGAAGTTGGCTCAGATGTTTTATTATTTATTTCAGATGTTGAAGGTACAAAACCCCTTGGGTGGGAGAGAGAGACCAGGCAGGTGAACTGAGGAGAACCTAATCTGTAAACTCACAAAAGAAGTGCCCAGTTGTGCCGGGGCACAAGAAGGGTCTAGGCCTTGGTGGTGACTGGGGAGGCTGCCAAAAGCCAGTGACAGATTCTCAGGGTATGCTCTCTCAAGTGGGCTCAAGCAGCTTTTCTTTGTTTAACGACTGAATTAGTTATCTGTTGCTTCATAACAAATTTGGTGGCTTAAAACAATACACATTTATTATCTCACAGTTTCTGTGGGTCAGGAATCTGGCTGTAGTTTAGCTAGGACCTCTGCTTCAGGGTCTCCCATGAGCCTACAGTTAATGTGTCATCCAGGGTTGTGGTCTAATCTGAAGGCTTAAGTGGGAAAGAATGCGTTTTCAAGTTCACATGGCTGTTGGAAGGATTCAGTTCCTTGAGAGCTGTTGGATTGAGAACTTCAATTCCTTGCTGGTAGTTGACTGGCAGCTCTTGCTCTTCCTTGCCATGTGGGCCTCTCCACTTGCTTCTTCAGAGAGAGCACCTGAGAAGAACCAGAGACAAGATACCAGCAAAAGAATGATAGCATGACAGAAGTCAGTCTTTTATAACCAAATGTTGGATGAGACATGCCATCAGTTCTGCCTTAGTCTGTTCATTAGAAGAATATTACACAATAGAGTGAGTACCAGAAGATAGGGCACGGATCCTTGGGAGCCATTTTAAAGCAGCCTACCACAGCAGCTTATGTCCTGAAACTAGGTGCTGGGAAGAATGGGCCTCCCTGCCTACTATGAAGAGAGTTGTAATTTAGTTTATATGCCCAGGAACCTAATTAATGTCTGGAAGAGAGTGCAGTCCAGCAAGTGACAGTATGAGCCCAGGCTCTGCCCCCCTTCCCAGCCTTGCAACCAGTCTCCAGATAAAGGAGCCTCACCCCAGCCTGGCCAGCAGTTGCCCTCCCCAAGGCCCTGCTGCCTCACTGATTGGAGGCTACCAAGGTTCAGCTGGAGAGGCCTGCCCACCTCCCTCTAGCAGCTTCTTGGTCTTTTTTTTCTCCATTTTCCCCCATGACTCTTCTGACCCTATTATTCCTGTGTGATCCTAGGAAATTCCCTGATTCCCATTCTTTGTACTAAATGTAAAAACAGCATTTGTCCAAAAGGTAGGAAGTGGCAGACAGCTTTCTTTTCATCATTTAATGATTATGTAATGAGCTGTGAATCAAATCTCGGCTGTATCAATGATTTGAGGGGAAGGGGAATTAAAAATAAAGCCAGAAACTTTTATGAGCATTCTCAAATTGAATAACAAGATTAAACATTATTGCAAACCCAAATTTTTAATTCAAATCTCCCAAATTCAAATTGGTATGCTATCAATTTAGTGATATCTAAAAGAGAACAGGTGAAATAATTTATCTTTTTTCATTTTTTAAGCCCAGTCCTTATAAATTTTGGCTACTGCAAAACCAGGCCAAAATGATTACATAACTGACAGCAATTTTTAAAAAATTTTACCCCACTGAATACAATGTTGAGGCTAGGGTTTTTTTAATTGTAGGGAAAGCTCTTAATTTTAGTTTAAAAAGATCATTTATCATATTCTCATATTTCATTTTTAATATCTTGGCCAAATATTTGATGAAAATTAAAATGTTTTTCCCATGTATATTTTAAATCAAGGATAAATATGTATATGTACTCCAAATGCTAACAGTGGTTACCTCTGGTCTGTGGTTTATACTTTTCTATATTTTTCCAAAATTTTTATAATGGATACTTCTGTTTCTTCTAATAAGACCAGAAAACACATGCCATTGAAAAGAAAATAAGCTCAATGCACCATTTTATTCATAGCAGGATGACCTTTATGGTAAGTAGATCTTGAGCATACTCTCTAAAATGTTTCTTCTAATATGGTATATACTAACTTTAAAAGCTTTAATTCTTTAATTTTCTGTATAAATACCTTTCTTTCAAAGACTTTGGCTGTTGATAGAGCAGATTTTTTCCTAACGAATTTTGCATTTATAGGTTTTTTTTGTCTTCACACTATGAAAATCTACTCCGAATTCTCAGCTTGTTGTAGCTTTTATGAGCACTAGATGGCACTCTTGCTCAACTGAAATCTGGTTTATCGATCATATTTTGGTGCTGTGGGCCTTAGAAGAGTTGGATGTACAACTTAAGAATGCTTATGTTTCTCTTTCGTTTTAGAGGGAGGGCGTGTGGGAAGAAAGGGAAAGTTTCCAAATTTAAGTAGCTGAGCTTAAATGGTTCAGTTTTTTTCATCTATCCAGAAATCACCATGTTGATAACAGTGATATCAGTCACTCATTCCACAAATATTTATTGAGCACCTGCTATGTTTAGGCACTACATACATCAGTGGCCAAAAGAGGTAAAAATCACTACCCTCATACAGCTTACATTCTAGTGCTTGGACTTTTTCTTCAGGTGCCATTCTAAGTTCTGTACTTGGAGTCATCCATTAACTCACCCATTTCATAAGAAGAAGCTGAGGCACAGAGAGGTTATCTAACTTGCCCCTGTTCACCTGGCTAGTGTACCTGGGAGAGCTGGGATTCAAACTGAGGCATTTAGCCTCTGAAGTTTGTTCTATTCATCTCAACACTATACTGCCTCTCAAAATGAAAGAATATTTTATTATTGCTTCTGCTGAAAGCAAATAATATAAATTTACCTGTTTGTTTATATTGTCCCTAGATCTGTTCAATTCACATATTATTGCCATTTTTTATTGAAAAAACACTGACTAAATACAATACCTTTTTAAAAATGATTCTGTGGACAACTATCATAGTATTAGCTCTCTTTCAGGATAATGGCGATCAAGTCACAGACACAGCTGGCCTTGTTTCAGTGTATATTTAAGCATCCTTATAGCTCTGTTTACTTTAAACTGTTTGTATTGCCACGTAATAATTTGGGTATGTTGTATTGCTGAGAGCTTAATCAGGTTGTGATTCAGTTGTTGTATAATGAAACATGGGCCCTCAAGTATCAAAAGTTAACAACTTGCCTGCTTGCTCCACTGTTTGGTTTTACATTTTAATAGTACTGTGTTTATAAAGAAAATAGAGTAAGGTCAATAATACACTATGAAAGTTTAATGATTTGGGGGAGGAGTGGGCAAATTTACCTTCCTCTAAAAAAAAAGTTTTATATGACTTAGGGTAATTTACAATTATATTTGTATTTCTGAAGGACCAGAGTTGTATTCAACAACATACTTGTAAGCCACTGAGTATAGACGGAAAACCAGCCACCATAGAATAAAAATATTGATGACTAATTCATACACACATAATTGATAAGTAAAACTTGCCTTCAGGGAAGCTGAAATAGTTAGTTCTTAACAGCTAGCTAGGCCCCTGTTCTTTTTTGCTGCAGAACTGTCTTAGATTACAAAACTATGTTTCTGATTGCTAATAATCAGAGTTAGGTATCTTTTAGTTAAATGAAATAATTAGTAAAAGAGAATCACTGTTGTTCACCAGGGAGTGGAAGGAAGTTTTCAGCGAAGAGATTTATTTTGGCAGATGCTACAATTTAATGGTTCTCAAATTGAGGATTTTGGCTTTTCTAGGGACCTGTTTGCCCCTTAGATTGAATGCAAAATTGTGTAGACTGATGAGCGTTATTTCTTGAGAGAGAGCCCAAGTTTTTTCAGATTTTCAAAGAGATTATAACCCCAAAAGATTAAGAACCACTGCTAAAACTGAGCTACTGCATATTAAGCTTACTTTTCTTAAACTTTAGAAAAAAGTTTAAGTGATTGAAATTTGGGAGTTTTAAACCAACAAAGGGAAAATTTTGTTGATTCAATGTTAGCTTATCCCTCTTGGTCTAGTGATCCTCTTGTGGTATATCTGGTGGTATTGGTACTTGAGTTACTTAATGTTTGTCATAAACTGGCAGGCCAACACCTCACAGTTTAGAGGTTAAAAGTTTAAGTCTTGTTTCAAGAATATTAAGACGTGGGGAGCCCAGCTGAGCACAGCAGAGCTCCAGCCCTTGTATAACAGAAGCAAGAAATAAATACTTGCAAGCCACTGATACTTGGGGGTTGTGTTTTTCCTCAGCAAAAGTTCATTAATACAGAAGTTGGAAATAGCCATACTGTCAGGATCCATATCCTGGTTCCCCTAGTTGTTTAACCTTGGACAAGGTACTTAACATCTCTAAGCTTCAGTTTTATTACCTGCAAAATAAGTGAGATAATAGCACCTTTTTCTCTTTAAGGTACTCAGCATAGTGCCTACCTTAGTACTTAGTACGGCAAAAAACATTAAATCTATCCTTTTATATGACTCAGTTGTCGAAAATAGCAAGTCTTCTTACCTTCTAGCTCCTTATCTTGGTTTATTTTTCTTCTTAGCCCCAAACATTGTTACTAACTTACTTGTTGATTCTATCTGCCCTACTAGGTTGTAAGCTCCATGAAGATGGAGACTTTTTCTTGTTCATTGCCAGGCTCCCTAAGCCAGTGGTAGCACATACAAAGAGATGTCCAATAAATATTTGTTGAATGAATGAATAAATGTTAGCTACTATTACTAATGGGCCATTTCTGTCCATGTTCCCATCTGCCTGTATCAGCTGCAGCTTCAAAATGAGGTAGGTATACCAGGACAAAAGTCTCTTTCCCTAACTGGGATAGCTGAAATTATAGCTTCAAAAGGAATATTAATCTTGTTAGGCCCTCTCTACTGTGGCCTACAGGCCAGCAGCAACTGTGTCACCTAGGAAGTTGTTAGAAATGCAGAATCTCAGGCCTCACCCCAGTCCTACTGAACCAGACTTGAATCCCCAATGACTCTAATGCATATTATAGTTTGAGAAGCACCATGTTGACCATTTTAAGGATTTTGGATTTTATCCCAACAGTAATGGAGAACCACTAAATTTTAGGGTGGAGATTACATTATCAGATTTGTTATTTAAAAGACTTTTTTTTTTTTTTTTTTTTGTGGTACGCGGGCCTCTCACTGTTGTGACCTCTCCCGTTGCGGAGCACAGGCTCCGGACACGCAGGCTCAGCGGCCATGGCTCACGGGCCCAGCCGCTCTGCGGCATGTGGGATCTTCCCGGACCGGGGCACGAACCTGCGTCCCCTGCATCGGCAGGCGGACCCTCAACCACTGCGCCACCAGGGAAGCCCCAGATTTGTTATTTAAAAAGATCACTCTTGGGTCAGAAACAGTGGTTGTCTTTGGGAACGGAAACCTTTTAGCTGGGGACAAAGATGGAACTGATGCTTTTTGCAGTATACTGTTATCCAGATTCACTCTGATATGGCCATCATGTGGCCTGTCCACCCTGTCCTCCTACCCCAACCCCACTCTCAGACATACCATGAAGGCTGGACACCTGCCCTCACATCAGGACTCTCTGTACACCCACATACAGCTACCACTTGCCCACTCCTTGGGCCTAGAGGTGTCCTGATGGGCCCTGTGTTCAGCCAAAGGTGGACAACCTATGAGCCCTGGAAGAGGGCTTAGCCCATCTGGGCTGAGCCCTGGAAGAGGGCTTAGCCCATCTGGGCTGAGCCCTGGAAGAGGGCTTAGCCCATCTGGGCAGAGAGTCCCAGGGTTCAAGTACCTGGAGCATGGTCTTGATGAATATGTCCTTGGCTCTGTGTACTCTTCCCCTACTGGAGGGGTGTACCTGAAAGAGGCATATAACAGGCCCTCTAAAGTGCAGGGACCCCATTGTCTGGGTCTTAGAAATGTAATGCCTTTTTGTAACTTTTATTTTCAAATCATGTGAATGTATTTTTCAATGTGAATATATTACCTACATTAAAAAATAAATAAAATAGAATATTAAACTATAATAAAATTACATGGGCTTCTGTGTGGGAAAGGATAGGAGGGGTACAGCAATGGGAGCATGAAAACCAATTAAAAAGCTATTGCAGTGTTTCAGCAATAATTGATATAATGTTTGGACTAGCATGATAGTAATGAAGATACAGTTTCAACTAGTTTTCCATTTAGGTATTTCACTGCTATTTTGCTTAGATTGCATAAACTCAGTATTATTATTTTTTTCTTAAACAGTGTGTGGGGGTAAGCCTTCTGGCCCTTGAATATTTGCATTTTTACTTTGCCCTCAGGTTTTATTATAGTTCATTAGAATTGTAGATTAAAATCATTTTCTCAGAACTGTGAAGACAGTTGGAGCTCCATCTTAACCTTTTCCCATATGTCCTTCCTTTTCTTTTCTTTTTTCCTTTTTATTCTACACTTTGGAGAGTTCCCTGAAGTTTGTCCTCCAAATTACAAATTTGCTCTTCGGCCTGGTTCTGTTATTCAGTGCTTCTATTGATGTGTTTATTCAGCAGTCATGTTTTTAATTTTCAAGAAATCTTTCTTATTCTCTGATTGTTCCTTTCTCAGAACAACCAATTCTTGTATTAAGAGTATTTTATTCTCTGTAATCTCTCTAAGGATGCCAATATAATTTTTAATTAGTTTCTTTCCCTCCCTGCTGGATCAGCCAGGATTCTGGCAGGAAATGGATGGCACACTCAAGTGGGGTGCCTGAAGAGAGTTTAATGAAAGTGTGGGCAGAGTTAAGGGAAACCAACAAGATGATAAGCATTTTGGACTAGTAACAGCTATAAACTTCAAGGGACAAGGTTTCAGAGAAGTTACTGGAACACGATGACATTTACAGCTATAGGAGAAGGCTGCCAGCCTTACAGGAACTGTGGCCTTCAATAGAGGAATATAGTCACTGCTAGCCCTCCGCCTGGCAGGGAGGTAAGTGGAGGAATAAATACCCTGACCTTCTTCCCCCGCCTTTCAATCTGTTAGTCCCTCCCATTGGAAGAGTGTAATTATAAGCCACATGGCAAGGGAACCCCAGTGATACAGTCCATAGAGGTGAGCATTTTGAAGCACAAAACAAGGTAGAATAGGTCAGAGAGACAATTTGGAGAGGCAAATAGAGGATACATGACATACCTATACTATATTTCATGCTGTTTAGGAAGACATCTTGATGGGTGGATTGGGGCTGTGAAAAGAGTAGCACTTTGGGCTGATCTGGTAGATGGTAGCAGCAAAAATAAATTGTTTGGGTGAATAGTCAAGATGAGAGCAGTTGTGGTGGCGGGGGAGAGTACTTTTTCAAGATTCGAGGATTCAGAAACAAGGGAAGTGAGATGAAAGAGAAAAGTCTGGGGAGAGGGAGGATAAGATTGGCATATAGCTATTGGAATGAGGGTCTGCCAATGAAATGGGTCCCTTTGAAGTGTTTACATTCATTCTTATTTTGCATTTGGAGAACGATCATATTTAGCAACGTTTTAGGAGATTTTCTCAGTCCATACAAGACTTTTACACTCAGTGACTGCATATTAGTGATGTTTTGGAGGTTGATGGTGGAGTGGGCACTGTGCAGAGGGAGTGCCATGAGAGCTCAAGGAAGTGTGTTACAGTGTGGAGGAGTCCACAGTGAAGGTGACACAATTCCTTTGTGCCCAGATAAACTAAATCTCTGTGGATGGGGAGGGGAAGTTGTATGGCTGGGAAGACATTGAAATTCAAGTTATTTTGTTGAACAATAAGGGCTGCAGGACAGTGGGACATTCAGACTGCAGGCTCTTGCAGTTATATGATCTTTTATTCATCAGAAAAGCAACTAAATTAAATGGTATTAGAATGAAGGTTTAAATAGAATATATTTTAAATAAACCTATCTAAGGGAACAATTGATTTTGTTAATATTGTACCAGAATAACCACATCCAAGGAGGTAATGAGATTATAATAGATTTTTGTTTGTTTTGTTTTTTTTTTCCCAGATCTGAATGTTTGTTTTGTGTTCTGGTATCTCTTTACTACTTCATATGTGGTTTATGTTTGCTGTACTGCAGGTCTTCATTGATTCTTGACCCAAACAAATCAATTTTTCTCTGCATGGACTCTCTAAAACTTTTAACACTGTCTTTTGCTACTGTAATGTGTTCCTTGTGAGGTCAGTCATTATTCTTTTATCCTTTAAAATAGGATTCATTTATATCTATTGGATATTTAAGTGGTTTAAGAACTTTCACCATTTTAGGTGTCTTGGACCCCTTGCAACCTTTCTTCCCCTTGGGTAGTTTTTAATACTTGTTCCTTAGACTTAAGTTAACCAATTTGAGTTGTATGATATTCTTAATTTTATCTTGTTAGGTTTTGAGTCTGCTTTTCAATGATTCTGATAGTTTGGTTGTTCTATGATTTTCTAGGAATGAGCATTTATTCCATCATCTTCCTAGAAATCCCCTTAGCTTTTTTTTTTTCCCTAAAAATAAATAACTATTTGGTAAATTTCTTGGGTTTCCACTCTGCTGCTGGTTATTTAAGCACTTTGCCATCATTGTGTTCATTAGTGGCTGTTTCAGAGTCCCCTCCAGGATAAAATCATTTTCTTCATGTCACACTTTCCTGAAAATAGAAGACAATCTAGTTCACTTCTTTGGCTTAATTTTTTATTAAGTTTAAATGCCATCAGATAATCTCAGTGCTCTGATACATGTCCAGATCTTAGTTACCAAATTGGTCTAATTTTCCTAAGGGAAATAGAATAGACTCACATATGAGTCCTACCTACTTTCTTTTTTCATCCTATCCCAGAGGGTTTCACATGACTCTCTTATCCTCACTACAGGGGAGAAAGAGAAATAGTAAACCTCTACCCCCTCCTCAGAACAAAAAGAAACAAAAAATCCCAAAACAACAACAACAAAAAAAAACTGTAGTAACTAATCTATGCTTCCTAAACAGGCTTGTGCTTGCTTTTCCCTTCATTAGGAAGCTACAGCAAAGGATCTAGGGAGAAAGAGATATGAATAGAAATTGTAGGTTTGTGTCTTTTTATTATTAGCTTACAGATATATTATTAAGCCCAAAATCAAGGTATGGTATCTAACAAAGTATTACCTGTCAACATGAGTATTAGAATTAATTTGCATGCAAAACCAGAATTTCTAAAGTATTATCTTAGTTTCATAAGTTTACCTTCTACTCTGTATATATTGGTAATTCTTTTATCCATTTAAAAGATACTTTCAGATTTTGAGGGGGCAATCTCATTCTTAGCTTCTTTAGGTTCTTACCCTACATCAGAATAAAAGGAGTTCTTTGTAAAAAACCTTCAATGTCTTGGTTTTAGACTGTAATTATAGATAGTATTTTGTGTTATAGTAGGAAAAAGGCATTACTATATTTTAAAGAAAATAAATTATATTTTTAAGTTTTGTTATTTTTCTCTCGTTAATAAATGGACAGTATTTTGTGACACTGAGAATATTACTATCGCTCTGTCCACAAATGTCTGAAAGACAAATGTGTGATTCAGAACCTTTTCTACACCTGAATACATATGTATTTTATTTTTTGGCTTGTAGACTTTTCCCTGTTAAGCCCAATAATCTTTTTTTTTTCTTTTTCCCTTTTTTTAAAATCCTCTAGTCATCTTACACTACCTTCGAAGGTACTTTAGAAAGAAGAACAACTCTGCTTCAGAATTTCCTCCCCTTGTCTCATGATCATATAGAAAGGAATGTGTGAGAGGGTCAATTAAATGATTTTAAAAACTGATTTTATATTTTAGTTATTTAAAGCATAATAGATTACTATTTATTTTAAAATTGAATAATAAAAAGAAACAGGTCTATGAAAATTGAATGAGTTAATGGAAATAGGAAAAGGAGAAACTAAATAACAATACTTATTCTTAAAAAGCTGAGAGGCAACATAATAAATAACAGCATTAAGGAAAAACTATATATTTTTTAATAAACCTGTAAGAACACTGATAATAATGATTCTCAAATATGCCTATATCGTTAGGGAAAATAAAAGCTTATGAAAGTTAATGTAATAGATGTGAAAATGAGAGATAATAGGAAAAGAGAATTTAAAAGGGTTAATACTCCATTAAATTTGGGGACTGAGGGGGGAGAGATATTAAAAATAAGTGCAAAATTTCAAGTTTGGCAGCTCAGGAAGTTGGTCCAATAGCAGGAGAAGTGGTTGGGGTAAATATTAGGGTAAATAACTACCCCTAATTATTATTATTTCATGTGTCTTATTCAAATAACACAATTTCATATGTGAAAGGTAACCTATATGTTACAGTTAATGAAAAAACTAAGAGCACTCAGTACTATTATTGGTAACTTTTTAAATTGTCACAGTGTATTTGGTAATCTGAAGGTTTGCAGACTGATAGGTGTAGAAAGTATAAAAGAGAGGCCTGTTTATTGTTGTTTTGCCTCTTACATAAGTAGAGAACACTGAGTGTTATTAGTTTATGAACACACAGATTTTGACAACATTATATTATCAGTGATGTAGATTTGTTTACACTTGATGTACTCTCTGTGGTTTTCTCTTTGCTTTGCTTTTCCTTTTCTTTCCTTTCTCTTTCTCTCTTTCTAATAGTTGATATTCTCTAAGCTCATTAAAAAACCAGCTGATTATGACCCATGTTTTGATTTGGTGATTCATGATAACTTGTGGCTTTCAGATCTTGCCTTTTGTTCTCAAGTACTACATACTGTCCTTAAATCACTTTCTATTTTGACATCAATTAGTACATCATGGGGCAGAGTATTATCTACATAGCTGAATTCATGAAGCTTTGGGGTCAAGTATACTACCTCCCATTATAGTCTGATATAGTGCCTGAGTCACCTTAGGTTTATTGACTCTAAGCATATAATTCAAGAACGTAAGGGTATAGCTGTTTGATTATTTGGAATGTCCGTAGTCTATAGGAAAAAAGGGGGCGGGGAGGAACGCTAAAGGTTGGCAGATACCAAGCCAGTTTAGTGACAAGGCTAAATATTAGTTCACTAAGATCCTAAGACTATTTCATGATGATTGACCATTCATTGTTAATTTCCATGTCGTGAATTTCAGTTAATTATTTGGATCCAAAATTATGCACATGGCTCAATTTTATTTCACCTATTTAATTTAGCATTGATATGAGTAAAGTAAAAGGCTGAAAGTTAGGGTAAAAGAGAAGAAAGCCTAAATTTTCAAGGTTTTTTTCCTCTTTAAAACTATAGCTATTTTCAGGTATTTTTAGATACCAGATGACTTGTGAAAGTTTCATTTTTCCCCTGCATAAAATGCTTTATAAACTTCACAATATACAATGAACATCTTTCTACACAAATGTATAAAGGTCCCCTGCTGAGGAATTTATAGACTGGTGAAAAGATATTCAGATTAGAAGATGTAACACAAGACTCACCTGATAAAGGTATCATCAAAAGGTTAAATCAGCAAAGGTACACCAGAAAAATGCAAAGGGAAAACAGCAGTGGTCACAGTATTAAGCTCAGAGACCTCAGCATTCAAAGGTTAGGCAAATGTCACGATAGTGAGGATGCATAGGCAATTCCTCAGTAGCAGTTCCCTAAACTTTCTCTTGATTGTTCTCGTCTCCTTCATGAACATTTCCACATCCTCTTCATCCCTTCCCATCCATCATTGTCATTGAATTGCGTATGGCCCATGGGGAATTTGGGGCAAATCATTGGTCTCCTTCCTGCAGCCTGCTGGCCTTTCCCCACCCAGGGCTTTCTCTTTTCTGCATTCTCTCCCCTGCTCCCCCAATTTGTTTTTCTTTAAACTGTTGCTCCTGGGCCCAGACATGTACCTGACCCCTCTTCAGGCCAGAAGCCCCCTCAACCTCTGTAGGGCAACTGGGAACTGGGACTCAAACAGAGCAGTGACCAAGCACTCAAGAGCTGTTTCTCTCTGTGGAACGGTTTTATTGCTCATTGATTTGGTGCCACTTCAGTTGTCTTGTTCTCCCTGAGACCAACAGTGAAATGCATTTCAGACTTTGTAGGTGAAGGAATCTCTAGCAATTGTATATTTACCTTCATGTTTAAATTCATGTTATAATACTGCTATTTTTCTATGTCTGTCTCTCACACACACACACAACTTTAAAATTCTTATAATGATTTCTGATGGTGTTTTGGTCAATGGCAAAATTCTATATATGGCCTCACATAATTTATCATCCGAACTGCGACATCATGAGAAGATGGATCATGACAGGTCAACAGGAGTAAACCAGGATGAATAGTCACCCTCCCTATAAGGCTGTCTATGGTCAGGCAGTTGCTCACCTCTTATCTTGCAGTATGCTCTTCCTTGCTCTGTATGGCCCAGGCTCACGGACTGTCTGCAGTTCCTTTTTCAAGTGCACTATGCTTTTGACTGCTTACTCTTACTAGAAAGCCTTTATATGTGTCTTTCCCTCTCCCTTGACAGCTTCTTCTCTCTCTTTTTCACCCTAATAAGCTCCATTTAGTCATCTTTCAGATCTCACTCAGTTGCAACTTCCTCGGCTAAGCCTTCTCAGACTTCCCTTACTAAATCCATTCTCTCTCATTATTCCTCAGGGCACATACTTTATTACATTTAGATCATTCTTGGGTTAATGTCTGTCCTCCACTAGAGTGAAGCTTCATGTAGGTAGAGGCCCTGCCAGGTTTTTCTCATCATTTATTTCTCTGTCACTTGGTAGGCACACAGTAAAAGCTAAATAAATATTTGTTAGATTAATTCATTTAAAGGAGGAAGGTAAAGTCAAGTTTACTACATAGCCCAAAATATTTAGGGGAAATAAGTTCTGATATGTCCATTTAATTTTTGTTTAAAATAATTAATATATTTATAATTGAAAATGTTCAGAATCTTAGAATTTTTCATTTTTATGTTATATATAAATAAAAAGTTCTAACACTTTAAATTTATTGGAAAAAACAATTTTTTGTTCAAGGCTGTTTCTTTCCTTATATAACATGCCTTTCAATTATTTAGGTTTAATCTGTGGCATCAGATGTGGTTCACAAGTCTCTGTGTTAGTTAGCTCATTGTTCTTTTTTCCTAAGGGAACTTTAAATTAGAAAAAATTTATTGATGCTTTCATTTTATATTATGCACATTTTAAAATCAGATAAACATCTGAGTTGTGAATAATATTTACAAGATATTTGAGTCAAATGTGTTTTCAAAGAAAATGTTAACTTTCTGTTATTGTAGCAGTTTTAATCACAAATTAAATCAAGGTTCATGCACATTTATTGAATTAACCATTTAAATTTATTTGATTTGAAGTCAACCTATCCTGATGACAAGATTGGGAGGGGAAGTTAGAAAGAATAGTGTATGCTTTCCCTCTTGAGACATTGAAAATTGCCTGGCATAAATTTAATGAAAAGGGAAGGAGAAACGTGATTATTCCTGATTATCTTGGTCACTTGTCTTGGGGGAAAAATTGCTACCTTCCAGTAACAAATTTTCTGAGGCTTACTAAATGACTCCATGACACAGTTAGTACTGATCTCATTTAATCATAATTTAAACAGGATTAAAGTATTCTATTGTATGTAGTTAAAGTAGAATGGAGTATCTGACAGATACTGTACTAATTATAGTCATTAATGACCTACTTTTTCTGACCTAAAAAGGTAAATGAAGGAGGGAATTGTCTTTGCCTTTCAGGGATTTTCCCTTTAAAAGAGATTAGTTCACTGTCATTGATGTTTATTTTCACATGACACTTTTCTAAAATCTTTATGAAACTCCACAGTGCTGAACTAATCCATGGAAAAAGCAGAATGCATCTTCTCCCATAGGAAGAAAGACTTGGTAGGTCAGACCTCTCTCACTGCAATTAGAAATTGTGAAGTTTTGAGGATTCCCTGGCTGTCTAGTGGTTAGGACTCCAAACTTTCACTGCCAAGGGCCCAGGTTCGATCCCTAGTCTGGGAACTAAGAAATTGTGAAGTTTTATAAATAGGCTCTTTTAACAAAAGACTATGGATCAGCAATGCACACATGAAGTGTTAGTATGAAAATGCTATTACAACATTTCTTATAATACTTCCCTTAAAAGTCTCCTTTTAAGTGTTTTAGAATGTATTAGGGGGGAGGGGGAACTAACCTCAGAAAATTGTCCTTTGTTAATGTTTTATTTAGTGGTGTCTTTTTTCACAGATTAGGTGATATTTACTCCTTAATATAAATGTGTATGTGTGTTGTTATCATTTATTAATGCACGATGCTTAACAGAGCCTAGCTTTGGTGCTTTCAGGCTCAGAACTAAAGGGGTGATTTGTAGAAAACCAAAGTAGGTCAAAGAGTACCATGGTGTAGCAAAAGGGAAGTCCCCATGCTTACTCATATTGTCTTGCCTCTGGTGGAGTTCACTTTCATTGTTATGGTCTAGACCTGTCTTCCTGTGAATGGAAGAAAAGTAAAATTGAAGAAAAGTTTCAGGAAAATTATCATAAGTAATTTTTTATAATAATGTATCATTATCAATCATTGACAGGGTTGGTGGGGGCAGCATAGGTGAGAATGAAAATTAGAACTGAATTTAATCCTAGATTCTACAGGTCAAAAGCAAAATTATGCATAAATAGGCTAGCTTCTCTAAGTATAATATAAGGAGTGCTGTGTGGGTCTTTGTGGAATGGGAACTAGTATTTCACATTTTGCCAGCCTGTTCTGCTTTTTAACATGTAGCTGTTGTAGAAGTGACCATGTTTTAAAATCAAGGAATCAGTTCATGTCATATTAGTTCTGAACATATGCAATTGAGTGAACATTATAGGCAAATCTACTGATCATTGGAATAGCAACTATGAAACACCATTTTGTGCCTACTTTACTTGACTAATCCTATTAGAATCTAGGAGTATACTTCAGCTGGCTTCAAAGATCCGGAATGTTTTTTACATCTCAAAGTTAAA
The DNA here is from genome assembly GCF_963924675.1 of Phocoena phocoena. Taxonomy (NCBI): domain Eukaryota; kingdom Metazoa; phylum Chordata; class Mammalia; order Artiodactyla; family Phocoenidae; genus Phocoena; species Phocoena phocoena. Next base: position 49,917,167 of record NC_089230.1, read on the forward strand.
ATGAAATTTTCTTAAAATTAAATTTTAAGAAATGGCTTCGTTGGGTTGGTTAAATGTTTAGAAGTTATTATCTACAAATTTATATATGTGAAGTTGTATAAATTTTGGAAAACTCTATATTAAATATGGTGTTTCCTCAAATATAGTATTCCTGGTATCTTGGATCATGTTATTTCTTAGAGCAGAAGGTTTCTTTTCTGGCTAAATTTCCTTTCTTAGGTCCTTCCCCTGCCTCACCTTTTTTAAGAGCAAGAGACCCATGAACATGCTAATAAGCCTTTTAGAGCTCGAGTTGCTGAAGTTATTTTCTATTCTTATATTTGCCAAGAATTGCTGACAACTTAAAAGCTATCATACAAGTGAATACCAGTTGCCTAGATTGCTTCATGATTTTGGACAAGTGTGGATCAGGATTTCCTGTAATTTTACTTCCTCTTCTGGGGCTGTGTTGCCTCTATCTCTGAGCAATTGTACACTTGGAAAGAAAAAACAAAGCAGGGTCACTGGATCTAAGTTACTTTTACTTCTGTGCCAACTGAACCTTTCCTTCTGTTATGTGTTACAGTTTTGGCATCTTTTGGCATCTAGAGAGAGACATTTAGGAGGGGGAACGTGGGGGTTTTAGGAGAGATTTTTTTGAGCTTAAGCCTCATGTTTTCTGTACTTCATTTAGGGCAGAGACAGCCAGTCCCTGCTCTTTGGCTGAAACGTGTTCCTAGAATCCATATGATAAAGCAGAGCATCCTAAGAGAAGCCGGTTTTCCTATGGATTGTATAATCCAGCTGTTTAGAATCCATTCCTGAATTCTCTGTGTTTTGTGGTGTAGCTGAATGGATCTTTAAAAAGGATACATCAAAGGGGATTTATTTTAAGATTAATAGGCATGCTACTTAAAGAATTGTAATTGCTTCCTAAATGAAGAGGATAATTCTAACCATTGCCTTTAGATGCTAGGAGTACCTGCAGTTCCACCTGGGTATTTTTTCTGGATCAGGGAATGAACACCTGGGTTCCAGAAGATAAGAGAAGTATGAACTTCTGAGCAGAGTCAGAACTTTGAATAAAAGGAACCTATCTTTGAAAACCGTAATTGGGTTTTGGGAACTGTTGAGTGTGTCACTTAGGAATGTGTTTGGCTGCAGATAACAGAAAACTTTACCATGTGGCTTATGCAGATGGAGGTCTTCCTCCAAAAGAAATCTTAATTGAAGTAGTTCAGAGATGATGCTGATGCTTAACTATATTAATAATGACCCTCTACCAGCCTTAGAATGTGGTTCTCACTCTCAGGGTTACCAAATGACTGTCATACTTTCAGCCATCACTGTACTTTTTATCTATTGTCACATAACAAATTACTCCAAAACATATCTTAAAACAACGAACATTTTTTAAATCTCATACAGTTTCTGAGGGTTGAGAATTGAGAGTGGTTTAGCTGGGAGGTTCTGGCTCAGGGCCTCTCATGAGGTTGCAGTCAAGATAACAGCTGGAACTGTAGTCCAACTAAGGCTTGGCTGAGCTGGAGATATGCTTCCATCCTAACTCACATGCCTTGGCAGGAGGCTTCAATTCCTTACCACATGGACCTCTCCATAGGGCTGCTTTTGACATGGCAGTGGGCTCCCCCCAGGGCAAATGGTCCAAAAGGGAAGGGGAGTAGTCTTTTATAACCTCATCTTGGAAGTGAGGTATCATCACTTCTACCATATTCTGTTGGTCACACACCCTGATATGGAATGGGAGGGAACTACACAAAGATGTGAATAACTGGAAGCCAGGATCACTGGGGCCATCTTGGAGGCTGCCTATTACACATCACAAATATGTTCCTTTCAATAAGAAAGAAAAGAGGCAGAAGCAAGAAGAACTATAACTCTGCAGGCCGTGGAAGGAAAACCACATTCACAGAAAGACAGACAAAATGAAAAGGCAGAGGACTTTGTACCAGATGAAAGAACAAGATAAAACCCCAGAAAAACAACTAAATGAAGTGGAGATAGGCAACCTTCCAGAAAAATAATTCAGAATAATGATAGTGAAGATGATCCAGGACGTCAGAAAAAGAATGGAGGCAAAGATTGAGAAGGTGCAAGATATGTTTAACAAAGACCTAGAAGAATTAAAGAACAAACACCTAGAAGAATTAAAGAACAAACAAACAGAGATGAACAGTACAATAACTGAAATGAAAAATACACTAGAAGGAATCAATACCAGAATAACTGAGGCAGAAGAATGGATAAGTGACCTGGAAGACAGAATAGTGGAATTCACTGCCATGGAACAGAATAAAGAAAAAAGAATGAAAAGAAATGAAGACAGACTAAGAGACCTCTGGGACAATGTTAAACACAACAACATTCACATTATAGGGGTCCCAGAAGGAGAACAGAGACAGAAAGGACCCGAGAAAATATTTGAAGAGATTATAGTTGAAAACTTCCCTAAAATGGGAAAGGAAATAGCCACCCAAGTCCAGGAAGCACAGAGAGTCCCAGGCAGGATAAACCTAAGGAGAAACATGCCAAGACACATAGTAATCAAATTGACAAAAATTAAAGACGAAGAAAAATTATTGAAAGCAACAAGGGAAAAATGACAAATAACATACAAGGAAACTCCCATAAGGTTAACAGCTGATTTCTCAGCAGAAACTCTACAAGCCAGAAGGGAGTGGCACGATATATTCAAAGTGATGAAAGGGAGGAACCTACAACCAAGATTACTCTACCTGGCAAGGATCTCATTCAGATTCGATGGAGAAATCAGAAGCTTTACAGACAAGCAAAAACTAAGAGAATTCAGCACCACCAAACCAGCTCTACAACAATGCTAAAGGAACTTCTCTAGGTGGGAAGAAACACAGAGAAGAAAAGGACCTACAAAAACACACCCATAACAATTAAGAAAATGGTAATAGGAACATACTTACTGATAATTACCTTAAACATGAATGGATTAAACGCTCCAACCAAAAGACACAGGCTCACTGAATGGATACAAAAACAAGACCCATATATATGTTGTCTACAAGAGACCCACTTCAGACCTAGAGACACATACAGACTGAAAGTGAAGGGATGGAAAAAGATATTCCATGCAAATAGAAATCAAAAGGAAGCTGGAGTAGCAATACTCATATCAGATAAAATAGACTTTAAAATAAGGAATGTTACAAGAGACAAGGAAGGACACTACATAATGATCAAGGGTTCAATCTGAGAAGAAGATATAACAATTATAAATATACATGCACCCAACATAGGAGCACCTCAATACATAAGGCAACTGCTAACAGCTATAAAAGCGGAAATCAACAGTAACACAATAATAGTGGGGAACTTTAACACCTCATTTACACCAATGGACGGATCATCCAAACAGAAACTTAATAAGGAAACACAAGCTTTAAATGACACAATAGACCAGATAGATTATTTGATATTTATAGGACATTCCATCCAAAACCAGCAGATTACTCCTCCTTCTCAACTGCACATGGAACGTTCTCCAGGATTGATCACATCTTGGGTCACAAATCAAGCCTTAGTAAATTTAAGAAAATTGAAATCATATCAAGCATATTTTCCGACCAAACGCTATGAGATTAGAAATCAATTACAGGGAAATAATGGTAAAAAACACAACACATGGAGGCTAAACAATATGTTATCAAATAAGCAAGAGATCACTGAAGAAATCAAAGAGGAAATCAAAATATATCTAGAGACAAATTACAATGAAAACACGATGATTCAAAACCCATGGGATGCAGCAAAAACATTTCTAAGAGGGAAGTTTATAGCAATACAAGCCTACCTCAAGAAACAAGAAAAATCTCAAATAATCTAACCTTACACCTAAAGGAACTAGAGGAAGAAGAACAAACAAAACCCAAAGTTAGTAGAAGGAAAGAAATCATAAAGATCAGAGCAGAAATAAATGAAATAGAAACAAAGAAAACAATAGCAAAGATCAATAAAACTAAAAGCTGGTTCTTTGAGAAGGTAAACAAAATTGGTAAACTTTTAGCTAGACTCATGAAGAAAAAGAGGGAGTGGACTCAATAAAATTAGAAATGAAAAAGGAGAGGTTACAACAGACACTGCAGAAATACAAAGCATCATAAGAGACTACTAAAAGCAACTCTGTGCCAAAAAAATGGACAACCTGGAAGAAATAGACAAATTCTTAAAAAGGGATGATCTTCCAAGACTGAACCAGGAAGAAATAGAAAATATGAACAGACCAATCACAAGTAATGAAATTGAAACTGTGACTAAAAATCTTCCAACAGACAAAAGTCCAGGACCAGATGGCTTCATAGGTGAATTCTATCAAACATTTAGAGAAGAGCTAACACCCATCCTTCTCAAACTCTCCAAAAATTGCAGAGGAAAGAACACTCCCACACTCATTCTATGAGGCCACCATCACCCTGATACCAAAACCAGACAAAGATACTACAAAAAAAGAAAATTACAGACCAATATCACTGATGAATATAGATGCAAAAATCCTCAACAAAATACTAGCAAACAGAATTCAACAACACATTAAAAGGATCAAACATCATGATCAAGTGGGATTTATCCCAGGGATGCAAGGATTCTTCAATATATGCAAATCAATCAGTGTGATACACCATATTAACAAATTGAAGAATAAAAGCCATGTGATCATCTCAATAGATGCAGCAAAAGGTTTTGACAAAATTCAATACCCATTTATGATAAAAACTCTCCAGAAAGTGGGCACAGAAGGGACCTACCTCAACATAATAAAGGCATATACGACAACAAGGGTGTCCACTCTTGCCACTGTCATTCAACAGAGTTTTGGAAGTCCTAGCCACAGCAATCAGAGAAGAAGAAGAAATAAAAGTAACAGAAATTGGAAATGAAGAAGTAAAACTATCACTGTTTGCAGATGACATGATACTATACATAGAGAATCCTAAAGATTCCACCAGAAAACTACTAGAGCTAATCAATGAATTTGGTAAAGTAGCAGGATACAAAATTAATGCACAGAAATCTTTTGCATTCCTATACACTAACAATGAAAGATCAGAATGAGAAATGAAGGAAACAATCCCATTCACCATTGCAACAAAAAGAATAAATGCCTAGGAATAAACCTACCTACGGAGGTAAAAGACCTGTACTCAGAAAACTGTAAGACACTGATGAAAGAAATCAAAGATGATACAAACAGATGGAGAGATATACCATGTTCTTGGATGGGAAGAATCAATATTGTTAAAATGACTATACTACCCAAAGCAATCTACAGATTCAATGCAATCCCTATGAAATTACCAGTGGCATTTTTTACAGAACTAGAACAAAAAAATCTTAAAATTTATATGGAGACACAAAAGACCCCGAGAGGCCAAAGCAGTCTTGAGGGAAAAAACCGGAGCTGGAGGAATCAGACTCCCTGACTTCAGACTATACTACAAAGCTACAGTAATCAAGACAATATGGTACTGGCACAAAAACAGAAATATAAATCAATGGAACAGGATAGAAAGCCCAGAGATAAACCCATGTACCTATGGTCAACTGATTTATGACAAAGGAGGCAAGGATATACAATGGAGAAAAGACAGTCTCTTCAATAAGTGGTGCTGGGAAAACTGGACAGCTACATATGTAAAAGAATGAAATTAGAACACTCCCTAACACCATACACAAAAATAAACTCAAAATGGATTCGAGACCTAAATGTAAGACTGGACACTATAAAACTCTTAGAGGAAAACATAGGAAGAACACTCTTTGACATAAATCACAGCAAGATCTTTTTTGATCCACCTCCTAGAGTAATGGAAATAAAAACAAAAATAAACAAATGGAACCTAATGAAACTTAAAAGCTTCTGCACAGCAAAGGAAACTACAAACAGTACGAAAAGACAACCTTCAGAATGAGAGAAAATATTTGCAAATAAATCAGTGGACAAAGGATTAACTCCAAAATATATAAACAGCTTATGCAGCTCAATATCAAAAAAACAAACAACCCAATCCAAAACTGGGCAGAAGACCTAAATAGACATTTCTCCAAAGAAGACATATAGATGGCCAAGAAGCACATGAAAAGATGCTCAGCATCACTAATTATTAGAGAAATGCAAATCAAAACTACAATGAGGTATCACCTCACACTAGTTAGAATGGACATCATCAGAAAATCTACAAACAGCAAATGCTGGAGAGGGTGTGGAGAAAAGGGAACCCTCTTGCACTGTTGGTGGGAGTGTAAATTGTTACAGCCACTATGGAGAAGAGTATGGAGGTTCCTTGAAAAACTAAAAATAGAATTACCATATGACCCAGCAATCCCACTTTCTCTGGGCATATACCCAGAGAAACCATAATTCAAAAAGACACATGTACCCTGATGTTCATTGCAGCACTATTTACAATAGCCAGGTCATGGAAGCAACCTAATGCCCATTGACAGACAAATGGATAAAGAAGGTGTGGTACATATATACAATGGAATATTACTCAGCCATAAAAAGGAACTAAATTGGGTCATTTCTAGAGACATGGATGGATCTAGAGACTGTCATACAGAGTGACGTAAGTCAGAAAAAGTAAAACAAGTATATTAGTGCATATATGTGGAACCTAGAAAAATGGTACAGATCAGCCGGTTTGCAGGGCAGAAATAGAGACACAGATACAGAGGACAAACGTATGGATACCAAGAGGGGATAGTGGCCGGGGTTCGGGGGTGGTGGTGGTGGTGGTGGGATGAATGGGGAGATTGGGATTGACATATATACACTAATAGCAATAAGGCAGATAACTAATAAGAACCTGCTGTGTAAAAAAATAAAATAAAATTTTTAAAAAAGAAAGAGGTAATGCTAACAGACGTCTATTTGTGTCTCACTGGCCAGAACTGTGTAACATGACCTCTCAAGGAAGGCTGGGAAATCAAATGTTTAGTTCTTAGAGCCTCTGTTGTAGAGGCAGCCAGGGGAAAAGCAGGGGAGAAGCAGGTAAGAAATGGAATTTGGGCTGGCCTAATGTCCATTGTCTGTCACTACCAGGGCATTTAAAGACTGTAACTACTTTTAATTTGCTTGTATTGCCTATTCTTAGAATTAACAGTTAGCTTTCTAGGAGATTTAATCAATAAAAGTGTGAAGGGCTTCCCTGGTGGCGCAGTGGTTGAGAGTCTGCCTGCCGATGCAGGGGACACGGGTTCGTGCCCCGGACCGGGAGGATCCCACATGCTGCGGAGCGGCTAGGCCCGTGAGCCATGGCCGCTGAGCCTGTGCGTCCGGAGCCTGTGATTGATTGATAAATAAATAAATAAACCCCTGAACATTTTTTAAAAACTTTTTTATTGAGGTATAATTAACATGCAACATTATGTTAGTTTCAGGTATACAATGTAGTGATTCAAAATTTGCATATATTGCAAAATGATCACCATAATACCTCAAGTTAACATCCATCACCATACATACATAGCTACAGAACTTCAAAAATTTCTTTTTAATGTAGTGATTCCTCTAACTGTTACAGAAATAAAGCTCTTACTGGTGTCTAGCTACCAGAAAATATCAGAAATTTACTTAATTATGAATCATAAGAAAGTTTATTTTGAGGAAATTTTAAGTTATTTTCTCCTTTGTATTCTTCTGTATTTGTCTGAACAAAATATTCTGACAGTAAAAATTCTGAAATTTGAGACTATTCCCAATGTCTATATTTTCAGACATCTAAATAAATGTTTCATATATCATATATCATGATACATATTATATATCATGAAACATTTCATATATCATGTTTCATATATCATATAGCATATGCAATTAGATTAGTAATTTATAAAATTTTTGGAAAATTTGAAACAATCTCTGCCAGGCACTTGCGCTTGGTGAGCTTTTCCTTTCTATTGATGCCTAAATTTGGGGGAACCATATTGTTGATTGGAATAGCCATATTTGATTTTCATATATTCTTTAAGCAGTTTATACCAAATTACATATCTGAAAAATGCCCTACAACTTGAAAACATGGGAGTAGAATCTGAACTTAACCTCGGGACCCAAGAAGGACTGGAGTGGAAGGTGGAGGAAGTTGGATGCCAAACATAAATTAAAGGGAGGTTAGGACCAGAGTTATCCTATGCTGTTTTACCCAGAGACCAGAAGAGGAGAGGTTTCTCTCTGCAGAAAATAGGCTGAAGAGGAAGGGACACCACATAACCACTGGCAGGTGGAGGTGAGGATCGGTACCTAGAACACTGAAAATATACCCCACTCGGAGAGGGGGCTTGTTTCCATAACTGTGCTGGAACAACTGTTCAACTTCTTCGGGAAAGTAGAGTCTGAACCTATCTCACACTAACAAATGTAACTGATATTTAATTCAACCTCAAGTTAGGAAAGGTCTTTTAAATAAAGGGAAGAAACATTTAACAGAGA